>NC_134224.1:1562678-1870714 GCF_965140235.1 Caretta caretta
ACACATTTAAATTTGTAACAAAAGACCTATCCAAAAGTTCTTCAACTAAATCCCAAAGTTGCCTCTGACCCACAAGCAAGCTGTGAAGGTCAGCAGGTGGATAGGATATTATACTGACACATGAAGAGAAGTGTAATAATGTGTCAGTATAATAATGCCTGCATCTGTAATTTTCACTCCATGCATCTGAAGAAGTGGGTTTTTTACCCACAAAAGCTTATGCCCAAATAAATATTAGTCTTAAAGATGCCACCAGACTCCCTGTTATTTACAAAGCAAATATTTCAGTTGTTTTCCTACTAAGACATTGCCGTCAGGGTTTTTTACTAACCTTCAACTGCTGATTAGTTCGTTTCAAGAACTGCACCTCTTCACCATGTTTCTTCTCCTCTACCTGCCGCCTTTCACTTTCACGTTTTTCAATAGCTTCGCATTTAGCTTTCTGCTCATTCACTTGTCTTTCCAACTCTCGCTTTTCATCTTCTAATTCTGAAATCTTTTAAAGAACATAGATATGCCTGACATTCATTGCTATATTTGTGAAATACAATGAAGATATAAGTTATGCATTTTACAGTCTTTGAAGAATAAAAATGATAATAGCCAATTTATCCATTAAAAAGCAGCCTCAGGGAATCAGCAAGATGTGTGTTTTGATGATCTGTACTGCCACCCAGTGGAACTAGAAAGTTAAAAAAAAAATTTAAATGGCATACTTTGAACGAGTTTATTGATGAAATCAGAAAACGACTCAAATGTGAGTAGTGGAGCTGACTGAAAAATGGTGAAGGTTTTGTTGGTTGATTTTGTTTGCAAAAAATTGTCAGAAAGCTCTACTAGATATGTGAGAAAATATGATCTGCTGAGCCAGCATGAGGAAGATAAGAGACATTTGTGTGCCAGATCACAGGTACATTATGAAGTTATCAGCCCCACTTACTCTCTTTTCCATGTCAGATTTGCCCTGCTCAGCCTGTAATGCCTTCCTCATACCAAAGGCAACACTGCTCTCATACAGTGTCTGATAGGCAGCGATGGTCATTCGGATTTCATCTCTGACTCGAAGCAGCAACAGTCCCCGCTCTGCACAGTTAATCGTAACCTCACGGATAAGTTCATCTTTAAATAAAAAGGGCATAACAGTAAAGATAGAGGGAAAATGTTTTACATAAGTATCAAGACAAACATTTTGACATGGGCCAGTGTGCCTGGCAAGGTAATTATGGCCATGACATTTGAGGTGTTCAAGGCAAGGCAGTGTAGACCTGAAGCTTCCTATTGCTAAGGAATTACAAATCAATTATATTAATAAGAATTCTCTCTAAACCAGTGGCTGGTGTCTTCCTCCAGCCTCCGGAGTTGGTCTGTAGCAGCTGGAGGACTAGCATAGTGTCACCAAGATGTTTAATAATTTAAGATGAATTAATTTAGTTACTGGAGTATGATCTAAGTGTGGTTGGATGAATCTTTCCCTCCCATGCAAATATGCAACAAATCCCAGTTTACTCTTCAATGCTCTGTTGCCACAGTAACACCTCCTCAGTGTCAGCTTGTATATAGATTTTTTTTTAAAAAATACTGTTCTGTATACAAGCTGACACTAAGAGGAAGCCCAGTTGCAACAGGAGTGCTTCATCTATACATGGTAGTGAGAGATGCTAGAGTGACAGACTGGGCAGCCTCAAGAGGGCAAGTACAGTATGTTTAATAACAGTGCAAGCTTCCCACATGCACTGTCTCCTGCCAGTGTGCCTCAACCCTGCCCTGTAGGACCCATTTAGGCTGAAAGAGGAAAATTTCTCTTTAGATTTCTCTTTCTCTCTTTCTAGAATGTACGTCCATTCTAACCTTGGGTTCTTTGCTGAGACTTCGCACAGAGCCCTACTTGTGTTAATTCTGATGTCGATCTCTGCACCAGGAACTGAACCGAGATCAACAGGTCATCAAACAGGCATGGGATGGTAATGATTCTCATTCCCTATTGACCAGGGTAGACTGGAACCCGTACCACCTTAGATGAAAGTCTCTATTTCCCATTCCCTATGTCCTGAGCTATTCAGAAACTTCAGGTGTTTTAGTATCATTCAAATAAGCCTTTTGCTATGATTTCTGGGACCTGGATGTATTCACTAACCAAAGCATTGTGAGTAGAGTTCCCTGCGGACAGGACAAATCCCAGTTTCTCGAGCCTGTCTTTGCTGTAGTTTGAGATCCAGCTCTTCCTGCAGATGAACTACATCCATTCGGGTACTGGGAGTGGTGGACACCTGCTGAATCCATAGCTGATTGTCTTCCACCCATTCTCTGCATCACAAAAGCAGCACAGCTTAGTTTGTTAGCCATATTCATGGCTTTCATAATAGCTTCACTGCCAATAACAAGCATTGACTGCTATCAGCAACAACCTAGGAGCTGCCTCTGGATATGGTTTGATCAAGCATATGCTTGAGCACTGATTTCCACCACAGACTGAAAGAATCCCATTTTTTGTTCACAGAAGTGTGCAATGCAAGCATTCTCTCCACCCTCCATAGTCATTACAACTGAGAGACAATGTCAGCACAGCTTCCGATCACTGCCCTGATCCTTAAACAAATGCTGCCTTCACATCTTTCATTATCCCTGCTGAACTGGCATTTCAACAGCAGAGGGAGCGCCGGCGTTTTACACATGCATGTACACTTCTCTAGTTACAAACTATAGAAATGATCCCTGAAAGTAGTCTAGCAAGGCAGGAACTTTTAGCTACACAACACTTGGATGACAGCAAACATGGCTAACTGCACACTACACAACCATCAAGCAAGACACAAGACTTAAAAACGCTTGGAGACTGCTGATTTGTGTCTGATGCTACGTCAGGAAAAAAATTTGGATTATATTACTTTAAAAACTGATGTATAATTAATCAGGGCCATTTGCTACCTCAGTACGTCATTGAGGAAAGCATCTTTGTCAGATTCAGAAAGAGCCAATATTGTTACAAATTAGACAACATACTTACTTAACTACCACTCATCACCCAGCACAAATAACCAGCTATTAGATGGGCCACATTCATTGACAGGCACAAATATTTCATTTAGCTAGAAATCCATCCACCACTCTCTCCCCAACACCATTTTGTGACATTCACTGAATCCCAACTTCCAGATCCCCTCACTGCCTGCCTCTCCCTTGCCCTCCAGGTCAGAATTATACATTGCTGACTCTTCCTGCGATCCTAGAACCATGGTGAAAGGGAGAAAGAGCAGCTTCTTACCTTGGTGGCAGGATTGCGTTTAAGATTTCTTCTGCTTGTTTTGTTGGATCTACAGATGTAGGAGTTGTCTTGGGTTTTGGAGGAGGTGGCACAGGTCCTGTTGACACAGGCTGCTGAGGACTCACTTTCAAAGAACGCGCCTGCAAATGAGAAACATCCCGGGACTATACAGGCAGGGCACACATTCCAACCATAGCGTGTGCGGAAGCAGACCCCAGAGAGACACTGGGGCAGAGAAGGAGGCCACTGATCCCACAAGGGAAGCCAACCTCCCCCTCATCCTCCACTACTCCCACTCCTTCCTGCCCATTCCCCCATTCACACACCCCTCTCCCACATGTTCAGAGGATCTATGCAAGTCAGGAGAAAAGAGAAAGCCCTTCCCCACAAAGACTGTCAGCACACGTGGGGAAGGAAAAGTAGGGAGAAGCAGGCTCTTTATTGCCCTTTAAGGACTCTACTGACAAACACACACAGGCTCCCTATGTCCCCATCTCATACACCCCCCACCCCACAACAGGGTCACCCCCAGAGTCCCCATCTTAGGCTTCTCACATGCTCCATCCTTTACATACCTCTCCCCTCCCCCCCACGAGCACCCGCCCCACGTACTCCCAGCTCCGCCCTGCCCCCCCAAGAGCCCCCTCCCCGCCTACCCCCAGCTCCGCCCCAGCCCCCCCCACGAGCCCCCTCCCCGCGTACCCCCAGCTCCGCCCCAGGCCCCCCCCATGAGCCCCCTCCCCGCGTACCCCCAGCTCCGCCCGGGCCCCCCCAAAAGCCCCCTCCCCGCGTACCCCCAGCTCCGCCCGGGCCCCCCCAAAAGCCCCCTCCCCGCCTACCCCCAGCTCCGCCCGGGCCCCCCCAAAAGCCCCCTCCCCGCCTACCCCCAGCTCCGCCCCAGCCCCCCCCACGAGCCCCCTCCCCGCGTACCCCCAGCTCTGCCCCAGGCCCCCCCCCACGAGCCCCCTCCCCGCGTACCCCCAGCTCCGCCCGGCCCCCCCCAAATCCCCCTCCCCGCCTACCCCCAGCTCCGCCCCAGCCCCCCCCCACGTACCCCCAGCTCCGCCCGGCCCCCCCCACGAGCCCCCTCCCCGCGTACCCCAGCTCCGCCCGGCCCCCCCCACGAGCCCCCTCCCCGCGTACCCCAGCTCCGCCCGGCCCCCCCCACGAGCCCCCTCCCCGCGTACCCCCAGCTCCGCCCGGCCCCCCCCAAAAGCCCCCTCCCCGCGTACCCCCAGCTCCGCCCCAGCCCCCCCCACGAGCCCCCTCCCCGCGTACCCCCAGCTCCGCCCGGCCCCCCCCAAAAGCCCCCTCCCCGCGTACCCCCAGCTCCGCCCCAGCCCCCCCCGCGTACCCCCTCCCCGCGTACCCCCAGCTCCGCCCGGCCCCCCCCCCACGAACCCCCTTCCTCACAGCTCAGCCCCCCCCGCCCCACGGCTCCCCCCCCCCAATATCCCCCAGTTCGCCCCCCACCCGCCTCCCGGGCCCGTCCCCCGCAGTCCTTCACCTTCGGGGAGCGCTTCTCCGGGTTGCGGCTCACCAGCACCGGGGTCTCGTAGCGGAGCAGCGAGTCCGCCGGGGGGATCATGGCGGCTCAGGGGCCCGCACTCCCCCCGTGAGCGGTGTACCGTCACCATGGCAACAACGGGCCGCGCGCCGCAGCGTCGTTTCGTCATGACGTCCCCCCTCCGCGCTCGCGAGCGGTTAAGCCACGAAGACGCATATGCAAAAAGCAGCCGCCGGCTGGACGCGCATGCGCCGTAGCAGGTGTGTCGGGGTGGGGAGGTAGACGACTGCACCTGCGCCGTGCGCATGCGTAGAGTGTAAAGCGTCTCGGGCGGCCCCTCAGACGTAAGCGAGACCAAGGGACGTCACTCGCTGCCTCCGTAGGCGGGGAACCGCTCCTCGGGCCCACGCGGCCCAGCCGCCCCCCGAGCGGGCCCCCCCGCAGAGAGCCCGGCTGGGGCTGTGCGGGCCCAGGGCTTCCGGGATCCCAATATGGCGGCGCGCTCGCTCCCCCGTGCCCTCGCGCAAGCCCCGCCCCCCCGCTCGCTCCCAGCCCCTGCGCCCCGCCCATCCCAGCCGGCGCGTGCCGCGCAGGGCGGTGCCGCGCGCTGCGGGAGCGCCCTGAGCGGAGCCGCCGGGCCCGCGCGGCCCCGCCCCCTGGCGGCAGTGCTTCCGGCTGGGCGCGCGCGCTGCGCCCCGGAAGCGGAAGCGGGCGCGGGCGGGGACGGAGTCTCTCTTCCCGTTGGCCTGTGACTGGCGGGGCCTCGCGCAGCCGCTGCGTCCCGGCTGCCGGGGGCTTGCGGCCGCAGCCATGGAGGAGGCCGAGACCGAGCGGCGGCGGCGGAAGCGGCGGCGGCAGGAGCCAGCGGAGGCGGCGGAGAAGCGGAGCCCCCGGCGGCCCCGCTCCGCCCGGGGCAGCCAGTCCCCCCCCGCCGAGCAGGGCCCGGCCCGCCCGGGCCGCAGCAGGTACCGGCCGCCAGACCCCGCTCGTCCTCCCGGGCGGTCCCTGCCGGTCCGCCTTGTGCTCAGGGGACCCCGTGCCCCCGGGGAGAGCCCCCCCGCCGGAGATTTCCCATCCCCCACCCCGCTCAAATCTTTCCTCCTCATCCCCCTCTTCCTCCTGTCAGGCCCGTTCATCTCCCCCACCCCCAGTACGCACAGTGGGGGGCCCTCCGACCCTTCACCGTCACCCCATCCTCCCGCGACGCAATACAGTGCAGGGGTAGCTATAGGTCAAGGTTAAATTACCCTGTGCATTTCGCACAAACTTTCCCTTTCCTTTTTTTCTTGGGGACTGTGGACCCAACAAATTATCTTTTTAATATTTAAAGGTCACCAGCAAAAAGAAAGAACAAGTCCTCTACTAAAAGAAGCAAGTCTCCTCGAAGTAAAAGAAGTAGAAGCCCTCATCATATTGTAGTCAAAGTAAAGCAGGTAATTTACTGGATGTTAACTACTAAGGGCCCAGTGCTGAAAATTACTCCACATGATTAATCTCCTTCTTGAAGTCTGTGGGGATCTGTGAAACCACAGTTATCTGTCTCCATGGAGTAACATGTGGGAACTGGGTCTAAATTGGGCGATGTGACTAATGTGTCACTTGATTACCCCAGTATTTTCTTTTATCAGTTGTTGTAATCTGTATATTTAGGAACCTATATTTAACTCTTAAAAATAAACAAATTATAACTACCTCAGATTTTGCTGTAAATGGTTGAGTATCCACAGGAATTAGCTATTAATGATTCAGTAAGAACATCAGGACTGTGTCATGGTACACCTTACCGTGCAAGCTGTTCCATTTGCACAGAGTGCTGTTGATTTCAGTGTTGTCACACCCAGGTACAGGATTCTGATCAGGTGGAGTAGTACGCTTTCTTGGGGCCTTGGTGACAGCAGCAGGATTCATAGACTTTAAGGCCAAAAGGGACCATTATGATCATCTCGTCTGATCTTTTGCATGTTATAGGTTACAGAACCTCACCCATCCACTCCTATACTAGACCCACAATCTCTGGCTGAGTTACTGAAAATGTGGAATGCTGTGCTTAACTTAAATAACTCCTTTCCCTCCTGGATATCTATCCCTTTGATGTATTTATAGAGAGCAATCATGTCTCCCCTCAGCCTTTGTTTTATCAGGCTAAACAAGCCAAGCTCCTTGTGTCTCCTCCCGTAAGGTAGGCTTTTTATTCCTCTGATTATTCTAGTAGCACTTCTCTGCACCTGTTCCAATTTGAATTCATCTTTGTTAAACATGGGAGACCAGAACTGCACACAGTATTCCAGATGAGGTTTCACCAGTGCCTTGTATAATGGGAATAACACTTCCCTGTCTCTGCAGGAAATACCTCACCTGATGCTCCTAGTCATCCTGTGATCAACCAATGCACCTAGGTCTTTCTCCTCTGTCGCATACAACTGATCTGTCCCCAGCTTATAGCAAAAATTCTTGGTAGTCCCTAATTGCACTTTGCATTGTTAAATTTCAACCCATTTCTATTATTCCAGTTTTCAAGGTCATCAAGAGCCTCTTGTATGATATTTCAGTCCTCCTCGGAATTGGCAGTACTGCCCAACTTTGTGTCATTTGCAAATTTTATTAGCACACTCCCACTTTTTGTGCCAAGGTTATTAATAAAAATTTTAAATAAGATAGGTCCCAACACTGATCCCTGAGGAACTCCTTTCTAATATTAATCCCTATCTTCTCCAATGTAACTAATAATTTGCCATGTGGAACTATATCAAATGCATACTGAAATCCAGGTAGATAAAAGCTACTGGATTTCCTTTGTCTAAAAAATCGTTATCTTCTCAAAGAAAAAGATCAGGTTGGTCTAGCACAGTCTGTCTTTTGTAAAACCATGTTGTATTTTATCCCAGTTACTGTTTAGCTCTATTCCCTTAACTACTTTCTCTTTCAAAATTTGTTCCAAGACCTTTCATACAAGTGAGGTCAAAATAACAGGTTTGTAGTTTCCCGGATCACTTTTCCCTTTCTTAAAAATGATACTATATTAGCAATTTTCCAGTCATAGCCAGTGCCCCTTGTTTAGGGATTTATTACAAATCCTTGCTATTGGCCTTGCAGTTTCATGTGCCAGTTTCTTTAATATTATTGGATGCGGACGATACCAAGCTGGGATGGGTTGCAAGTCCTCTGAAGGATAGGATTAAAATTCAAAATGATCTGGACAAACTGGAGAAATGGTCTGAAGTAAATTAGGATGAAATTCTATAAGGACAAATGCAAAGTATTCCATTTAGGAAGGAACAATCAGTTGCACACGTACAAAATGGGAAATGACTGCTTAGGAAGGAGTACTCTGGAAAGGGATCTGTGGGTCATAGTGGACCACAAGCTAAATATGAGTCGTCAATGTAACGCTGTTGCAAAAAAAGTGAACATCATTCTGCGTTGTAATTATTAGCAGGAGTGTTGTAAGCAAAACACAAGAAGTAATTCTTCCACTCTACTCTGCTGTGATTAGGCCTCAACTGGAGTATTCCGTCCAGTTCTGGGTGCCACATTTCAGGAAGGACGTGGACAAATTGGAGTCCAGAGAAGAGCAACAAAAATGATTAAAGGTCTAGAAAACATGACCTATGAGGGAAGATTGAAAAAAAGGGATTTGTTTAGTCTGGGAAAGAGAAGACTGAGGGGGGACAAGATAACATTTCCAAGTACGTAAAAGGATGTTACAAGGAGGATGAAGAAAACTTTGTTTTTCTTAACCTCTGGGGATAGGATAAGAAGCAATGGGATTAAATTGCAGCAAGGGAGGTTTAGGTTGGATGTTAGGAAAACTTCCTAACTGTCAGGGTGGTTAAGAACCGGAATAAATTGCCTAAGGAGGTTGTGGAATCTTCATCATTGGAGATTAAGAGCAGGTTAGTCTTGCCTTGAGTGCAGGGGACTGGACTTGATGACCTCTCGTTCTGTGATTCTATGTAGCCAGCAGCTTTTTGCCCACAGAAGAGAGCTCTCCTGTCAACATAATGAAACCACCCCTAATGAGCGATGGTGGCTTTGTCAGCAGGAGAAGCTCTACAACTACCACTTACGCTGGCAAAATTTACGTTGCTCAAGGGGGTGTTTTGGGGTTTTTTCGCACCCCTGAGCAACATAAGTTTTGCTGACATAAGTTGTAGTGTAGACGGGGCCTAAATCGTTAACATAAAAATTACTGAGTTGTTATAGTTGGGGATTATTTTTCCAACTTTAATATTGTACAGTGCTCCTCCAGAGTGTTACTCATACATGTGGTCTATTCTAGTCATTCCATTATGCAAGCCTCTTTGCAAGAGATTCTTCTCATGGTTTATCTCACTTACCAACATCCCATATCTTGGTTCTCAGTTTCCCCACATGTGATTCTGTGAGAACCAAGATATGGGATGTTGGTAAGTGAGATAAACCATGAGAAGAATCTCTTGCAAAGAGGGTTGCATAATGGAATGACTAGAAAACTGTGGCTGTTGAGTTCAGGCAAGGAATAAGCAGGCAAAGCAGAAGAATTCTGAGGGAAGAAAGATTTAGGGTTTATGCAAGTGTCAATAGTACTGAAACATGCAGAAAACTGAATAGACAAAATATTAGGAAAATTTATTCTTAACATTGCTCTGTGAAATGTCAGTAGAAGAGCAGTGGTTTGGAAACTTGGTTTAGGTGTTTTTTTCCCCATGTGTGGAAGTGACCAAACTGTTAGACCATAGAAAATATATCAAATATTTTAATTTAATTTTTTTTTTAGATTGTAAACCTTACAGGCCAAGGATTATCTTTTCTGTTTGTACAGGACCCAGCATAATCCTCAGTGAGGCTTTTGGGGTACTACCATAATATAAATGTTTATAATAATATACAATTTAAGCTAAGAAGCCAAATACTAGTAAACTGTATGTAACTCAAGAACCTCTACTTTTTAGAATAAAGTAACTGAAAAACTATTCTGCTTATATTTATCTTACAAAACATGAGTTCATGGTTACATATTCCCTGAACAGTCAGTCATCTCATCAACCCCCTAATTCAATGCAGGGATTGTAGGTCTGTATTCTCTTCTGGAGCTAATGTTATCTGCTCTAACTCAGAGACCTAAACATGGGTCTTAGCAGGTGAATGAGGAAGTAATTTTCATCCACTTTTTAAAAACCTGTATACTTGATGATTGAGTTTTGTTCTATAGTTCCGTATTAAATTGAAATTTTAAAGACCAAACAAAATTCCCTGTGTTTTTTCATCCTTAATTCTAAATAGATCACTGTAAGGTTTTCTTTGTTACAGGAGCGAGATGACCATTCCCGGAGAGGACATGAGGAACGACAGCACAGAGGTCAGTCAGAGCAAGAACACAGACGAGATAGAAATGGTGACAGAGACAGACACAGAGATCATTCAAAGAGAAGGAAAAATCCCAATGAAAGGCCAGGAGGTCGAGGGTATGAAAGAGAGAGGGATACCCAAAATCTCCGTGAGCAGCAAGATGAGAGGGAATTTTATAATGAGAGAAGACGTGAGCATCGCCAGAAGAATGAAGCAAGCAGTGGTGATGAGACTCTGGACCTTGGGAAACCTGATGGTGAAAATAAAGACAAAGATCCAACCAATAAAGAGAAACCAAGTTTTGAACTGTCTGGTGCACTCCTAGAGGATTCAAACACCTTCCGAGGTGTTGTGATTAAATATAGTGAGCCCCCGGAAGCTCGGATTCCAAAGAAACGATGGCGTCTCTACCCTTTTAAGAATGATGAGGTTCTCCCAGTCATGTACATTCACAGACAGAGTGCTTACCTGCTGGGCAGGCACCGAAGAATCGCAGATATTCCTATTGACCACCCCTCTTGCTCCAAACAGCATGCTGTGTTTCAGTATCGGTAAGTGTTACTCACTGTGTCCGCCTAGAAAACCGGATTGTAGTGGAGGCTAGAAGTGAATGGCATGTAGGGTACTCAAAATCCTCTGCAAACTAGTAAATTTATAAATTTATTTTCTATTTCAGAATTAGCCAGATTTTACATACAACAGCTGCGTATCCTTTTAGCGGTAATCAAAATTACCTTTGATTCCTCACATCTAACCATAGGCAGCCTTTAAGTAAGGCAAAGAGTACAGCAGTAGTCAAAATAGAATTAGACATACATTGGAACCGGAGTAACACTTGTAGTCTTGCTTAATAGGTGAAAAGGAGCATTTCCAGATTGGCCCAACACAATATGGGGTGCTGGCTTTCCTTTGAAGCAGCAGGGATTGCCCACCGCTGGAGGCAGAGTTGCTGTTTGTTGATGGAATTAATTATTCTAGTTTAACAATTTGTATATTACTAATCTTGATCTTTTTAATGTTTAAAACATGGCACAGGCTTTCGTTTAACTTCAGCTCATTCTATATGGAGAGAATTTTTTTTAGGCAGGCTGAGTGCCTCATATCTTTTCAGAGACTTAACTTTCTGTATTTAATGAGATTTTTGGAAATTGAGGTATTAGCGATCTTGAAGTTATTCTGAAAGATCCATCTCCATTTTTATTAACAGCATAAAGTTGCTGGTTATACTATCATTATGGTTTAAAGGTTTTCTGTTTTCGCCAGGCTTGTGGAATACACCCGTGCCGATGGTACAGTTGGGCGCAGAGTCAAGCCTTACATCATTGACCTTGGCTCTGGCAATGGTACTTTCCTAAATAACCAACGGATTGAACCTCAGCGTTACTATGAATTGAAAGAAAAGGATGTGCTGAAGTTTGGGTTCAGCAGCAGGGAATATGTCCTTCTCCACGAATCTTCAGATACATCTGAGGTGGACAGGAAACCGGAGGAGGAGGAGGAGGAAGAAGAGGAGGAGGAAGAGTCAGACAGTTAACAGATCAGAAAGAGACTTCAGAGATCTTCTTCCAGTAGAACTTGAATCTGGATGTGAACGTTGGAGCATCACAGCACTGATGCCTCTTATTGCCTTAAAGTCTTTCCTCTGTTGCTGATCAGCTGTCACTGTAGTTAATTTTGGGAAACTCCTGACTTACTCATCTCCTTTGTAGTTTTGAAATTCATCAGGAAATACAGCTTTTGCTTTAAGAGGATTTTCCCTAATAAAAAGAAAATAAAATAGAAGGCACCTGAAAGTGAGAGTTCCAGGGATGGAGCTCTTCATCACATGTAAAAATAAATATGTAAGGTTGTACTTAAAGAATATGGAACAAAATAGGCATTTTTAAAAAGAACATGGTTTTGCAAACTCTTTTGTCGACAATCCTTTGAAATTGCTCCTTTATTCTTAACTAGAATCTTAGGTACAGTGAACATGATCTGATGTTTTGTAGTGTCCAATTATTTGATGTGATTTGCTGAATTGTACGCACAGCAAACCACTCACTAAGCAGAGGAATTGATCAGGTTTGTGTCACTGAAAAGGAAATGTTGCAAATCTTCTCTTAGTATTCATATGATTTGGGTAGCCAGTTTGCATTGAAATGATTTTTCAGGGAAGGACATTTCACCAGAATACCTTGTAATTTATAAGCAGTGTAGCTTGAAAAGAAAGAAAATGCTTCATGGGACCTGAAGCTATGATAGCGTGGCTTGCTGTCGAAGGCTGTATGCACTCAGTATGTTGCAAATGTTTGCTGACGTTGCCTCTGGATGCTGATTTTGTCCATATTTGAAGCCACTTTACTTTGACACCACTCTGACCCATGAATCATTTCACATAATTTCTGCATTTAATTATGTTACCATCAAAAAGAAAAATATCCAATGTTTTAACCATAATTTGCACTATTTTTTTTTTAAATTTTACGTTATGGAAAATATCGTACTGTCATGTCTGAAATAGTTTTTCACCTGCATGTAACAGAAAACAGTCAATATTTTATAATTGTGAAGTTTCAGAGAAACGTTTTGAAAACATGGAACTATTTAGATTTGCATATATTCAGACATCTGCTTCCTGAGTTTTACCTTGTGATATAAGAAATGTAACTTATTTCACTTTGATTACTAATTTTCCCTCGTATTTGTGATGTATGGGCACATACTGTCTTCATGTGTTATGTATATACTTCTTGTGTGTATATACATAAGTTGTATATTATACACACAACTAAATTTTATTGTGTAAATATGGGGTGTACATGCGGGTTTTCAAACAGTAGGTATAAGAAGAATGTGCTTTGGATAGCAGACTGTCCTTTATATGTACTCTGGGGTTTTTAAATAAAGAATTTGTAAATTTAGCCCTAGCTGCCTTTAGTTGTAACGTTTTTCTAGTGTCCAGCTTGGTTTTGCTTTATATTTTCTGAAATAGATACTATATATATTTTTAATAAAAACGCACAAATACAAAAAGAGAGGGTGGGGGAAATTCTAATATTGAGGGTAGGCATTGTTTAGAATGCTGTAATACATTCAAGGAAAGGCTAGATGGGTGAAACATAGATAATTCTAGAATTGTATTACGTTTGGTAATTCATTACTTTTATTTTTTGTTAATACTATAGTACTACTTTATTTCGTCATAAAAAGCAGGAGTACCAGTCGTAGGATGAAATCTCTCATCTTTACAAATGGCATTAATGTGGTTTCATGGCTCAGTGGCAGATCTGCGTGCGTACACTTGAAGATTATTTTGTGTGTCTGCTTTAAAGTCGGAGTGATCACATGTAATTCAAACCAGTGCTGATTATACTTCTCGCAGAGCTGAGCAGTCTCTCACTTCTACCGGCAGCACCCATGCCATCCTAGTTTTTGGTGTCTGTGTGCTGTTGCGTGTTTCTTTTGTAATCTGCTTGTACACCCATCAGGTACTGAGGTCAACAAAGACTCCAGCTAGGTGATTTTATGTTCTACTCTGGCAGATCCTATCTGTACACTCTTAAAAATGCAGTGAGTTTGTTCTGAAAGTGAGAGGGGGTGCATATGGCTCAAACCAGAGCTGTGTGCACATCTGCTATTGCTGGGCAATGCCTGAAATGCTTGCGTGGCTGCATGGCATCTAACCAAGTTTAGTGTCTGCGATTTCCTGTTGTGTTGTGTCTTCTGGAATGTGGACATATATTCATTAAGGGGTGCCTAGATCACCAAACAGATTATATGACTTGACAGATTCAACCAATACTATGAAAGTGGGCTAGTTTGCCCTAAATCTTTACTTTTTTCAGAAAGCGTCACCAGCACATTTGGATTATTTTTAAAATTAAAATGTTGGCTGCAACTAGCTCAACAGGTTTAACCTAGTTAGACAAAACAACATATAAAGCCTAATAAAGTGCGGTACTGATTTCTTTTTAATAAATATGACACTGGCCCATTAGAATGGATCTTCCTTCCACAAAGAGAAGAGACAGAGCTCAAATACTCATAGCTGTGATGTAAAGGTGAGATGAAAAATATGAGTAGAACACTTTTTCAGATTTGTTCACTATACACTTCTTGATGTTGCTGATTTGTGACCCTTTCAGCTCCATCTAAGGAGTGGCATTGATTTGCTTCAGGCTGAAGCCATGTCCAGTCATGGGTCTGGATGTATGAAATGTCTACTGAAATTCCTAAATAGTGTACAATGTGGTGATTTGTGAATTACCCTTTTCAGACTTGATTCCACTGTGTACAATAGCACAAAACTATTATCTTGATTTTGCTGTACTGCATCAGTTTGGGGGTTTTTTTATGCTAGACCAAACCGGTTTCTTGTGGTGGAATCCAACAACAGGTACACCAACACTCTCTATGGTGGTGTGAAAACCAAAGCAACCCTCTTTCTAAATGCAACATCCAAATTTACGTGCAAGTGATTTCTTGCCCTTTTTTTTATTAGTGTAAAATCTGATGACTCCTTGTATCAGGCCATGAAAACACTAAGAAATGCATGTGTGTAAAGTTAGAACTATTAATATTATGCAACTGATGTGCTTAAGTGTTTGTAGGATTGGGCCCATAAATTGTCCTGCTTGGACAATATGAGAATTTTACTCAGTATTTCTTTCCATCGCTCTGTTCTGCTGTTCCTGGGAAATAGCTTGCCCCAATTGGGCATGGACCAGCTCAGTAACTACCAATGCAATGTGATGTTTTACTGTTGGTGATTGAAGTATTGATTCAAATATGATTAAATTTTCCTTAAATTGTTTAAAAGCTTGCATCTTTTAAAAATATCTTACGGCAGTTCAAGCTAGCTGCCATTTGCTAAGCATCACAGAGGTTTACATTTTGGAACTGAGTTTTACCTATGGAAAAGTGTTTTACTACAGTATGTGGAAATATACCAGTTGTATCTTTTGAATGGTTGTGTCTACACTTTGTTATAAATGGCACAGTATTTAGCATACAGTATGTTCAAAAGTATGTTACATTTGTATCAAGTCAAATGTATAAAATCCATTTTAAATTAAAATTCTAGAATTTCATCCGACCTGCTTTAAATGGCATGGTGAATGTGTTATTTTAACAAAGGTGCTGGGTGCAAGGCTATTACTGTACTTATTAATACTGCAGTAGCGCAGGGGAAGGGAATACATATCAATATTTCTTATAATATAGCCTTTTGTTCATATACCCTTTAATCTAGCCATCGGTAATTTGGCTGATTTCTTAGTGTGTCCTGGGAGAGGTGAGTCTTCAGAAGGATATGGAGCAGGAAGAGAGGAGTTGCTTCCCACCTCAACTGGGGGGAGGGGTTGAGGAGCTGGGATCAGCTGGGCAGGTGTAGAGGTTATAAAGAGAACAAATGAGAAACTAATGCTGTTGGTTACTGGCCCCTTTGGATATCTGACTACGGCCAAGAGAGAAACTTTAATAACCCTAATCCATGCTACATGACTAGAGCTATGAAATACGTCAGTGCCATAGGCCTGTCTACACTGACAGTTGTACTGATGTGACTATGTTGGGGGGGAGGTGGTTTTTTTTGTATTTTAAATTATACAGATATACTGGTACAAATGGTGGATGCAGTTACACCAGTATAGCTTATTCCCTTTCCTATACAGGAATAGCTATGTGGGGATGGGACATGTTTATAGCCCCATAACTGCATCCACACAAGAGCAGTGTAATGCTTTAATTATACCAGTAGAGCTAGAGCAGTACAACTTTCCAGTGCAGACAGGGCCTTGCTGGCCCTCCTGTGTGTCACGTGCTTATTAGTTGGTGTCAGTAAACTTGAATCTTCAGCAAAAATGGAGCAAATGAAGCCCCTTGTTGGAGGCAGCTTTAGTATTTCTAAATCTTCTGGAGCATAAGTGGTATTTGCATAGAAATCAGAGTGGGAGGTCCACATTGCTGTGTGCAGCAGGAGCAGAGCCCTTGACAGGTTACAGTATGTTCAAGGGGACAATGAAGGACATTACAAACTTCCAAACTCCTTCAAAAATCTCAATAAAATTCTGATCTATCCAACAATGTCCCTTGGGATGTACATTTTCTTTACAAGAAACTAACTGCCAGGTAGAAAAAAATGATCATTTTGCTAGAGAAGCAAAACAAAATCGTGTGAGGTTTGCATAGTTAGTAACCAGGGCTAATTAAAGACAAGCTTATTCGGAGAACAACTGATACGATTACAGTGAGGTCACTGTAAGAGATTAACCTAACTCCAGAGAACAGCAAGGGGTGACTAGGCTAATGAAAACTGTTTCCTTTAGGAAAGTATTAAGCAGTGAATCTCCTTCAAAATGCATACGAAGGGCTTGTTGAGGGGTGGATGGGGTGGTGGGTGGAACTTGAGTAGGGGGTGGCAGGTTTTAGCGTTTGTCTGGGTCTAGGTTGGATGAGGGTGCCAGGGGCTGGGTGGGGGAGTTTCTGGATGGGGGTGCCAGGGATGGGCTCTGGTGCAGGCTGGATGAGAGCACCAGAGGCTGGGGAGGGCTTTGCTTACAGGGTGGATGGGACGGGGGGGCACTGGATGGAGGTAAGTGTGGGTAGGGCTCAGGTGGATGGTGCTGGGGGCTCTGAATGCAGGGTGAATAGGGATGCCATAGGGGACTCAGTACAGGGTGGCTGGAGGAAAGCTCTGGGGGGGGGGTGCCAGGGTGCTCTCAGTACAGGATGGATGGGGGTCCTGGGGTGGGGGTCTCTATGCCGGGGGGGTCTCAGTGCGGGGGGTTCCCGGGGGGAGGGCTCGGCGTGCAGTGGATGGGGGTCCCTGAGGGATTCGGGGGGGCTTGGTGCAGGGTGGCTGGGGATATTGGGCGGGTGGCTTGGTGCAGGAGGTCCCAGGGGGCTCGCTGCAGGGTGGATGGGGATATGGGGTGTGCGTGTCTTGGTGCGTGGGGGATGGGGGTGCCTGGGAGATTTGGGGGGGTCCTAAAGGGGTCCCAGGGCAGCAGGGTGCTGGGGGGGGGGCTTGGTGCGGGGTGGATGGGTGTCCCCGGGGGTTCGGGGGGGGGGGCTCGGTGCGTGGTGGATGGGGGCTTCCCGGGGGCTTGGTGCGGGGTGGATGGGAGTCCCCGGGGGTTCGGGGGGGGCTCGGTGCGTGGTGGATGGGGGCAGAGGGGTCCCGGGGGGTCTCGGTGCAGGAGGTCCTGGGAGGCTTGGTGCGGGGTGGATGGGGTTCGGGGGGGGGGCTCGGTGCGGGGTGGATGGGGGCCCCGGGAGGGGGTCTCGGTGCAGGAGGTCCCGGGGGGGTCTCGGTGCAGGGGGGTCTCGGTGCAGGAGGTCCTGGGGGGAGGCTCGGCACAGGGGGGTCCCGGGGGGGGGTCTCGGTGCAGGAGGTTCGGGGGGGGCTTGGTGCGGGGTGGGTGGGGGTCCCGGGAGGGTTCGGGAGGGGGTCTTGGTGCAGGAGGTCCCGGGGGGGGGGCTCGGTGCAGGAGGTTCGGGGGGGGGCTCGGTGCGGGGTGGATGGGGGGGAGGCTCGTCACAGGAGGGTCCCGGGGGGGTCGGTGCGGGGTGGATGGGGGTCCCGGGAGGGGGTCTCGGTGCGGGAGGTCCCAGGGGGGGCTCGGTGCGGGGTGGATGGGGGTCCCCGAGGGGTTCAGGGGGGCTCGGTGCGGAAGGGCCCGGGGGGGGCTCGGCGCAGGGTGGATGGGGGTCCCCGAGGGGTTCGGGGGGGCCTCAGCGTGGGGTGGATGGGGGTCCCCGAGGGGTTTGGGGGGGGGCTCGGTGCAGGGTAGATGGGGGTCCCGGGGGGGCTCAGCGCGGGGGGGTCCGAGGGGTCCCGGGAGGGGGTCTCGGTGCGGGGTGGATGGGGGTCCCGGGAGGGGGTCTCGGTGCAGGAGGTCCCGGGGGGGGGCTCGGTGCGGGGTGGATGGGGGGAGGCTCGGCACAGGAGGGTCCCGGGGGGGGTCGGTGCGGGGTGGATGGGGGTCCCGGGAGGGGGTCTCGGTGCGGAAGGTCCCGGGGGGGGGCTCGGCGCGGGGTGGATGGGGGTCCCCGAGGGGTTCGGGGGGGGCTCGGTGCGGCGTGGATGGGGGCCCCGGGGGGGGCTCGACGCGGGAGGCCCCGGGGGGGGGCTCGGCGCGGGGGGGTCCGGGGGGTCCTGGGAGGGGGTCTCGGTGCGGGAGGTCCCGGGGGGGGCTCGGTGCGGGGTGGATGGGGGTCCCCGAGGGGTTCGGGGGGGGCTCGGCGCGGGGTGGATGGGGGTCCCGGGAGGGGGTCTCGGTGCGGAAGGTCCCGGGGGGGGCTCGGCGCGGGGTGGATGGGGGTCCCCGAGGGGTTCGGGGGGGGCTCGGCGCGGGGGGGTCCGGGGGGTCCTGGGAGGGGGTCTCGGTGCGGGAGGTCCCGGGGGGGCTCGGCGCGGGGGGCCCCAGGGGGGCTCTGTGGGGGGGCTCGACGCGGGAGGCCCCGGGGGGGCTCGGCGCGGGGGGGGCCGGGGGGACCCGGGGGGGGGCCCTCCCGGGGCAGCGGGAAGTTGGGGCTCCGCGGCTCGGGGCCCGGCCGGCCGGCGCGGGCGGGTCTCAGCGCTGCCCCCGGCGGCCCAGGCCGGCAGCGCAGCCCGGCTGCGGCCCCCTCCCCCCGGCGCGGCTCCCGCCCCGCCGCAGGCCGCAGCCCATCATGGCGGCGCTGCACACCAAGGCCGGGGGCCCCCCCCAGATCCCCGACACCCGCCGGGAGCTGGCCGAGCTGGTGAAGCGCAAGCAGGAGCTGGCGGTGAGGGGCAGGGGGCGCGGCCGCCCCGCTCCCGCCGCGTCCCGGCCGCCCGCGCTACGAGAGGCCGCGGGCTGGGGAGGCGGCTAGGCCGCGCCCCCCCCGGCCTCCCGCCCGCGCCCCCCCCGGCCTCCCGCCCGCGCCCCGGGTCGAGCTGGGCCCGCAGCCCCGCCGTGGGGCCAGGGGGGCGTCTGGGGGATGGGGCTGGAGAGCCCAGGGGAGGGGCCGGGGGACCGGCTCTGGGGGGCAGTGGGGCATGGGGGGGACCGGCTCTGGGGGGGAAGTGGAGTTGGGGGTGCAGCGGTTCTGGGGGGGTGGGGATTGGGGGTGCACCGGCTCTGGGGGGCAGTGGGGATTGGGGTGGGGAATGGGGTGCAGCGGTTCGGGGGGGGAAGTGGGGTTGGGGGTGCAGCGGCTCTGGGGGCGGTGGGGATTGGGGTGCACTGGCTCTGGGGGGCAGTGAGGATGGGGGAATCTGAGGGGGATTAGAAAACGGGGGGGATATAGAGGGCACATTGGAGAGTAGCGGTATCTGGGGGGTATCCCGCTTCCATGACAACAGGCACGAATCCCCGGGCATCTCCTGCATCCTTCCCCCTTTTCCATCTGTGCCCATCCCTCCCTGCCTGCTCCCCTGCAGCAGGCATGAACCATGAGATCTGGGGGAGCTGACCCACGTCCAGAGCGCTCACAGCCTCTGCAGACTCCTGGGAGTCCCTTGGCAGTGGCCAGCTCTGGTACCCCTGGGATCATTGACCGGCTCTGGGGATATGCTGGCGTTAGCCTCGTCTTCTTTTGTTCTGTGCTTCTTATACCAGGAGACCCTAGCGAATTTGGAGAGGCAGATCTATGCTTTTGAGGGCAGCTACTTAGAGGACACCCAGATGTACGGCAACATCATCCGTGGCTGGGACCGCTACCTGACAAACCAGAAGTGAGTGGAGAGAGGTGACTTTTCTGGGTGCCTTGGTTCAGGGGATAGTAGTTTCACTCTGGCATGTAACATTTGGGCTTTTTGCTTCGTAATATGTTTCCATCCCAGTCCTGAGGTTCTGGTTTCTAAACAGCTTTGATAAGTGGAACTTTTAAAAAAATAAGAGATTGGGATGGTCCCTGAGGTTAGCTAATACACAGGGCATTGTTTCTCTTAAGATGGCTTGTGTGTGGACCAGTTGAAACTACATCAGCCAGTAAAACTTCTCTGTGCACTTGCATCTTGTCTCCCTCTTCCCAGCACTAAAGGGGGCCTTATGGGTACCGGGGACTCGTGGAGCTCCCCAAGTCTCCATATGTTTTCAGGGGACACAGCATGTAACAGGCACAATTTCTCTTCAGATAACTGTAAGGACATAGGTGTAGGGCATTCTCAGGGATTAGTAACTGGTCCATTAGGGACTTTTGTGCAGTGTCCTTGGGCTGCAGTGTCTTTCTGCCTTGTCCTAACCTGCAGGTTATGCCTTGCGTGGGTAGATAAGGGAACAGAACACCGTCTGACATGGTGACTGAGTATTTGCAATGAGGCCATGCTGTGTATTTCAGAAACTCGAACAGCAAAAACGACCGAAGGAACCGGAAATTTAAAGAAGCTGAACGACTCTTCAGCAAATCTTCGGTCACCTCCGCAGCAGTGAGTACGGCGCTTGTGGCCTGGCAGCATGCAACGCCAACTCAAGTCCTGAGCTTCCTGGGCAGAACTGCCTGGCCTTTGCCCATGAACATCGGGGAGGACAAATCTGAGCTGAACAGATCCTATATTGTACACTCTCCCCTCCATCATTTCTCACTCTTCTCCTTTCTTCCAGGTTGTGCTGAATTGTTCTTCATGGAGTTTCCTTCAGTTGTTCACTTTGTACCTAACAAGGGGAAAATAGCCTGTTTATTCTACTTTCTTTGGCCTCATTGAGAGGAAACCCTGGGGTGGCTGATCTCTCCCTGTTCTTAGGACTAGTCCCCTTGGCATAGTTTGTGCCCTTTCAGTGGCTCTGTTGATCTGTCTTCTCCTCTCACAAGCATCTCCCATCTGCCCATAAAATTCACATCTGCCGCAATGCCCAAATGTCTCTGAGAGGAGGGAGTGGGGGACAGACCAATCAAGAAACTTCTGTGTCTCACGATCCTATTTCTGCCCTCATTGGCATTCTCCCTTCTCTTCCTTTTTGGCTTTAATGCCCTCTCCTGTCGTGACATGCTGAGTTTAGACTGCAGGGTCTTTGGAGCAGAGACCAAAGAACCACCTCTTGTGCTGTGAGGGGCCTTGCATGCTTTTGAGAGCTTGAAAAAAATAATAAATGGGAATCTGTCTTTATTAATGTGCCTTCTGATTTTCTAGGCAGTCAGTGCATTGGCCGGAGTTCAGGACCAGCTCATTGAAAAGCGTAAGCTGCTACTTCTTTCCTCTCACCACCTGACTAACTTGGAATGAAGCAAGTTGCTTCCTGAGGAATTAGGTCACGTGTCTGTTCTCTTCACACCATAGGCACCGGCTTCTAATTCTCCTTGGGGGTGCTCAACCCCTGCGCAGCCCCAGGCCCCGTCCCAACTCCACCCCTGCCCCTTCTCCGCCTCTTTCCGCCCCCTCCCCTGAGCACGCCCCATCGCTGGTCCTCCTCCTGCCTCCCAGCACCTCCTGCATGCCACGGAGCTGTTCCTCTGCGTGCAGGAGGCGCTGGGAGGGAGAGGGAGGAGTTGATCAGCGGGGGCCATCTGTTGCAGGAGTTGTGGTGGGGGGAGTTTGGCTGCTGGTGGGTGCTAAGCACCAGCTAATTTTTTCCTGTGGGTGCTCCAGCGCCTATGCTTCTCCCCTTACCAGGTGCACGACCAAGGGTAATTATGGTCCTGTTAGAGGGTTCCCCTTCCAGCACTGTTTTAATTGGTCCTTGTGATTCCCTGTTGGTTAGGTATGCTGCTTTTCACACCCCAGCAATTGTGTTGCTCTAAATAAGGTCACAGTTGTACTCATTACAAGTGTATATGTTAAAATGTAGACCTCTCTTTTAGCAATGGCATTATCTTTTGTGTCTGCTTGAACTGCTGACTGCAAGTGAAGTGTGTTTAAGTGGGTTTGGTATTTTTGGGAGGTGAGGCTCTGGGGGTTGAAGCTCTGGCTCTTTTTCTTTCCTGACATTAAATGGTAAGTAATTGTCAGTGGATCTGAGTGCCTGCTGCCCAGAACCCCTGGCATCTGTCACAAGTTTCACACAAGTTTACATCTTCCCTCCTGAGTTAGCAGAATCGCTCACTGTTCGGCTTTGATGTAGAGGTTGAGTGCACCAACTTTTAAGCCACGATAAAAGGGATTGTTGGTGCTGGCTCTCTGCCTTTGGGGCTGAGAGTTTTTGCTCTTTCTTGGGTGCTTAAGGGCATTGTGTGGCATATACTATAGAAATTGGTATGCAGTAAATCCATTTTTACCCGGGTTATTCCTGAATCAGGTGTTGATTGAATTGGATTTGATTCTAGCATGCATCTGTTTCTAAGGGGGTAACTTGCCACACTGAGGAAATGCTGCTTAGTCCCGCTTAGTGACCTTTTTCTGTGCTATCTACTGGAGACGTTAAGCTGCCCTCCATGTGGCTTCCATATGCGGTTTGCTGCTGCACTTGGGATTTGGCTCCAGCGCTTCCTTATTCTGGGTGCGAAGGGATTCACCAGGGTCTGCGGTGGGGCTGAACGGATGGGAAGTAACAGCTGTGCTCTTGTGGGTTTGTTGTGTTCTAGAGGAGCCAGGTAGTGGCACAGAGAGTGATGCTTCTCCAGACTTTCACAATCAGGAGAATGAGCCCAGCCAGGAGGATACTGAAGAGCTGGATGGGACTGTGCAGGGAGTGAAACCGCAGAAAGCCGCATCTTCCACCTCCTCCGGGAGTCACCACAGCAGCCACAAAAAACGGAAGAACAAAAATCGACACAGGTTAGTGGGGCCAGCTGCCCTCACCACGTCCTCTGAACAGCTGGTTGTTGCCCAAATGGCATTATGGCCTGAAAGTAGCCAAATGTATTCAAGCAATGAGCAGTTCAGACCACTGGTTAGTTGGGGTCATTAAGTGCAAATGACAATCTGATTTCTCGCTTCATGTTAACCTGCAAATCACTGAATCAAATTTATTACATTCACTGGGTGACATCAGACAACCTATCTGGCCCCGCTCCCATAATCTCCGGGAGGGATAAGAGTGGGAGACATTTAGAAATAGTTGGGCTAGTGGACTGAGCAGGGTACTGGAAGGCAAGAGCTTCTGATTTCTAATCCCGGCTCTGATAAGATACCTGTATGGCCTTGGGACAGGACCCCTCCCTTTTCTGTGCCATTTCAATTTCTCAATCTGTAAAGCAGAATAATACTGGCCTGCCTCCCAGGGGGAGAGGTTACAATCCAGTCCCCTTGGTGCCTGCATCTTGTTCTCTGGAATTGAGTGAGGTAGGGACGTTGACAGATCTGTCTGGGGAAGAGGATCGGGAAATAAACAAAAACGCTTTGGGAATCCAGTGATTATAAAAGTCCTGGAAATCCTGGATATTTTCACCCAAACTTTGCTCCCGAGCCATTTTTGTTGTCATTTGGCTCCAGACTGAGCCTCTGTTCCATGTGGTGTTCTGGAGCTGCCTTGCTTTTCATGTTCATTTGAACGCAGTTGTAAGGAAGCTGACCTCACAGCCATGTAAGAAGTAGTAAAGATCTCACAACCTTCACTTGGTTGCCCTTGGGTGGCCAATTCCGAAATAGGTGGCTTTAGAGATGGCCTATTAGAGATAATGTCACACCACATGGATAATGCCATTTTCTCTACAAAATGATGTCCTCCGCACAATGTGACCTCGTACGTATTGTGCATTCATAGTCACTCTGTGTGGAGGATGCCATTTTGTCGAGAAAAATGGTGTCCTCCAGGCTGTGTGACCTCGCATGCACCATACATGTGAGGACACACTGCAGAGCAAAATGGCGTCCTCTGCACACTCGGGATCACTGCTGCCCCGTCTGCTGGAGGCGCACCCCCATTTGGGGTCACAACTCACAATTGGGAACTGCTGGGTTATGGGCAGGTGTTTTGCCTGATACATTCAACTCCCTTTTTGAAGTTGACTGGATTTTGCGGTGTCAGTGTCTCTTTAATTCTTAGATCCAGGATTTCCTTCCTGCTATAATATTACAATTTAAAAACGTTTGCTCAGTTATATCTCCTTTTAGTTCCTCATGAGCTAGGAATCATGAAGTAGTCTAGAAAGACCTTTTTGGTTTTTCCTGTAGGTAGCTAGAAACAATTTCAGAAGTAACAATAGTTTAAGAACATAAGAACGGCCATACTAGATCAGACCAATGATCTAGCCCAGTGTGCTGTCTTCTGACAGTGAACTGGTGCCCGATGCTTCAGAAGGAATGAACAGAACAGGGCAATTATCAAGTGATCCATCCCCTGTTGTCCAGTCCCAACTTCTGGCAGTCAGATTTAGGGACACCCAGAGCGTGGGGTTGCATTCCTGATCATCTTGGCTAATAGCAATGGATGGACCTATCCTCCATGAACTTATCTATACTTTTGGCTTCACAGCATTCTCTGGCATTGAGTTCCACAGGTTGATTGAACACTGTGTGAAGAAGTACTTCCTTGTGTTTGTTTCAAACCTGCTGCTTATTAATTGCATTGGGTGACCACTGGTTCTTGTGTTATGTGAAGGGGTAGATAACATTATAGGTTTCTTGCAATATGAGAGGAAAGGGACATCCTGTAAAACTAATAGACAGCACATTTAAAACTGACAGAAGGAACTAGTTTTGAAACAAAGCATACTTAACCTGTGGAACTCCCATCTGTGAGAGATCTTTGAGACCAAGGCTTAGTAGGATTCAAATAGCAGTAAGCCTTTATGTGGGCAATAAGAAAGTTCACAGTTACATTAGATCTGATAAAAACTTTATAAACCTTCATGCTTCAGAGCATAAGCCAACCACTAGCACCAGGAGTTAGAAAGAAACTGCCACTCTGGGCCAGTTATTCTGTTACGGGGTTTCTTGTACCTTCCTCTGAAGCAGCTGATTCTGACTACTGTTGGAAGCAGGACATTGAACAAGATGGAAGCCGGGTCTGATCTGGTATGGCAGTTCCTATGATCCTAGAATGTAAAGCAGAGAGAGAAATCTAAATAATACAAAGTCACTTACAATTAATTGACTGTTGTTCTAAAATGCCTTAGTGTGGCCAGTTACTGAATCTGACAAGTCTAACTGTATTTGATACAGCTCTGTGACGTTAAAACGGACTGTTCTTACTAACTACTTCCTAAAATCCTTCCAGCAAAGGAAAAATTCCAGGCACCATCCAGGAACGTGAAGCTAGTCGCAAGAAATTAATGATGTAACTCTAGGTGCTTTGAAATGAAATATACTGGGAAATGCTCTTTGGAAACAGACACCTCCTTGTTTGCCCATTTCTCTTGAATGTCCTGAGATGAAAGTATTATATAAGAAATCTTGAAAGTCTGTCACTGGGGCTGCCCTCTGACTGCAAATCCTGATTCACGGCTCTCCCAGTCGTTTGCATAAGCTGAGTGCTGACTGAAGCTTTGGTGGCCGCTGGAATGGGCTGTCTTCAGGCATGGCTGACACTGCTTGCAAAGTAGTCCAAGCTTTCCTACTTCATACCTCACCAGCTCTGCTAGCAGTACTGGTGCTGTTCCGGCGTGGCGGGAATATCCAGCTCTCACGTCCGGCATCTGAACACGGTGAACCAGGTGAACGGCGTTGGCCGTTGCTCATGGGGGCCCTTAGTTCCACTCTGCTGTGCAAGTGCCAGGGATACCGTCCCCTACCAAACCGTCCCGAATTCAGCGACTTGCATCAGCCGAGGGAGAGCTCACCTTCCGCAGGAATGCTGCTTCCTCTTAGACGTTCCGTTGCAACAAGGCTACTGAGTTAGGACTTAATACCATTGAAGTGTCATGTTAACTCCCCTCTTTCTAACCAATACAATTGTTGGATTCCAGGAGGAGCTCTCTGGAAACAGAGCGCCATGGTGGATGTGCGAGCATGTGTGTATGGATGCTAGAGTCTGCTGATGGGAGTGTAACTGTTTGGTACCTAGATTCAAACAATTCACAGTGTTTTCTTTTTAGGTTTATAAGTGAAAAGTAAGTGTGTGTGTGTGTGTGTGCGTGTGTGCATACAACCATATTTGAATGCGAAATTGCTAAATATTTCTATGACAGCCTCCATCTAGCTGCCTGAACCAACTTCTCTGCTTCTGCCCTAATAATCTAGAGAGAGCCTCTGCTTTCTGAGTGCCCACTTGGTTGTCTTTGCGTGCATCGAAAGTTCAGTCTCCGTCTGGAAGCTAATGTGCTATTCCAAATAGCTGATGGCTTCCTTTCTCTGCGTATAAAAATACCTTACATAAACCACTCTTCCTCTGTTTAACACCTCATTTCCCAGCAATCCACTTGGGGAGGGGGGCTCTGCACTGCCGAGTCCGGAGTGCTTTTTTGTGCCAAATTCTGGTAAATAAATAAATAACATATTCTATATAAAATAAGAACTTTATGGCATTTGGACATTGGCTTTATTTTTTTCTATAATCTCGCTAGGGTGGCTAATCAACCTATTTATTGAATTCATTAGTATATTAATGGCTATTGCTTTCTTCCTTTCAAATGCTGCCCCTCAGCCCGCCTGGCATGTTTGATTATGACTTTGAGTAAGTTTGACTTGAATTAGTACTTGTGCTGTCTTGTTAGTGTGTAGACACCGATGTGCCTTTCTGAGACCTTTCTAACCCATAGTTTATCTGTTTAATTGTAGGTATGTATATTAGGTTAGGCTGGGAAGTTTTTTTAAAAAACAGAAAAACATGATGGAGGTAACATTTTATTTAATAACTTCAGCAAAATTAAATCAACTTTACTCTTCTGCCTCTTTATTTTGTTTTTAAAACTACAGATAAACTTTATCTTAATAAATAGTTAAAAACTGATTTCTGGCTTTGCTTCCTAAAGAAATTAGTGGCATAAATTTGGATATTTTCCTCTGGAGAAATGTAATAAAGCCAATCCCCTTGATTTTATAATACCTGTTGTCTCAAAATCCTCTTTCTCTGTATAGTCCAAGTAAGTAACTATTACCACTATGTCTGAATAATTACCTGTGGCATAGTTACATCTATCTCTTAACAAATTAACATAGAGCATGCATTTTAATCCCATTTTTGCACGCTGCATAACTTCCCTGTGATTTTATTATGAACCTTTGATAACTGTTTCTCTGATTGAGTGGGTGGAATATGCATTTCGGCAAGGTGTAAAGAGTCCGCTCTCATTGATGTTTTTGGTCCTTGCCCAGTAATGTTGGGACAATGATTTGGCTCGTCCAGTTCGGAGAACGTGGATTGAATTAACCAAATAGCCTTTGTTGTAGCCTGTGCCATATGCTGTAGCTGGTTCTTGGAACTCCCATTGAAGTGTAATGTATTGAAATGGACATTTCTCTTCTCTTTCCCATCACAGGATTGATCTCAAGTTAAACAAAAAGCCACGAGCTGTAAGTATCCGTCCTCCTGTGTCATTATTTTTATTGTTAGTCTGTAGTCTGAGGTTGCAGGCTAATCCCCAGCACTCTAGAGTCTGCATCTGCCATGGTTTATGCTCTCTCATTTTCATGGTGGGGGAATAGTTAGCGTGAAATGAGCAATTTCCTTGTGGATTTATCATAGCTGGATTTATCTGTTGCTTGTTACCAGATGTTGGTGACAGTTGAGAGCCCCATATATTTTACTCAAGAAAAATTGTTTCACACCCTTTCCAGCTGTGATTGTTAATCTAGTAAATTGAAAACTATTGGTGATTGGTTGACATATCTCTTAGTTGAAGATTTTGAAGTGCAGATGAGGGTGTTCAGCTACATTAAAATTCTCTTCTCTCTGCCTGCGTGCAAAGAATGATGTGTGTGCTTCATGCCGTTGCGTGTGAAAGCTGATGAAAGCTGTGAAAGCTACTCTGGGGGTATTAATGTCCTGCCCTTTCCCCTCTCTGCAGGACTACTAGACTCATCGGTGCCGAAGCTTCCCGGATCTAGGCCCCCACGTTGAGTCCACACTAAGAAAAACATCAGTCGACTGAATGAGCACAATGGGCAGCTCTCCCACCGAGTGTCTGCACATAGGAATAGTTCACTCAAAAGTACTAAAGTGTGTGTGTGTTTGGGGGGGGTCGGGGGGGGGGGGATAGTCTTGTTTGGCTACATTGGACCATGTACTTTGTGTCATTTTAAAATCACCTGAAATGCAGGAGGACTAAGCTGTGGTGTCACCAATCTCTGGTTCCCGAGTGCGACATTCTTCCCCCACAGCTGGCAACACACACCCTGCAATCGGCTGGTTTTGCTGCTGCCATCACCATTGTCTGTAATAACCATTGAGAGATGCTGTTGTTCCATTTTATACCGGAATGGGGGCGTGGCTCTGTGTGTCCCATGCAGGTTGTAAATCTGTTAGGTTATTTTTTTAATACTGATACTTAGTTTGTTTTTTTAAACCAAACTATACAGTTGACAAATTGGCTTTTGATTTTTCCTTCTTGAATCTGATTAGGCTGTTCATTTTTCAGAATGATCCACTTGAATTCTTACCTTAGTAGAGAAGAAAGTGGCTCACCCCTTTCCTTCATCTTTGATCTTAACACTTCCCCTCCGGTTTTTTCGGGGCACTGAGCTACAAGGATTGGTTGGACCTTGAAGCCATCTTGCTCCTAAAGGTTGGGTGGATTCTCTTTTTAATACAAACATCTGTCATTTGTATATAAAACAATAAAAGTCACGTTTGTCTCTCTTCTCATGTCTTGCTTTGCAGTTGGAGATGTTTCTGTGTTTTGTTTGTTCTAAGCCACTCAAGAATTTCCATCATTCTTCTCCATTTATTCTGTGAGGTTTTCCTGAATTCCTCTACTTTCAGGTACAGCATGTGTTTATGCAGCTCCATGAGCCTCTTAGGAATTGTCTCCTTTACTCCTCCTCCTTGTATACACACACAGTGGTGACTGTCAAGGGAGCCAGGAACTAGCCTCCTTTTGTGCTAATTATTCACAGCTCACAACTAGAGAGATCTTGGGCAGACATGACCACTTGCTGATGTTGCCGGAATACCTCCTGGTAATGGGTGAGCAGCCCTGACTGTTCTCTGAACCAGCTCGCCCATGCACAGGGATGGGTGTCCTAACCAGGGTCAGGAATGTGGTGCTGCCCTTTCCTGGGGGCAGAGCTTTGAGTGCCGCTCACCAGTGTTACCTGGGGCTGAGTGGGGTTTTAGCACCTTTGTTCTCATGCTACAGTCTCTGGAAGGGAGTTGTGCCCACTTGCTTAAACCTCTCCAAATTGCCATGAGGTCTGTGTGCTGTGCCCCTCAATTGCTCCGTATTAGACTCCATGTTACTGAGCCTTGCCTTCTTGGGGACTCCATTTGCTTCCTAGCTTTTGCTTGGGTGGCTGCAGCTCTGCCCTTGCCAGTGGAGTAGCAGAGGCTTGACTTCAATACCATGCAAGGACTGTTAGGTGCCGTTCTACACTAAGACACTCATTTAAGGCCAGGTTGCCTGCGGGGAAAGTCCAAAGCGACAGCAGCAGCGGCTGAGTCCCTTCTTATTGTACGTTCCAGTCTTGGGTTCACCCACAGAGTCACACTTGCTGTAATAGCTGGGCAATTCCTGTAGGCAGCCTCTCTGGGCAGGGGCGGCTGCTGTTTTGGCTATCGTGGAGTGCTGGCTAGTGCTGAGAGACACTGATTTAAGAGGAAGAGGCACACCTGTTCTGCTTTATTCTTCTCTAATCTGTTCTTCCTTGCATTATAACTTGGCAGTGTCAGAAGATTAAAACTAGGGATGGGTAAACATCCAAGAAACTGGACAAGTCCTGAAAATCGCCCTGTGTTCCCCAGCTGCTTTGGAATAAGAACAGCTCTGGCCTTGAGTTTTTGGCTACTCGGCCTTGGTAGCATGGAAAACCCACAACAGCTTTTCCTGTGCTAATTCCCCTTATCCTGGCCCAACGCAGGGACTGCAGAAAGGCATGAACTTGGTAGAGTATCGTTGGCGAACCTTTTCCGACCTCGGAAAACCTGCTGCCGCTCCCAGCCAGCGTCGGCGGGAAGGGTGCGGTGGACACAGCTTGCATTGGCAGCCGGGCACAGTGTGCTGGAATGGAAGCTGTGCTGGTGGTGCCAGCAGTGGGTACTGCTCTGTGCTCTGGCTGGTGGATACGTGCTATCACTTACAGTTCCCTAGACACCTATGCAGAAGGAGATTTGTACTGTAATGATTATAAAGGGGAGCAAGGTTAATGCAGAGCCATCAGCAAAGAGCTAGGGATTGGCATTTTGGGGCTGGGGCCTGGGCTTTGAATCTCTGGGGAGGTGATGACTTTCAGCAAACAGCCAACTGTCCCCTTTCCCAAGAGGCCTGTGCTCTCCGCCCGCACCAGCTCCTGAATCTCTTTGTTTCGATGCAAACTGTCTGGTGCCCTACTCAGCTCAGCAACAGGGACAGAGAGATCAGGCTGGGCCAGGAGCCCCGTGAGGCCAGGAGCAGGGTAGGGCATGGGACGGTAGCTTTGTACCTGTGCAGACACTGAACTGCGATTGAGCAGCCTTTGGAAGCAGGTCCCATGCATTGTGGTTTTTGTTCCCTTTAACGATATTGTGCTGAACAGAGATGTGACCACCCATCAGTCCTGGGCCCAACCCAGCCTAGCTGCAGAGATGTTTTGGTTTTAGAGCTGAAGACCTGGTGCCCTTTCTGATATGTAATGTATACACTGTAATTACCTCTGCTGGAGCTGCTCACTCCTCCCCGGGCTTCTGTGCGTTGCTGACGTTTTGACTCACTTCTTTATCCCAGTGTGTTAGGGGAGCAGAAATCCCCAGCCCTAGGCAGGCTGGACAATCTGAGCTGTAGCCGCATCAGTCACTGTAAAGAAAAAAAAAAGAAAAAGAAAGGCAAAGCTCACTCCTCAACGAGCGATGTTTTTTTCCCCAGCCTCTGACATTTCAGGAGTCACCTCAGTGACTGGAGTATGCAAATTAAATGGCAAATGCTTTGCTCACAGTCAAAGCAAATTTGGTTATATTAATATCCAGCAGCTCCCTTTCAGGCTATATTGAATTATAGCAGCACTGTAGCCATTTAGAGACAGGAGAAATGAAAAGACCAGACCCGCTCTCGTTCCCTAGGGCTTGTTCTGGCAGAGGGACTCATTCCTATATCTGATTGTCAGAGTAAGAGCCAACACTGTGTCCTTCACTTCAATAGCATTCTCCCAGCTGGGTATTCAGCATGGAAAGCAGATGAGACGCTATGCAATGTCAGTTAACAAAACACCAGTTAATTTCGAGGGTTAGGAAAGGAGCATTCAGAAACTGACCGTGTCCTCCTGAACCTGGAACTTCTGCTCTTCCCTGTGTGCACTTTTTTTTCTAATGAACAGAAATGATTAAATGTAAAGATTTCAAAGCTGTCTAAGAATAGAACCCTGGTATGTTGCCCCTAGCCCTGTGCGTTGATTGCATATGCCCACAGGGCCGTGTATCTAGGCAGACTGTTATATACATGCTAATGAAAAAGGCATTGAAGAGAAGGGGGGACACATCCTTTCCTGGCAGCAGACCCACTCTCTCCCATTGCACAGGGCATGGGCTGGTACAGGAGAAACTCCTTATAGACACAACAGGGGCAGCAGGGAAAATCCACTAATTCCCTTCACTGCCTTGGTCACCAAGAGGATTAGCCAGGAGTTTATCAGTCCCGAGCAGGTGGCCTAGCAACAGCCAGGAGCTTGTAAACAGCAGAGAGGAAGCAGCAGATCTGGTCACCGCCTTCCCCAGCCCATTCAGCACCTTGTAAAGTGCAAGACTCTTCCATTGAGCATTTCGCTCCGTGCCCCACGCTTCCCAACTCCTGCAGCTCTGGCGCCCTGAAAGCAGGTAAGGGATGGGATGGTGCTGGCACCTGTCCCCTTCTGTACACACCATTCTATACAGGAGCCTCGTTGTCTGGATTAAAGGGAGTTGCAGCCCCTGCAGGGAATAGTTCATGTTTGACTGTAATTAAAGGATCATAGAAATGTGGGGCTGGAAGGGACCTCGAGAGGTCCTCCGGTCCAGTCCCCTGCACTCTCTGAGGCAGGACCAAGTAAACCCCGACCATCCCTGGCAGGGGTTTGTCCAACCTGTTCTTAAAAGCCTCCAGTGACGGGGATTCCACAGCCTCCCTTGAAAGCCTGTCCCAGAGCTGAACTGTCCTTAGAATTAGACATTAGGAAAAGTTTCTAATGATAGCTCCCTTGCGGCAGATTAAGCCCGTCGCTTCTTGTCCTACCTTCTGTGGCCAAGGAGAATAATTGACCACCGTCCTCTTTGTAACAGCCCTTAAGATATGGGAAGATTGTTCTCAGTCTTTTCTCAAGACTAAACGTGCCCCTTTTTTTTAACCTTTCCTCACACATCAGGTTTTCTAAGCCTTTGATCATTTTTGTTGCTCTCCTCTGGCCTCTCTCCAATTTGTCCGTGTATTTCCTAAAGCGCAGCACCCAGAACTGGTCACAGGACTCCAGCTGAGGCCCCAGAAGTGCCGAGCAGAGTGGGACAATGCCCTCCCTTGTCTTACATGCTGCACTGCAGTTAACACACCCCAGGACACTATTAGCCTTTTTGGAAGCTGCATGCAGCACATAGTTGAGAGGGAACAATCAAGGGAATGAGAACTGATCCGGCGAGCGGCTGGCGGCAGTGTGTGGCCACAGGGTGTATGTGATAACAATGCAGGGGCCTGGCCTTGACTCTTCTTCCTGGTTTCTCCTATTTAGGGACTCAATGAGGAAACCTAGCTCCCCATCACTGCCCCATTGGTGGCTGCTTCGCTCGCGAGCCTGGTGCAGGTGGCTCCTGTCTCTAGTAAGGACGACCCTGTCTGGGCTGCTGGTGCTCTGGAGGCTGATGTGGGTTAGTGTCATCCGAGGCAGTGAAGGGAGCAGCTGGGCCACACCCTGACAATAGTGGGAGCTTCCTGCCCTTCCTAGAAATGCAGGTTTCACAGACACAATTGAGTGTTGACTTCCAGGTGTGAGCGCTTGCTCCCTGGGCGGGTAAGGCTGGGAGCACCTCAGGGTGGCTGGGAGCACCCCAGGCCAGGCAGGCTGCTGGAATGGTTATTATTTATGGCTGGTATCACACTGACACTAATTTAACCATAAATTCCTTTATTAAATCCAAAGCGGAATAAGAAAAGGAGTACTTGTGGCACCTTAGAGACTAACCAATTTATTTGAGCATAAGCTTTCGTGAGCTACAGCTCACTTCATCGGATGCATCGAAAGCACGAAAGCTCATGCTCAAATAAATTGGTTAGTCTCTAAGGTGCCACAAGTCCTCCTTTTCTTTTTGCCAATACAGACTAACACGGCAGCTACTCTGAAAGCGGAATAGTATTTACACAATTATGCTAAACATGCCTAAAGAACAAGCAATTGACTACGTCTTCACAGCCCACGGACTAACCCCAGGGGTGCTGAGACCCTTATGGGATGGCTCCGGTGTGGTCGGCAGATATCAGCAATGAACCCTTTCACAGGTTACTTTTTTCATCCCCTTTGACAATCATGTGTTGTCATTACTAGCCATGGCCAAATGAAGGAGTTTCTTAAATATAAATTATTTACTGCATCTGGTATCCTATTAACCATGTCTGATTTCTGTTACTTTGCCCAAATCTTAAGGAAGGTAACTGGTATTTCGAAGGGTCACCACAAGTTTGACACGAGTCGTCTTTCTCATGCTCTCACGCTTTTTGGTTCCATGCCTATTGTTCATGCTAATGTCCCAACTCAATGTAAAACCGTACTTCACTCAGATCTAATGGGGGCCTGTCTTCCTACCCGGGGCGGGGAGTGTGCCTTCTGCAACGACCCCCTTCCCCCCGCGCCATCCCCAGAAGTGAGGTAGGGGCAGGGTGAACAGACTCCGGCTGTGGAGGGTCACGGCTCCCTTTGGAAGGGCAGGGTTGAGGGGCACTGCTCAGAAGCTGGGGGAGGAAGCACAGGGAGAGCTGGGGGTTCCTGGGGCAGGGAGTGGGTGCTCTCAGCTCTGAGGCCTGGATCACTCTGCGTGTCCCACCCTCGCTAAGTGCAGCTCATGCTGGATTTGTGCTGGGAAAAGTGACAGGGCAGCACTGTGGTCATGGCAGGGCTTGGCTGGGCCTCATTCTCTTCGTGGTGGTGCAGCTGGGAAATCCTGCCTCTATGCCTTCTGCTTTTCCCAATAGAGTTTATGCCCCGGTCCAATAACAGCCCAGCTTCATTGGTCCCCACAGGCTCTGACCGCCGTGTGCCCAGCCTGGCGTAACTCCGGCGGACACAGTCCAGCCCAGACACCACAGCCGGAGGCGCTCCGGGAAAGGCTCCAAGAGACAGAGAGGTGCAGGGCCGCCTGCCCTCTGTCCTGGCCGGGCGCTTCCCGTCTCATGCTGACGCTATTCTCACCCATCTCTCCTCTTCCTCTCTAGCACGTGTTGTTCTGCTACAAGGTTTTCTGGGAGCTCGTGTTCCATTTCGTGCGTGAGGTAAATGGCACTTGCAAATGCTGGCTCTGTCCCTTGCCTTCACAGCCGTGCTCGCATGGTGTTCCTTGTTCCGAACCATGACCATGCACACGGGTCTCCATCGGAGCTTTGCCAAACGTTTCCACCCTCCCATGCACTCGGAGCCAAGATGCATGGAGCCAGCGCATCCCGAGTAGAGGAAATGTGCTTATAAAACAGGGGCAGGCTGGCTTCCACCACCCGGAAAGGGGTCTCGGAGTGTGGGGGCGTTAATTAGCTCTCAGACCCATTCATATCCATTATACCAGATCCCTGCACTTACTGGGGAGGGGTACAGACACCTGCCACCTGCCGAGGACCCTCCGTGACGCCCAGAACGTTTCACTTGCATCCAGTATATCGCACACCCAGAGTCACTCCTGCACCCAGTGTGAGTCTGTGCCTTGCGCTGGTGGGTCAGCCCTGCTCTGACCCAGGTGCACTTCACTCCCCTGTCTCTGCGCCCCAGGGAAGGGCTACAGGCGTGTGTGTCTCAGTGGGTCTGAACCTTCCTGGAAGGGTCTGATGCCCAAGCAGCGAGCAGGCAGCCTCTGGGCCCTCCTCCCCCACTACCTGATGCAGCGACGACCTGGGCTGTGTTTGCCTGGGGGCCCCAGGCCGAAGGGAGTGAGCTGGGCTGGGCCGAGCCAGTCTTGGCCATCTCGGTGTCTGGGGCTGCGCGTGCTGCCCCACTGACTATGTCTGGGGCCGACTGGCTTGCAGGTCAGCGCAGCGCTGGGATCGTGGCTGGAGAGCTGTAGCGAAGATTGCGATGGGGGTGGCGCTTGCATACCTGTTCCTGGCCGGCAGCAGCCCGGGGCAGGTCAGTACTCTGGGAAGCCACAAAGCCCTGCCCCGGTTCGGCAGTGTCCTGCAGCGCCCGGGTCGTGCTGCGGGCTCCCTGGGCTTTCCCCACCGGGCAGCGAAGGCTGGGTGTGCTGGGCTGCAGGGCAGGTGCCGGGCTGCAATGAGACAGGCCCTGGGGGCTTTCTGGTTCTCTAGTCACTTCGCTCTCAGCAGATGCAGGCCCTGGGGCCCAGGCTCTCCCTGTACATGTCCAGAGGACGTGCTCAGCCTTACAGCTGCAGCAATCAGCTGGGTCAGGCCATGCAGCCGGGAGAAGTGTGAGCGTTCGGCAGCATAAGGCCGCGTCCCCACGGGGAGCATCACGCGTGGCTGTGGGCAATTGCACAAGCAGGGCTGTCTTGCTGTCTCCTAGGCTGTGGGGAGCTGCAGAGGCTGCAGGACGCCAGCACTGCCGTCCTGGAAAGGCTTATGGGGCTGGAGGCTGAGGTCAAGTATGTCAGCACTGAGCTGCATGCAGAGAAATTACTGTGGAGCAGCAGGTACCTGGAGCTGCTGAGGGAGCAGCAGGAGCTCCGTGAACAGGTAGGCCCCAGGCAAAAGCCACAGCCACACGGCTGCCTCCCCAGCGTGCCAGGGGGCGGAGGCCTTTCCTCACCTGCTCTCCCCTTCCCAGTTCCAGGAGTGGGGACGGAGCCAGGGGCCCGAGGCCAAGGACACCCTGGAGATGCAGAGCAAAGCCGAGGCTCCCAGTGCGGATGGATCTGATGGGTGGTGCATGGGAGACAGCGGCTGGGGCCTCCAGACGCCGTCAGGTGAGGAAATCTCCGGGAGACTGGGGTGGCAGGAGGCGCAGAGAACGGTGTGCCCCCATGAGTGTGCCACGGGGGTGGGGGCCGGGGGAAGGACCCCCGCCCCCAGCCTCACCCAGGGTGCAGCATCACCTGGGCGATGAGCGCTACCTGGCTCTCTGGTGCAGGTTGGTCCAGGGCGACAGCCAGGGCAGGGGGGACTGCGGGGCCAGCGGCTGTCCCAGCCCATGCAGAGGGGGAGGTGGCCAGCGTGCTGTGGTGCCCAGTGCTGCATCGGCGTGGCCTGCTGGCACGTGGCTGGGGGGAGGGGTCGGGCAGGTGGCATTTGTTGCTGGATGCCCCATGGGCCGAGCCTGGCTGCCGTCTCCCGTACCCAGTCACCCTCCCATCTGCTGCCTCGCAGGGGAGCGGCCGCAGCCTGTCCGGCCAGACACGAGCCCCTGCTGCACGCTTCAGCGCTGTCCTGCTGCCAGCTGCCCAGGCCGGGCGTCCGCATCTTCGGCTTTCGCATGCTTCATCCCCAGGCCCAGCTCAGCACCCGTGGACGTGGGCAGGTGCATCCCCGGCTCCGGCTCCGGCCCTGCACTCTGAGTGCAAGCTGCTGTGGATGGGGCCGAGGGGGAAGCGGCGAGGCTCCTGCTGCCAGCCTCGCTCCCCTGGCCTCACCCGCTGAGCTGGGCCCAGCTCCCCCAGCATGGTCAGGAGGTGGAGCCCGGACTTTGCAGGGCCCAGCCCCCAGGATTGTTCCCTGTAGTCTGCTCCCCACAGCAGTGGCCAGTTCACATCCGAAGGGGAGAAGCAATGAACCCCCCCCCCCCCCCGCCCCAGTTCTCGCTGCCTCACAAGCCCCCAGTCCCTGTTCCATGGGATGGTGCTCGCGCCTACCCCCTCACATGGTCACCAGGCACGCCGTGCCCCAGAGCACACCAGTGCCGTGGGCAAGGGCAGTGTATTGTCCCTCCTACAGAGCCCAGGCAAAACACGTATGGCGAGTGCTGGAGGGGGTGGGGGGTCCAGGCCATGGGCCCTGGTGCTGGTGTGGGAAGTGGGGGACAGGCCCTCGGCCCCAGTGGGGCTGCAGGTTCGTGCCCCGGCTGGGAGGAGGAGACAGGCCCTGGGGGGTGGGGGGAGAAAGGAGAGGCCCTGGCCCCAGTGTCAGTGGGTGTGGCAGGCCCTGGTGTGCGTGTGGGGGGGGCGGAGGAGGGACAGGGTCTCAGGCCCAACGCCGGGCTGTGGAAGGGGAGAGGATGCAGCTGCAATGAGCTGAGGCAGGTGCTGACGGGGAACCGTGAGCTTCGGGCAGCTGCCAGCAGGTGGCAGGCGCAGCACGTTGGCGCCCCAGCCCGGCTCCCAGCCCTGCTGGGGCTGCTCCAGGCTCACAGGCCACTAGCCCCCTGGGCTAGTCCATGGCGTGGCCCCCACCTCAAGGGCTACAGCTCCTACAGCCTCCAGGGAAGGGCCCTGCCAGAGCCGGGCTGGGTGTGATGGGCAATTGGCTTCCCCCCACTTCAGTGACTGTGCTCCTGGGCCCAGCGGGGACTCGCTCCAGGGGGCTGCCCCACCAACTGTGTCCCCTTTGCTGTCTCTTGCAGCACCCAGCTTCGCAGGGCCCAGCAGCACCCTGGTACCCGGGCGTCCGTGCCACGTTCACCATGGGACCTGCGCCTCGGGCACAGAGACAAGGTCCTGCTGCAGTCAGGCGGGGTCGGTGCGGGCACCGTCCGGTACCTGGGGGTCTTCCCCGACCAGGCCGAGGTCTCCGTGGGAGTGGAGTTAGAGGACCCGGGTCATGGGGCACACGACAATGTCCTGGTGGGGCACTGCTGCTTCCCCTGGTGGGTCCTTCCTCTCCTCAGCGGGGCACGGGCATTGGGCACTCGTGGGGCTGGTCCCAGGGTTGGGGCCCCTCCCTTGCACACTGGGATGCCTGTTGGCACCACACAGCGAAGACGCTCGTAGTTTAGGCTCAGCCAAAGGGAGGGGAGCCACAGATGGAGGGAGGCGGGGTTATTTGGAGGGACGCCCATGGGAACAACAGGAGCGGCGTGCAGCCCCGTGCACCAAGGTTGCGGAGTGGGTGCTGGTATGAGCAGCAGCCAGTGGGGGGCGCTGGAGAGCAGTGCTGAGGCACTGGGCCTGGTCCCTTTGCAATCGCCCCAGCCAGGGACTGGGCACAGGCAGAAGTCTCTGCAGCCCTAAGTGGCCTGGAATCGCCCAGCCCTGCAGAGGATGAGCCAGCCCTGCGGGGGCCATGCTCTGAGCTGTACGAACGGCAGCCGTGCTCTCGGCAGCCCTGGCAGCAGCTTCACGCGCTGTGTCTCTGTGGTTTTATTGCTGCAGCAAAGCCGGCCATGGAGCGTTCGTGCCCTTCCGCAAAACGCTGATGGTCGGGGAATAGGCCCCCACCCTCGGCATGGTGTTGAGCGGGAAACATTCGCGGGGCGACAGGAAATGGCCTTTGCCCAGGGCTGGGCCCATGGGGCACAAGAGGGGCCAGGAGGAAGAGCCCAGCATGACTGAGCTGCAGCAAGACCCGGAGCAAAGGGCCTGAGCCGTGTGGAAAGCCAGACGCACGGCAGGACCCGTTCCACCAGCAGCAGGTCGTCTTGGGACCCTGGGGACTGTCACTTCCGAGAGGGCAACACCAGGCTGGGGCAGGTTCGGCTTGTGAGCGCCCGACCAAGCACCATCGGCAGGGCAGGCGCCTGGGCAGGGGCCATTGCACTGCGCAGAGCCCACTGCCCTCCCGCTAGGCAAGGCTAGAGCTGAGGGGAAGGATCAGGCTCCCTGCTAGCCAGATTACCTCTCAGAGGACCGTCTCTGGGCTCTCTGCCTGTGTTCAGCTACTTCTGGAGTAGCTTCGTCTGGGTCAGGGGACTGCTCCCTCTGCCTCGCGTCTCAGCATAAGGGCTCCCTGCACACACACCCCCTGCCCCTCACATGGGGCACTAACAATGTGTGGCCAAGGGTCGGGCACTGGCGACTTGGGCCCCCACACTCGTGGTCCTCAGGTTGTGTGCCGCGTTCTCTGAAAGGCCGACAGACCCACTCCCCCGCGGGCTGGCAGAGCCTGCCGATGGTGCCACCCACCACTGGCTCGTGGCTGGGCTGTGGGGCTACATACTGGCCCCAGGGGCCACATGTAACTGCATGTGCGGCATCTGTTGGGTGGGGAGCCAGGAAACCACCTCCCCACCAAATTCACTTGGAAACAGAGGCCTCCCACTCCCAACTCCCCAGGCTTGACCAAGCCCTGGTGTCTTTGCAGTGAGGCTCCCATGAGCAGCTGCACCAGCCCAGTCTATCTATGCCGCCCCCCCGGGTCCACTCTCACTGCATGACCCTAGTCACTCCTTTGGTCTGTCGGTGTTTGCCTGGCCCTGGGGGGGGATGATGCCCCTGCAGGGGGGCTCTACCTTGCGCCAGGCCCTGGCCTCAGGCGTCACCTGCCTGACTTTGGTGCCCCAGGTTTTGGTGAGAAGAAAGGACAAGCTGTGGCCTGCTGGCAGCTGGCTCCAGCAGGCTAGGCTGATTCACGGGAAGGCGTGAAGTGTCTTGCCCACCAGCCAGCTGCCGGGAACCCAAACCAGCCACAAACATGGGGAGCTGGGAGCAGCCAGCCTAGGGAGAACTGAAATCACAGGAGGGAGGGGAACCAGAGACATGCCAGGCTGAGCCAAGGGCAGTCCCGCTCCAGGGATGTCACGTCAGCACTGGCCCCAGCTCCTGCCAGCTGGGTACACAACTGTATCAGCAAACGGGGCTGGAGTGACTGCCAGGAAACAAAGCAAACAGGCCCGGGCTTACCTGCCCTGCCAGGAGCTGGGGCAGGCCTGGCCTCTCGCCCAGAGAGCCAAGGGAGGGGACCAGCCCCGGCCAGCACTGGGAGTGGGCTCATGCAGGCCCCTTGGCCAGGCCCAGCCCTGCTGCGAGCGGAGAGAGCTCCCGCCCCCAGCCCTGGCCCTGCAGCGCTCCCAGCAGGTCTGTTTTGTAACTGGGTGGTTTGTCCTCAGCCCAGGCTCCTTCCTGCTACCCAGCCCTTTCCCGGTAGTGATCAGGGCTCAGCGAGAAGTCATAAACCGGGGCCTAGCCCACGGCAGGGGTGGCCCTGGCATGCTGGCTGCACCAGGAGTTACAGAACACCCGTCATGCTGCTAGCGCACCAGGCTGCACCGGGCATCCTGCTGCTGCAAGCTCTGTGCCCCTGGGCAACGGCACCAGGCCCACCTCACGGTTGCTGCCACCATGCTGCTGACGCGGCGGGGAGAGAGCAGCACCTCCCCGCTGCAGGGCACCTCCGCGTTCTGTCCTGCCCGCCCAGCGCAGGGCTTCCAGCTCGCTCGGGCGGGTCGGGGAGCCCCGCGGCCAGACACCCGCTCTGCTGCTCCGGGGCGTCTGGACAGGGGCACAGAAGACGCTGCTTGGGATGGAGAGGCAGTTGGGGTGAGCGCCCCCCTCCTGCTTATGGGCTCCCATATGGGAAGCCATGCAGATACTGGAGAAACATCCAGCTTCTGTCCACAACCTCAACAGCCCCTCCAAACCCTCGTCCTGCTCGCCCATCCTGGCCACACCCTGACACTGGTAACGACCGAACAGGGAGGAAACCTTCTAGGCGACGAACTGTGCCCCAGCCCCATCTTCACGTGCCCTTCATCCCTGCCCCTACTCCCCCGTCTGCCCCTGGCCCTGGCCACTGCATGCTCGCCAAAGGTAGCCCCACCCCAGACCAGCAGCCGTTTCCGGGGCTAACGCTTGACCAGTGACCTAGAAAAGAGGAATAAAAGACAATGCAGCAGTAGCATGGAAAGGCTGCATTTGCTCCAGGACACTGTGCCGTTGTAAAGGTCACAGCCAAACAGCTGTTCCTGCTCTGTGCTCAGTCGGCTGCCAGCCAGCCTGCCAGACACCCACTCGGGCAGTGAGCTGGACACACTCGCTGCACACAAAGATGCTGGCACAAACTGGGGGCAAGCCGCCAAAGGAGGCAGTGAGATGGACAGCCAGGGTCCCTGCCCAGGCACTTGGAGGCTGCATCCTGGCTGCTGCTGAGCCCAAGGGGACCGGTGGTCACACCTGGACTGCATGCCTGGGCCTAGCTGCACTAAGAGACATGGTACCCAGGTTTCAAGCAGGCTACAGCTGCCCCGTGGTAGCCATGGGGTAAATGCTAGTGCAGAGCCCTAAACACGCCCAGACCTGGCTAGTCGTCTGCTTCCACCACTGGACCCAGCCAGGGTGAATGACAGCAACTAAGGTCACTAGGGCCCATTCAGCCTTGGCCTGGGTTCGATGTCTCAGTGTTTGGAGATGGGTTTCTTGGCCAGACTAACCCCAGGGCCAGCAAGGAGAGGACACTGACTCTGCCCTTTGGTTTGCTTTGCTTAGACACGATTCCCTCCTGGTCAGCTGTTATTCCCATTGAACGTCCTAGCTGCTTAGGAGGCCTTTCTGGCCAGCAGACAGAGTGACTCTCTCACACGCTCTATCATCCCTGCCTGGCCCAGCCCTGCTCTCAGCTACAGCAGTGGCAAGCTGGAGGAGCACCACCGCCTCCGCATGAAGCGACCCCCATGGTTGGGTCTCTGACTGTAATGTAAGAAGGCCTGACAAACCCTTTAACGCAGAGTTACACCCCTGTGTGTTTCACCAGCCCCTCAGCTTGGCCCAGCCATTGTAGTTATGGGCTGGCACTGGCAGGAATTAATCTAGGCTACAGGCAAGTCTCTGTCTAGCTCTCAGTTCTGGTTTGCTGCAGGTTCTCTCAGTCACCATTCTGCAAAGCTCAGGCCCCCCTCCTCCAGCCCAGCCAGCAGAACTGCAGCTGTTTCCAAAAAGAGGAAATAAAGACTTGCAGGTCTGGGCTGTGAAGGAAAGTGCTGGGCACCTAGCCCTAATGCGAGCTCTGCTAGTTAAGAGCCACAGGGTGGCTGCCCTGCTTGCACCTCCGCCAGAGCAAGCGTGGTGAAAGCTTCTCTCTGGGTGCTTTCCTCTCCAGCAGCTGCTGTGGCCAAGACCAGGCAATGATGACAGAAGCCAGATTTTCTTCTCCTGCTCTGTCGCTCAGCAGCCAGTGGATGCCCACAAACATTCAGCGAAAGCAGTGAGCACAAGGCTCTGTGGGGGCAGGGGCTGACCAGCCAGTCTGTGGGCTTCCCAGATAGGCTGTGTAATAGCTGAGAAGCTGGTGGCTTGCAAGTGGCCCTGATGCTGGAGTCTGGGTGATTGGGTGGGTCTGGCCCATCTTTCAGCTCATTCCCACCACCTGAGATGGACAAACCTCTTTGACAATGCAGGTCAGAAAGCCCAGCCCAGCCCACCGGCTGAAGACACTTGCTCTGCAGCTCCTGCCAGCTCCACCCTTGGTCCTGGCTGCTGTCTCCGCTCACTTATCTGGGCAGGTCATGCGGAGGTAGACTCTGAATCAGCGTGGGAGGCAAACTGGGAGCCAGCAGCTGGAGGGGATGAGCTCCATACGAAGTGGTGTCTTCCTGCTGCTTTCAGGCACAGGGTTTTACGTTAACGCATTCTAGGGGTGGGAAATGTGTGTGCCACCGAGGCTACGTCCTCACCGGAGAATGAGGGGGCACTGGGCTACCTGGGCAGGCAGGGTCAGCGATCAGTCTATTCTCATGGCCAAAGTGGGATTTAAGAGGTGCCAAGGGCTTGTGCTAGGCTCTGGGACGCCCTGCTGCACCTGGACGTGAGCAGCGTCACGGCCAGCAAGTTCTGGTAAGTCAGACCTGAGGTTAGTGCTGCTCAGGCCCAGGCTGAGATCAGTCATTAGTTCTAGTGTAACCCTTCTGCCTGTCGGAGTTGGCAGCAACAAGCACCAGGGTCAGGATCTAGGGGTTCCATTCCAATAACACAATGCAAGACCGGCTCGAGCCCCCACCCAGCGACCTGGGACAAATATATACCACCCCCGCTGGGCGCCTCCAAGAGGCAATTCTTCCCCTCTCACAAGCACAGAGTCTGAGTGTAGCGAAAAACATTTTAATAACAGATTTCAGAGTAACAGCCGTATTAGTCTGTATTCGCAAAAAGAAAAGGATGAAGTGAGCTGTAGCTCACAAAAGCTTATGCTCAAATAAATGGGTTAGTCTCTAAGGTGCCACAAGTCCTCCTTTTCTTTTTAATAACAGAGAGAAACAATGTGGCATTATGTTGGGGGAAACACCACCAACAGGATTCCTAATGGAACCCATGAGCAAAAAACCCACCCCAAGCAAACTGGGGCATGTCCTTTCCCTTTGGTTCTTGAGTCCAGCAACCCAAAATCACCCGAAGTCCCAAAAGTCCAACAACCCAAAAGTCTCTGTCCCTGGTCAGGGCAGCCCCAGAGTTCAAAAGTTTATCTACAGAGTTTTTCCTCCCAAACTGGGTGGAGATGGGGGGGGGGGTGGGGCTTAAGGGGCACCTTACATGGTCCAAAGCTGATGGCCCCACCTCTCCATTGGGCTCCGCTCTGCCAGCCACCCCATAAGCTGCTCTGTGTATCCGACAAACTGCTCTGCTCCACCAGCCGCTCTGCTCACCATCCCACAAACTGCTCTACTCCACCAGCTGCTTGGCTCACCATCCTGCAAACTGCTCCACCATATATCTTCAGGCTCCCCCACTACTTAACACAACACTCAATGATTTCAGCTCTTAGGAGAGAGGAGGAAGAGCAATTAGCATGTAAAGCCCTCACCAGGAGACCCATGCCACCAAATATTAACACCTACCCCCCAACCTCTCTCAATTCACAGAGTTTTGGAACCCATGTCCCTTGCCTAGCAAGTGCTACTTAGTTGATGGCGAGTCCCTCCATCATAACAAAAGGCCAAGTACAGTTCCACTGTCCTTGATTCCCATAATCAGGGTAATAACAATTTATTCTTCCTGCCCCAATAACAGAGACACTGGGGATCCCACAGCAGCCAAAGTGACCATTTGGGCAGCTATGGCCTCATGCTAGGTGGGGTGGGTGTGTCTATGCAAATGAGATCAGTCCCTAAAGTTCTTTTCCACAACTTGCCACACCTCACCACCAGATGTCAGGGTGGAGCTCATCCTGAATCTGCTTACACTAGCATACCTCCTAGAAGCCCTTGTAGACCAGACCCCCCTGTGCTAGGTGCTGTACAAACACATGGCCTGTGTCCTAAGGTGCTTACAAGCTACGTTCTTAGCGCCTTGGCTTTTTGTGCATGTCTCAGAACAATGCAGAGTGGGTCTAGGCTGGCTTCTCCCATGGGCCCTGTTTTGTCCTAGAGGTGCCCTCCCAGCACCAGTGTCTGCTGCAGGCCTGGCTCTTCTAAACTAACAACAGCATTTACAGCTGCTTCATCGGCAGGTCTCAGGTGGATGACGGTTATTAGCTCCATTTTACAGCCACAGAGAGGGACTTGCGTTGAGCTGCACAGCTCATCATGAGACAAAGCTTGGACTATAACCCAGTCCCCTGCTCTGACCAGTGGCCAGCAGGGCCTCACACAGTATGCATGTGGACACCTGCTCATCATGGTTTCCCTTGGAGCCAGCTGCAGGGCAGGTCACAACAGACGAGTTCTCCTCTCATGCGTGGTGACTCCAACTCGGAGTCAGAGGAACTTAGAAAGCAAAAGAGAGGAACTGTGATCTTATCTTCACCAGGGGCTAGTGATCTGGGAGTGGCGTCCTGCAATGGGGGGTGGAGGTAGGTTATTAGAGTGCAAAGCCAGGGGAAGTCCAGAGTGAATCTGCTCGAACCTAGGCAAAGTTGTAAACCAGAGCGGGCTGGTTAAAATCCTTCCTCTTGTCGCTGATCCACGGGATGCTCGAAGGCAAGTGCTTGGAGCAAAGCTCACAGGCTGCAAGTCTCAGGGCACAGGGCTCCTGCTGGGCCTCCCACTGACAGGAAGGGACCAGAAGATAGGGCAGAAGTCACTGGGTTTATTTGCAGAGTCCCAGTGCGCAGCCCTGAGTCACACTAGTGAGTGTCTGCACCTCCACTGACTGGCTGCGTGAGTCAGAGCTCAGCGCCCAGCTCTGGATGCACTGTGTTACTGTTTCCGTACGAGCTCAGGGACTGAGTCAGAGGCTGGCAGCCTGTGGTTATCCAGCGAGAAGATGGCACACAACCTGCAGCCAGTGCCACTAGCTGTTGGCCCCAGGAGAAATGTGCCAGACAGGCACCGCTGACTGTGCGAATGGTGACTGGGAGCGTTATTCTCTGAAGTGCTCGCCGCTTTGCTTTTAAACACCGGGGCTTTGTAGCTGGCCTGGCCTGGGAGGTGAATGTGCTGCTGTCACCTGCCTGGATTTTGAACCAAACCTTTTTTTACATTTGGAGCCCCCCGGGTTTTTGTTCTTTAAGATCTTTCATTTTTCCCTTTTGAGCAGGTGACGGGAGACATGGCTTAAGAAGAACAAAGTGGGGTGGCAGGGTTCCTGGGCAGCTGAATTAAAGGAGCAAGTAGCCCCTTTCCAACAAAGACTTATGCATGTGCTTTACTTGATGCACTGAGCAACTACCCTGTTGAAATCAATGGGACTTCTGCAGCGTGCAGAGGTAAGCACGTAGCTAAGTATTTGCAGGGTCAGGGCCCATATTCCACCCGTAGCCGCAATGTTGCTGTCGAAAGCGTCTGCTTGTGGAAAGGCACCATCTCCAAGTGATACATCAGGCTCTGATCGGTCCGGTGGTCACTGAATGCATTTCCAGGGGGAGTGGCGCTGCCCTAGGGTGTGCGCATGGGCAGCGCTCTCTTTCCTCTGTCAGGAATCACATCGAGTTGTTTGGTTTTTTAGTTGCAGTTTCTTAAGCATTGTAAGATCCCTGTCCTTGCAAGCCGCCTGCTGAACGAGGCCAGTCACTGCCCACCTCTCTGGCTGGCTGGCATTTCTAATGTGTGTGTGGCCCAACGTGGCTTTAGAAGGGACAGGGAGGCTACCCGGTGAGAGTCCGTACACGCTGGGTGTGCGGTCGCACAGGGCTGGCAGAGGGACACGCAGACCCCTAGGCACATGGCACGCACAGCTCAGAAGGGCCTGCTGCAGTCTTTCACTCCCAAACAGCTCATTAGAGCCTGCTCTGGAGAGTCGGAGTGGGCTGCCGGCTCTCAGTGAGGACAAAAGCCCTGGAGCTGGGGTCGTGAGGATTTCCGCTCTGGGGGCTGCCGCCGCTTGCTAACAGCCCGCATCCGCCTGGAGCGTAGGGACTAGAGTCCAGGCCCGAAAGATCCCGAAAGACAGGTCTCTCCCGCCAGAGCTCAAAGCCGAGCTGTCTAGGAGCTGTGTTTGGGCTGCACTTGGCACCCACTTGCATGGTGCAAATGACGTCCCTGGGTACAACGCAAAGTCGGATCCGCCCCTGGGGCACCACCCCTGCTCCCACTGTGATCCAAGGCCACCCACCTCCCTGACAGCAGGACTGGGCCCAGAACTGCCGAACAAACCAGTGGGCACAGGCTCCAACCCAGAACTTGCCACAGCTAAAACCGTTAATAACTTTGAAGGAAACGGGTTGTCATTAAACAAATGCAGCCGGCCTGTGAGCTTCCGAGGAGACTGAGCGACGGGGCCAGGTTGAAGGGGCAGGAAGAAGGGGCTTTGAGCTACAGAAAGACAATGGACCGTTAGACACACATCATCCTTTCAAACAAGGGCACACTTCTGGATCTCTACCACAAGAGCCGGCCGATGGGCTAGCTCAGGTGCTGTGCGCACTTGCTCTCCTGCAGCACCTGCCCAGTGCCAGGCCAGTGCAGGTTTCCCAACCACGGGTACAGAAGGGGCTCTCTGGGTCAGTGTCTGGACCCAGCACCACATTCGAACCTCAGTCCCCGCCCCGACCCCCCATCCCAGCCAGTCCCCCCACAGGTCCTGCACCATAGCTCAGTCCCACACTTCCACCTCCTGTGCGCTCAGGCCCATCTCCTCTGGGCCTAAGATTTAGTCAGGACATGGCTGCATGAGGCAGCTTCCTTAATGTTGAGCAATTTCTTGGAAGCCTCCAGGAATTCTCCTGTGAGGGATAGGGCCAGAACAGTCACTCAGTGGTTCCACTGTTGTCTGCCTGGATGAGTCTCTTTCACAAGCCGGAGAAGCTGTAGCAATGGAAGGGTTGCAAAATGCAGGCGCTGCCCTAGTTACTGCCTGGCTTGGACAGATAAATCTCCTTTGTTAGCTTCTCTGTAACTCTCCGCTGGCCTCTTGGAGACACACTGTTTGCACGTGGAGGAACAAGCCCCCTGGGGCTGCTGCCCTTGAAGTGCACATCTATTTGTAGATTTTTAAGCATCTCATTCTTACCCCAAATGAAAGCAAAGCTCAGTCTGCAAAGAAAAGTGGCAAAAGTCAGCCCTCTGCACTGGAAGACTGGACTGAGCCCTGTTCCAGGAGTGTCCATGTGCCGTACGCTGCACCAACGTGACCCGGCTAATCCCCAGTGACTTCATTCCTCCTTAATCACATGGAATGAACTGCATCTGGGACCTGGAAACAAACAAGCCACTAACCCTCTGCAGCAGGAAACACAGTCACCGGATGGCTCATGCTGGGTGTGAAAAGTGGCCCGTACCACAGGCACAGGGGTCTGTCCCTCCCGCACACTGACTGGTATAAAACTAAGGGTCATGGATGTGACTAACCCCTCTCCAAAATGCCCGAGGTGTGGCCTCCCTGCCTGGAGGCTTTTAAGGACCTAGCAGAGGGTAGCAGGAACAGATTCACATCATCCTATTAACCACGACAGGGAGATGACGATGACGATCCTTGCTTTCTCCCACCTATTGTCTTGTTTATTTTCACTGTGAACTCTTCTGGGCAGGCCTGTGTGACGGTGCTCCACATAAGGCTTTATGAAAATATGCTTATGAATATATATAACATAACTGGAATATGTTCTATGCTACATATGCCATGTAACATATCTCTGTAAAGGTTATGATCTACTGAATCTATCAATCCTTTTTGTTTGCATGTATCATTTTTGTATTCGAAGTTATGAATATTGGCCGTGTACTGGCTTGATTTCTAAATAACCTTAGTAGAGCATTTGGTCAGTTCCTGGAGAAAGGACTTCACAAAGTTAAGTGCCCAATCAAGAAGCACTTAAGGAACAGTGCATCTTGGAAGGCTCCAGTCCACATAAGAAGTCTTCCTGGAGATGTTCAAGATGCCAGGTGGGCAATGGCTTCTTCCTGTAAAAACTGTGAGTCTTGCATGGACCTGTGACTTGCCCAGGTGACTCCAGAACTCCACCTTGGAGCTGGACTTTGCATAGGTGAGAGGAGGGTGTCTCCACCCACAAGAGAGAGTCTATTTAAGCCCAAGGGAGACCTCTGCATTTGGTCTTCAGCTGGCTAAGGAGATAGCCTTTCCTCTCCCAAGGATACCTGAAAGAAACTGGAACAAAGGACAATAACCACAGGGGGTGCGAGTGATTGCTGGACCCGGACTAGAAGGAGATTAGTCTGTAAAAGGAAGCTTACTGGAACTGGTGAGGTTTTGTCTGTATTCAGTTTTATTAGACGTAGACTTGTGGGTTTTATTTTATTTTTGCTTGGTAATTCACTTTGTTCTGCCTGTTACTACCTGGAACCACTTAAATCCTACTTCTGTATTTAATAAAATCACTTTTTACTTATTAATTAACCCAGAGTATGTATTAATACTTGGGGCAAACAGCTGTGTATATCTCTCTATCAGTGTTATAGAGGGCGAACAATTTATGAGTTTACCCTGTATAAGCTTTATACAGGGGAAAATGGATTTATTCAGGGTTTGGGCCCCATGGGGAGTTGGGCATCTGAGTGTCAAGGACAGGCACGCTTCTGTAAGCTGCTTTCAGTTAAGCCTACAGCTGTTAGGGGACATGGTTCAGACCTGGGTCTGGGTTTGCAGCAGGCTAGTGGGTCTGGCTCAAACCAGGCAGGGCGCTGGTGTCCAAAGCTGGCAGGGCAGGAAAGCAGGGGAGAAGTAGCCTTGGCCCATCAGAGGGTTTCTGTGACCCAGCCCGTCACAGCCCTCAGCTGCAGCTGCTGGACACTGTTATAATGATATTTAAATTGAGGATAAAGCGAAAGGGGAATTACGGCTATTGTCTCTCCTACTGGAGTAAATGACCCTGATCCTAATAAGACGCTCAGGTGGGATGAAGCTTCTCCCTGGGACCAGGGTCTGGATGAGCTCGTCCCCAGCCTACGGGGCAATTTGCTTCTGGGCTGTTCGGAATACAGGCAGGAGCACAAACTAACCATCTTGGTGCAAAAGGAAATGGGGCGTTTCTGGTGCTCACTGAGCTCCAGGCTCTGAGAGCCGTGGAGCAACAGGCCGGCGGGTCAACGCAGGTTGTACCAGCAGTGCCGGGAGCAGCTGGGAACATGGACAGCTGAGGAGTTCTCTGAGCCTGTGCAAGTCTGGGACGCCGTGGATAGGTGGGAGCTAATCTCAAGTGTCCGTTCCCCAAGCACTGGAGTTGATGCGACGGGCTGGCCGTTTGCTCTGTGACTTTATACCAATGCACATTCCCAGGCGGGCTCCGAGGTGTCTGTTCAGCAAACAGTGGATTGATTCCACCTTTCTGTCAAGGCAGGAAAGCCCGTGCTCCTGGCCAATTGCCCAGGCAGATCAGCATGTGCTACAGTCACGGAAATGTTCATTGCAACTTTGCAGACAGGGCTGTGTTGTTCAAAGGGATGACATGTGACAGCAGCACCTTGTGTCTTGGAGATAATCCCCATTAAGAGGAGTCTGGGCAAACCAGCCTTCGCATACCTGATGTAGCTCAACCCCCTTTCAGCAGCATTGCCATGGCTCGCGGCTCAGAATCCCGCTCTCAGGCCCTTCCCTGCGGGCTTCTGCACAGCTAGGTTCTGCCGCTCATCTGCCGGCGACACCCTTGGCAGTAATGGCCTCCCAGGGCAGGGGGAGACTGATGGGAAACCCCTGGATTTAGCAATTTCTTTTTTGTGCCAGATACAAAATGACTGTCTGGGAAACAAGCTGTTACTGAGCCTGCCATTCAGGCTGGTGCCGGGGCCCTGGGCAGCAGTGACCTCTCTCCGCTCACAGCACAAGCCAGCCCTTCACTGCTCCATCTCTGCGCCTCCAGCCTGGCCTGCAGGGCCCTCCTCTCAGTCTCGAGGCTAGTTTGCAGAGCACCCCTCAGGGCCACTTGTGGGGCTGGTGCCATGGACAATTGCACCTTAGGAACTAGTCTGACTCCCAAAGCTGTGATGCAACTCATCCCCTGACTGCCGCACTCTGCTGTTCCAGCTCAGTCGGGACCTGCAGCCCCCAGCAATTCCAGGGCTGCTCCCTGTCCCTGAGCCCCGCCGGTTGCTCGTGCCTGACCTGCAGCAAAGCTGTCTCCATTTCTGGGCTCCCGCACAGACTCCTGCTCTAGGCTTCTCTTGTGCAGACACTGCCAACTGCACCAAGCTCTGCGGTGAGGACAAAGTCCAGCCCCGAACTCCCCCAGAGCTGGGTCCTGTCCAAGACTCCTGATTTCTGAGCACTGAGCTTCCTGCCTGTATGTGTCGCCCTGGCCAGCACAGACAAACAGCAGAGCCTGGAAGCCATTAGACCGTAATGACTAGATCTTGATGCCCCAAAAGAGTGTCTCTGAGCTCTTAATGAACAAAGGGTCCCAGCTCAGCACAGTAACCACCTCACCTGACACAGGCAAATGGCTCTTCTCTGCTGGCATGCAGGCAAGGATCCCAAAGCTCCAGTCCCTCCCTAATCAGTGCTTGCTTTGGTCTGGTGCTTTTCATCTGGCTTGGCTAATGTTTAAGGTCAGCTAGTGAGATGTGATGCTTCTTGGTTCCATACCTCTGGCCTCTGGCATGGAGCCTTACGCTGGCTTTTACTCTCCAGGAGATACGGGTTTGTTGGAAGCTATTTGCCAAGGTCTCGTGGTGAAACTGACCAGCAGCACTGTATAACTGGCTATGGCAAAGCTGGGCCTGTCCCTCTCACTATCCCTTGCAAGCACGAGCACAATCCTACCCCAGTCTTTGCACCACCCTTCTGAGAGCCAGCTCACATACCTGGAATCAGGGAACAGGCTAGGAGAGCGTGGGGACTGTCTCTCCCAACAGGTCTGTGCAGCGCCCAGCACATTCTGGGCACGGCTGCAACACAGATAATAGAGTCATGACTCACACTGTTTGCACTGACCTGTCTGCACTAGGAGCTAGAGATGGGACAAAATGCTACGTGTCTGAACGACCAAAACTCGGTGTTCAATAGTGTGAGACCTGGACCTGAGCCCCTGCTGGTGTTGGGTCACATCAAAATCCCAGCCCACAAGGTCTTGCAAAACCCAAATCATGTCCACACTGACATGAGTCTAGATGGCATCCAGACACACAACCCCACCTCGGCACATCTGTGCCCTTGGAGGGTCAGCTCAGACAGCCTCTGGGGTGTTCGTCTGCAATATTGTACCTGCACGGGAACACAGTAGCTGTAGGTGAGCATGTGGCAAACTCCCCAAACCCCGTGCTCCCCTTCCTGCTCTGGAATTAGTACCAGCATAGCAGGAAAATAATAATCACCCTACTACACCTAATTAACAATACTGTCCCCTTGTCATCTCAGGCACTCAAAGCCCTTTACAACTGTTAATGAATTAACTTCCACAATGTCCCCCACCTTCCCCCAAGTCACCCAGGTATTTATGTAACAGCTTTCCTTCCAACCACTTAGCCCCAGAGCCACTAGACACTTTTAGAAGCATTTCTTTTTTAAAAAAGACAAGAACAACAATCCAAAATATACACCACAATCAGCCCATGCAGGAGCCAGCCCCCAGTCCTCAGCAATACTCAGTCAAGATCTCCCCATTTTACAGGTGGGGAAACAGAGGCATCAACAGGTGAAATGACTTGTCCAAGGACACAGAGTAAGTGGCAGATCTGGGAACGGAGCCAGAGGTCCTCACTCTTAGTCCTAGACTAGGGTTGCCAACTTTCTACTCACACAAAACTGAACACCCTTGCCCTGAACCCTGCCCTGCCCCACCCCTTCTCCAAGGCCCTGCCCCCCCTCATCTCTCACTCGATCTCCCCACCCTCACTCACTCACTCATTTTCACCAGGCTGGCTTGGGGTTAGGGTGCAGACTCCGGGATGGGGCCAGAAATGAGGAGTTTAGGGTGCTGTGGGCTGAGGCAGGGGGTTGGGATGCCGGAGGGGTGAGGGCTCCAGCTGGGGGTGTGGGTTCTGGGGTGGGGCTAAGGATGAGGGGTTTGGGGTGCAGGAGGATGCTCTGGGCTGGCACCGAGGGGTTTGAGGACAGGAGGGGGATCAGAGCTGGGGCAGGGGGTTGGGGCATGGGAGGGAGTCGGGGTGCAGGCTCCGGGCAGTGCTTACCTCAGGCAGCTCCCAGAAGCAGCGGCATGTCCCCCCTCTGGCTCCTACACAGCGGCACAACCAGGTGGCTCTGTGTGCTGACCCGTCCAATAGGAGCTGCCATTCCCAGCCAATAGGAGCTGCGGGGGTGGCACTTGGAGCGGGGGCAGCATGCGGTGCGCTCTGGCTGCCCCTACGCATAGGAGCCGGAGGGGGTACATGCCGCTGCTTCTGGGAACTGTGTGGAGCCATGGCAGGAAAGGAGCCTGCCTTAGTCCTGCTGCGCCCCTCCAGACTTTTAACAGCCTGGTCAGAGGTGCTGACCGGAGCCACCATGGTCCCGGAACACCCGGTCGAAAACCGGACACCTGGCAACCCCTGTCCCAGACATTCACTAGCCTGTAGCTGGTTCAGTGCTTAGATTCTGCTGTGTCAGGCACTAAGATGGAAAGCTCTTGGGGGCAGGAACTGTGTTTTCATGTGCGTAGACAGCCCCCAGCAGAACAGGTCCCTGATTCCCCACTGGGGCCTCTAGACACTACTGCAGAGTAAATCATGAGCAGCCAGGCAGCTGGGATAGTGCGGTGCGTGATGGGAGTGCTTGAGATGTCAGACACACACAGCACATCAAATCCCAGCCATGCTACAATTCAGCTGTATTACAGTCAACCACAGAACCACGTTAGAAACAGCCTCCCAGGGTGGTGCTGCACGTGGGTCACTGACTCTCCTGGAGATCACTTTTAAACTGCAGGATGGAGGTAAACAGCATTGAACTGCATGCACACGGCCTCTCTTCCCCACTCAGTCGTGGTGGCCCGGCTCCCAGCTGCAGCAATATTCACCACTTATCTCCACACTGGGCAACAGTTGCTTGGCTGATCCCGTAAACCTCCCCCCAGGCCAAGTGCCTGGGTGAAAACAACATGCAAATTCTCCTGAAATGTTGCTCAACAAGACGCTGTATCTCCCCTGACGTGTTTGTGCAAGGCATGCCCGGGGTGGGGGGAGCAGGTGGGGGCTCCGCACAGCTGGGGAACCTGCCGCTGATTGTTAGTCTCTAAGGTGCCACAAGTACTCCTTTTCTTTTAGCAGCTGATGGCTTCATTACTAGCCTTTGATACTGACCGGCCCTCTGCCCCTTTGATCACTGTCTACCCCCCAAGGCTTCGGTGGGGGAAGGTTTGCCTAGGGTAAAGGACACAGGGAATTCTACCCAGAGAATGTCTGAGATGGCAAGAAAGTGCCTTTGTCACCTTGCTGTGATTGCATCTCTGAGTGAGACAGAACAGCCCACAGCTTTCTGCTCAGTGCTGGTGTATTTAGGGAAGTCCCCATTGCCATGAGACCCAGTAGGGAACTTGCTACACCAGTGCCATTTACATGAAAAAAACTTGGATATTATGGTGAGGGGCATTATGGTGGATCATGTATATGCGTTAGAGTTAAGGCTGTGAGTCTGTCACGGAGGTCACAGACTTCTGTAGCTGCCCACCAACTTTCCTCCCCCCAGACTAGCAGGGGTTCAGGCTGCACGCCACTGCCGGCTTACTCTCCATGACCAGCAGGGGTCCCAGGCCACCTACCCCAGTGCCCCTGGACTACCCCCCCAGAGCACCTCCGGCCCAAGTTTTAGTTAGGGGTATATAGTACAAGTCATGGACAGGTCACGGGCCATGAATTTTTGTTTACTGCCCGTGACTTTTACTAAAAATACCCGTGACTAAAACGTAGTCTTAACTATAGTAGATCACAAACTGAACATGGGCCACCCGTGTGACACAGTTGTCCAAAAGGCTAATATCGTTCTGGGGTGTATTAACAGGATTGCTGTACGTAAGACACGGGAGATCATTGTCCCGCTGTACTCAGCCCTGGTGAGGTCTCCGCTGGAGTACGGAGTGTCATGCTTAGGAAAGATACAGACAAACTGGAGAGAGTCCAGAGGGGAGCAACAAAAATGATCAAAGGTTTAGAAAACCTGACGTATGAGGACAGGTTAAAAAAACTGGGAACATTTAGTCATGAGAAAAGACCTGATCACAGTCTTCAAATATGTTGAGGGCTGTTACAAAGAGGATGGCGATCAATTGTTCTCCATGGCCACGGAAGGTAGGACAAGAAATGACGGGCTTTAATCTGCAGCCAGGGAGCTATCGTTAGAAATTTGTCCTAATATCTAACTCTGAAAGGTAGTTCAGCTCTGGAACAGGCTTCCAATGGGGACTGTGAAATCCCTGTCATTGGATGTTTTTAAGAACAGGTTGGACAAACACCTGTCAGGGATGGTCTGGGTTTACTTGGTCCTGCCACAGCAGGATTTGATGACCTCTCGCAGTCCCTTCCAGCCCTACATTTCTATGATTATACAAAACCCATAGATGGATAGAGGGGTGTGAACGGGGACAGCCAGCCAGCCAGCCAGATTTCCTATACAGCAGTAGATCTTTGTTCTGACCCTTACACATACTCCCCATTTCCTCCTTTGGGTGGTTTCCTTCCCTTTTGCTGGACCCAGCCCTGCTTCTGGCTGTTCCTTTGTCTGTGTCCTAGTATCATATTTACTTTTGCACTTCCTTCCTCCTTTATTCAGTGGATACCCTCACGCTTCTATCAGATTACAGAGATGGGGAGGTTGAGAGGGTGGGGCCTGGCTGGCTCTCCCAGACGCCTGTCAAGCCTTTGGGGTCAAAGCAGAGGCCCTCACTCACACCTTGCTAAAGACAGAGACTTTCTCCCTTGTTGCATAATATTGTTTAAGGTGCCTTAAACCCCCAGGTTCCAGTCAGAAAGCAGGGGGGCACAGCAGCTCAAACAACAGGGCTCTCAAGCCCCATCTTCTTTCCCTTGGCCCCAGGAGTCAGGCAGGAATCCCTGTCCAGCACCACTGTGAATTGTTGCTCATTTCTAGCAGGTGCAGCTGCATCTTCCACCCACATACTAAAGTCAGGGAAGCTACTTCTAAGCCAGCCACTTCCTGGGTTCTGGGAAATCCCCTCCAGGAACCTGCTGAATTCACAGGAACATCCAGTACCAAAGAAAGGCATGGGAAACCTCAGCTAACAAAGAACTAAAAGGAGGACAGTGTAATTAATCCCAATTAACAGGGGTTTATGGAAAATAGATCCTGCCAAGCTCTCTTGCTATCTTTTTTGATGAGATTATAAATTTGGTTGATAAGGTATTAGCATTGCTGTAATGTACTTAAGAGTTCTGTAAGGCCTTTGACTTGGTACTGCACAACATTTTGATTAAAAAACTAGAAAAATGTGAAATGAGCTCGGCCCACATTAAATGGACTGAAAGCTGGTCTCACCTTGCCACTGTAAATGGGAAAACATCAAGGTTAGGGTCTTGGCTCTTCACTATTGAACATTTTTATCAATGACCTTGCAGAAAACATGACATCATCACTGATAACGTTTGCAGAGGACACAAATATTGGGGAGTGGTAATTAATGAAGAGGGCCGGTCACAGATTCAGACTAATGTGGATCACTTGGTAAGCAGGGCACAAGCAAACACTACGTTTTGATATGGCTAAATGTAAATGTACACAACTAGGACAACAGACTGTCGGCCATACCTACAGGATGGGGGACACTGTCCTGGGAAGCAGTGATGCTGGAAAAGACTGGGGGGTCATGGTGGATAATCAGGTGAACATGAGCTCCCACTATCATGCCGTGGCCAAAAGGGCTAATGCAGTCCTAGGATGCATAAACTGGGGAATCTCCTTATTTTACCTCTATATTTAGCACTGGTGCACAGGGCCGGATTATCTCTCCTGTGGGCCTGGGGCTATTAGATTGTGTGGGACCCCTGTCTACAAGTCTTTTTCCTAATTTAAAACAAAATGATCACAATTATGGCATTGAGGCTATTAACGCTATACTAAACTTGCCTTTTAATTAACATAAAGCCGTTCTGTGGTTACATTTCAGTCTTAAAACATGTAGAATATAGTTAAGTTAATGCAAAATAGCCTACGTCTTACCTTAGAACAGCTGTTATATTAGTTTCTTTCTGGGAGGGAGTTTGGGTGCAGGAGGGGGCTCCAGGAGAGGATGAGGGGTGCAGGCTCTGGGAGTTTGGTGCAGGGGGTTGGGGTGGAGGAGGGAGTTTGGATCTGGGGCAGGGATGCAGGAGGGGGTGCGAGGTGCAGGCTCCGTCCTGGAGGTGCTTACCACAGGCGGCTCCTGGCTGGCAACACAGCATGGCTCAGGCAGGCTGCCTGCTACCATAGCTCTACACCGCTCCCGGAAGCAGCCAGCTGCTGGCATGTCTCTGCGCGCCCCTGGTGGGAGGGGGACAGCGTGTCTCTGTGCGCTGCCCAGTACCCGCAAGCGCCGTCCTCGCAGCTCCCATTTGCAGAGCAGAGCAGAGGCTCCAGGATCAATGGGTTGGTGACCACTGAATTGTATATAATTATGGATTTATTTTTGCAGGGGCCCCCTTAGCCTGAGGCTGCAGCCCCTAAAGCCCCTGTGTTAATCAGGCCCTGCTGGAATCCTGTGTCCAGTTTTGGAAATAAGGCATAACTTTCTAACAGCAAGAGGAATGGACCCCTGGAACAACTTACCCAGGGTGGTGGTGGATTCTCCATCACTGGCCATTTTTCTAACAGATAAGAATTACTGGGAGGTGAGGGAGGATTCTCCAGCTGGGCTATGCAGGGGGTCAGACTGGATGACCTCAGTGGTCCTTCTGGCCTTGGAGTCTCTGCAGAGGGAAGGCAGACAGCCCCCTAAGGAGCAGGTCAGTGCTGCAGGGCACCAGGGGTAGGACCAGTGCAGTGCAGACTCCTGGCAAGAATTTCACTGGTTCTGAGAAACAGCCTGCACCCTGCCTGGTGTTTTACCTGCAGCCCTGCTAAGCTGAAAGAGGAGCCTTGGTTAATGCTCCATCCCACTCTCTTCCCCTGTGGCTCTTCCCAGCTGGGTCATTGCAGCCTGAGGACCAGACCTCTCTGGGCTTTGCCTTTTTAGTCTTTGTTTCCTGCACAGGCCATGCCTCCGCCTCCTGCATTTAGTGCAAAATTCAAAACAAACCCAATGTCAAACATCAAAATGGCTGAAGAGGGACCTCCCCCCCACGCTGTTCAACAAAAACATATCAGTGAATGGGTCAGGGCTATTGCCCAGTGTAAAGGGGAAGCAACCTCTTCCCCTGATCAGGAGGTAGTGAGATTGAGTGGACAGAGCCGTAGACTGGGATGTGGGCGACGTGGGCTTGTTCCTGGCTCTGCCATGGGCCTTCTAGGTGACCTTGGGCAAATCACTTCACCTCTGTGCCTCAGTCTCTGCATCTGGGAAATGGGGATAATGGCACTTGCCACCGTTGGTGAAGCGTTTTGGGATTTACGGTATCTGAGCTAGGTATCGTCGTCATCGGGAGCCCCATAGCTCAGAACACACAGCACATAGCAATTGCCAGACTGGATCAGACAGAGGTCTAATAGCCAGTCTCCAAGAGCGGTGGAAGAAACCCTGCAGAAAGCATTGCACTTGCCCACAAGCAGCTTCCCTCCTAACCTACACGGAGATTGGCTTCTGCCCTAAACCAGGAAGGCTTCCAGCCCTTCCAGCACTCTTGTTTTTTAAACTCTACTGGTTCTTGTTATCCATAAAGAACTCCACTCCTTTTTTGAATCTTGCTGCACTCTTGGCCTCAGTGATCCCTTGTGACAGTAAATTCCACAGCTTAACTGTGCATCATGTGATAAAGTATTGCCTTTATCCACTTTAAAGTAACCATCTTTCCAGTTAATTGAATGTTCCCATGCCCCTGTACATTAGCCTAATAGATGGTCATTCACCATAACCTGTGTACATTTCTCATGGCTCTCATCTACGATGAACAATCTCAGTGCTTTTAGTCTCACTAAATATGAGAGTTTGCCCAGATCTTTAATTTTTATCAGCCATCTCTAGCCCTTTCCATTTCTGCCATACCTTTCCAGAGATGGGAATGTGCAGAACTGAGCTCAGCCATCCTAGTGATTTGAGAGGTCTGTATGGCTCAGGAGACACTCAAGCAGGACACAGAGAAATCATACTGACCCATACTGCAGCAGGGTAAAGAAAAGAACAGTTGTTTGGAGGAGGGACAGAGAACAGATAATGAAGGTCTGGTCAGACTTGTTCTGCAGGGCTCAGAGCTGCTTGATCAGCTTTGTCCGGCCCCTGCTTCCTGGGGTGTTACAGGAGTGGCTCCTGCTCTTCCACTTCATCTTGCGCCGCTGGAGTCTACTGCCCCATGCACCATACCCAGACTTGCCGTGCAACATTACAAGACTTCCCTTGCATTTGTTGCTTACCCCATGGCCCCTGCTTCCCAGCAGCAAGGCAGGAGTTCCCCACATTTTTCCTTGCATTATAGCAATGGGTGGGACTGTTGCTCAGACATAGGCTTGAGGGGTTCTGTATTTAGGGGCTGAACATATCCAGCGTGCCCCAGACTGAGCCAGCCGCGTACCCAGCCGAGGTGCAACACGCTTTTCAGAGCACGTGTGTGCATGTGACCTCTTTTTTAAAAAGAGTAGATCTGCACCTTGCAGAGGAGGGGATAACCTATTTAGAGAGATAAGGAATATGATGCAGATGCCATGATCACCACGCATCTGACACCGGGTTCCATCTGCACGGAGGTACCCAAGAGGAAGTGGTAAGCCACCGGATGTTTCTTGAAAATGACACAATAGCAGAATATACTAGAACCAGTGTGGAGGGGTTTAGGGCAGGTTTCTTTGTGGCTGCAGTTTAGGATGAACCAATACATGTAGCAGTTCAAATAAACGCTGCCCATTCCTTCTCAACAACAGGAGGAAGGACAACTGCATCCACCAGGAAACAGACGGGCAGCATTTCATCAGCAGGCCCAGCTTGAGCAACCGCTACTTGGGCATGCCTGTAGAGGCTCCAGCGAGATGCTGCAGAACAGCAAAGCCATGCCCTGTCTAAGGAGTGCAGAACGCTGCTCGACTGGTAGCCTGCTCCTGGGGACAGGGAGTCAGGAGATTAGCATGTCATGCCCAGCTTAGGCATGGCCCTGCTGTGGGACAGTGGGCAAATCACTGTCCCATTCTCCCCTGCTGCCTTCAGCTGTCAAAAGCTGCTTGGTGGGGTCTGAACTCTAGAACCCTCACTCCTGAAGTCTTTCCCTCGGGAGCCAGATACGGTTACAAAATCTGCTGCAGAAACAGAGGCAAGACCAAGCTCCATCGCAATCACCGCCTGAACAGAACGGGCCCAGCTCCCTTCCCTGTCAAGTTATGTTAGCAAACCTGAGAACGTCGGCACTAATTTACTCAGGATTTGTCTACCAACTTGTTTGTAACATGGATCAGTTTTTGGTTCGATTCCAGTATACAAATAGGAATGGCCTAGAAAGGGAGAGCTTTCATCGATATAAAGGAGGCATTTCATTTAGAAGTGCATTCTTGAGTTCCTACAATAAGCTTTTAAAAAGTTTTCTTGTGAGAGTAGTTGTTAGGGCACAACTTTCAAGCATCAGCTGCACGTGAATTTCAGCATTACCACTTGCAATTCTTTTTTTCACCCTGAGACCTCAGCACAACAAGGTAGAGGGCCATTTCATTCAGTACCTGATCTCAAATGCACGTGCACAGCTCCACCTCACCTTTCAAAATCATGGTGATGTACTCACTGTATCCATTGGGAGCTGGAGGACTTACTGTGACGAAGTGGGACTGTTCTTAATGTTTCCTCTGAATAGTGTGGGGGTGCCTCAGTTTCCCCTAGGCAGTTCTTAAGTATCTAGGGGGTGGAGTAAGGGTGTATGATCATTGCAGAGCCCTAGAGGGCATGTGTGTGCAGGAGTCTGGACACAGAGAATGGCCAACGCCCTGTTTCCTGGCAACTGATGGCCTGGGCCCTTCCCCCCTGCAAGGTGAGAGCTGAAGGGTTGGAGAACAAAGGACTCAGGTGACCACCTGGCCTGGGAAAGGAACAAAGCCCAGAGGAGGAGGGGCTGGAGGGGGTTTTCAGTTTGGGGCTGGCTGGGACATGGAGTGAAGTGCAGACGTGGTTGTCTGGCTCACTGCCCCCCAAAATGGACCCAGCTGAGGGGTCCCGTTCTCTGCACCTGCAAGCTCTGTTTTAGACCATGTTCCTGTCGTCTAATAAACCTTCTGTTTTACTGGCTGGCTGAGAGTCACGTCTGACTGCGAAGTTGGGGTGCAGGACCCTCTGGCTTCCCCAGGAGCCCCGCCTGAGCGGACTCGCTGGGGAGAAGCGCACGGAGGGGCAGAGGATGCTGAATGCTCCGAGGTCAGACCCAGGAAGGTGGAAGCTGTGTGAGCTGTGTGTCCTGAAGACAGGCTGCTCACAGAAAGGCGACTGCCCCAGAGTCCTGACTGGCTTCATGGGGAGCAGCTCCAGAGCATCACCGGGGACTCCGTGACAACTGGTGGCAGCGGTGGGATGTACTGCACCCCATGGGTGGCGCTTCCTGCAGTAAGTGACTGGGGAGCAGTAACATGAAGGGGGATTGCCGAGGACCAGACCTGCTGAAGGCTCAGAGAGGAGCGGTTTCGGGGGGCGGTTAACCCCTGGGAGTGTGTGACCAGCGAGAAGGACTGTGCAGTAATGGGGTCCCCCTGGGGACTGCAGTGAGCAGTCTCAGGGGCGGAGGAGCCTGCAGCTTGGCCCGGGGAGAGAGAAGGACTTTTGCAGTAACAGGGTTCCCCTGGGGATTGCAGCGAGCAGTCCAAGGGGCGGAGGAGTCTGCAGCTCGACCCTGGCAAAGAGGTGGTGACCTGGAGAAGGGCTGGCACACTAGGGGTTCTCCCTGGAAACCGTGGGGAGCTGAGAACACACGGGCCTGTGAGTCCATAACAACTTGGGAGGAGCGGAGTGATGGCCTGTCACCGTCTCCTTAAGAAGGACATTGTAACCCTGTGCAAAAAGAGAGGGCTGAGCGTTGGAAAGTTCACCAAAGCAGAGTTAATCGTGCAGCTGGAGGAGGATGACCGCTCTAAGGAACAGACTCCTGACCCCAAATGGGGCTATAGCAGGATCTGGGAGCAGCTGGAGCGGGAGCCAGGCATCGCCAAGACTCCTGTCCCCGACCAGACGGGGGTCTTCGTGATCGGGTTCCCCATCGGGGGATCGAGACGGACGGGATTGGAGCGGAGTCTGAGAGAGCAAGAGGACCGTGGGAGACAGCGAGAGCCCGAGAAAGAGCTGCAGAAGCAGCAGCAGCATGAACTGGCGGTGGGGGAGCGGAGAGGCCTAGGGGACCTCCCTGGGGTGAGTGGGGATAGATCCCGGGGGGCCAGTTCCGCAGGGAACCTTGAGACTAAATTGCTGCCCCTGGTTAAGGAGGGGGGGGTGTGTGGATGCCCACCTCACTGCCTTTGAGCAGGCTGGCGATTTGAACCAAGGGGACCCTGCGGAAAAGCCCCGGTGTCTAGCTCCCTTACTGGGTCCCAAGGCCATAGACTCCGTCAGCCAGATGGTTGGGGATGTGGACAGGCTCCCACTCCTGACCCCAACCTATATGTCTGTGTGGAGTTTCCTGGGGCCAGGCCCCTCGGACCTCCAGTGGGAGCAGAAGGTGATGGTCAATGGGGAGACATTCTTGGGGTGGCCAAAGGGCATGGGCTGCATAAACCTTCCCACATGCGGCCTGCGAGTGCTATCGACCACCCTGACCTAAGGCAGGGCGTGAAACTGGAAGGGCCTGGTGTAACTCCTACCAAGGAATGGGAGAGATGCTGGGGCATCCATGGGAACGTTGGTGGCTTCGAACTTCCCCAGGTCACCGGCTAAAGTGACCCCGCTCAGTTCGATCTCGAAGGGGGGAGAGATGTGACGAAGTGGGACTGTTCTTAATGTTTCCTCTGAATAGTGTGGGGGTGCCTCAGTTTCCCCTAGGCAGTTCTTAAGTATCTAGGGGGTGGAGTAAGGGTGTATGATCATTGCAGAGCCCTAGAGGGCATGGAGGAGTCTGGACACAGAGAATGGCCAACGCCCTGTTTCCTGGCAACTGATGGCCTGGGCCCTTCCCCCCCTGCAAGGTGAGAGCTGAAGGGTTGGAGAACAAAGGAATCAGGTGACCACCTGGCCCAGGAAAGGAACAAAGCCCAGAGGAGGAGGGGGTTTTCAGTTTGGGGCTGGCTGGGACATAGAGTGAAGTGCAGATGTGGTTGTCTGGCTCACTGCCCCCCAAAATGGACCCAGCTGAGGGGTCCCGTTCTCTGCACCTGCAAGCTCTGTTTTAGACCATGTTCCTGTCGTCTAATAAACCTTCTGTTTTACTGGCTGGCTGAGAGTCACGTCTGACTGCGAAGTTGGGGTGCAGGACCCTCTGGCTTCCCCAGGAGCCCCGCCTGAGCGGACTCGCTGGGGGGAAGCGCACGGAGGGGCAGAGGATGCTGAATGCTCCGAGGTCAGACCCAGGAAGGTGGAAGCTGCGTGAGCTGTGTGTCCTGAAGACAGGCTGCTCACAGAAAGGCGACTGCCCCAGAGTCCTGACTGGCTTCATGGGGAGCAGCTCCAGAGCATCACTGGGGACTCCGTGACACTTACTTTCCAGAAGAAATGTGCCCTTGAAAGGGCTTCCCTTACCCAACCAATAAAAGCCCTTTCACCCGGTAGGGCTCAGAGGAAAACTGCAGATTCTTATTAGAATACTTCACCTCATCCTGTTCATTGGGGTCAGCAGTTCAGACACAGAGCCTGTGTGATTGGTGCCATTTTTCCAGCCTGGCTGACCAGGGCTGATGTTTTTGGTTTGAAATCAGAGTTTTCCTTCCCCTAGGTGCCTGCCACTGCTGAGCAGCTCACCTGCCTGACAGAGGGAAGGGACTTGCTCAAGCTCATGCAGCAGCTCAGAGCCAGAGCCAGGAACAGAACCCAGGCCTTCTGAGTCCCAGTCCTCCCCCTCCCCAGCTGCTGCTCTCAGATTCCCATTAGAACACAGATACACCACTACCTTCAAAGGAGGTCCCTCTTTTCCTCCAGTTTAGGGAAGGGATTTATTTCATATCAGCTGGAAAGAGCTATCTGACTGTACTAGATCAAGGGAGCACATTTGAATAAAAGACCATAAAATAATTTACAAAGTCAGATAAAACTCTGTTGTACTGAACTCTAGAGGGTGGGGTTGGGAGAGGAAGTATTCCCCTGGAGAAATTTGAGTGTTAAATTCTTACTAGACTTCCTCCTAAACTAACAAAGGCCCCTGCCAAGAAAGTCTTGCATATGGCGTGGTGTCATGATTTATAGTGATAGATTTATATCAACAGCTTGCATAAATGATATGGTGCTAGACAGTGCTTAAGTTATGCCAGGGCTAAGCCCCGGCTCCTTTAGGGTTGGTGGTTCATAGCCCTGGCACCTCTGCATTTGCTGCTTCATTGATGAAAGTTAAAAAAACATTGCTTGCGCCCCGACCCCTTTCATTGCCTATGGAGCACTGGTACTCATCCTTAATAGATCGCCGCTCTCTGGTCAGATGTTTACACTAATCTCTCTATGTAGATCACAAAGCTGCAGAAGCCAAGGCTGGGAGCTTTGCTTTGAGTGTTCTGTTTGAATTAGTGAGCAGAACAGAAAACCGGTTTTTGTTTTTAAATTCTGTCCAACAATTGCTAGGAGGGGTGAGGAGAAGCAGGCTTCATGAGTTTTACCAAAACAACAACAAAAACAGGCTGTAGCATCCTGGGTCACTTATGGCAGCTGCCAAACACAACAGCAGACTTTTCCCCACACAGCCTGCTGAAAAACCCACATGCCAGCAAAGTGTCACTTCCCTGGACCAACCCCACACTTGCTACCATGGTGTATCCCAACACTTTCATGGTCCTCAGCCTCACAACCATGAATGAGTCTCTATGCCCAGCCCCCCAGAGGCAGGGAAGTCTCATGCCCATTTCACAGACGAAACACAGAGATTAAGTGATTTTCCTCAAGGTCATCCAGGGAGTCTGTGTCAGAGCTGGAAAGTGAATCCAGAGATCCCAAGTCTCAGTCCAGTGTCTTAACAGCACAGCTGCCTTTCCAGAAGCCTATTGTGGTACACTCCTTAAAAATCCCCACCAAGCTGTAAAACAGTCTTCCCAAAAGCCATCAAAAAGAGACCCAACAACCTAGCCACGCAACCTAGCCATTTTTATTTGGGTAATGCAAGTTCTTACTTTGCCATGACATACACAGGGCTGCCTCTTCCACATGACTAGCTGACTGCGTGGACTCCAAGTGATACAGCAAGTTTCAATAACTGTCAACTTTAAGTATAAAAGTGTCTAAGATCTTTGACTGCAATAGAACAAGTATATATTGCTATTAACTCTTCCAGAAAACACTACTAACACACAATGGCTGAGTTAAGTACAGTACTAAGTAAAATAGTATCAAACAAGTTTCTGGACAATACCATTAAAAAACATCTTTCCTGTAATTTACAAATATGCAAAGTTATCAGGTTACATAAGATTAAGAAGCATTTTGCTTACTAACATGAAACATTACAGTTTTGTAATGTATCATAATTAACCAGGTATACAGGGTTTCTGTGTCCTTGTGGTTTCCATGGCACATGGTGCCAATTTGGCTAGGCCATCCACTGGAAATCTGAGTGGTAAGAACCAGCGAACAGAATAGCCTCCAACACACCACTGAGAAGTGGGGTGGCTCAGCCACATCTGTGCGCAGTTCTCCCTCTCATGGTTTGCCACTTAGAAGGACCTTGATTTAACCACAAGATGGACATAATTAAAAAAACACCGCCACACAGATACAATATGTATCAACAAGTCAACTGCTTCTGGCCTGCAAGTGAAAGTTTCCTTTGCACCCTAATTAAAATGCTGGGACCAGAAGCAATTGCTACAGTATTTGCTTTTGTATATCTTAAAATTTTAGTTACAGTATCTACAAGTCACCAAAGATATCCTTAACCGAAACAGACTTAAGAGGGTCAATTAGTCATAAACAAAAGTGAGACCGCTTTGGAGATCTTGGGAGTCAGAAGGGTGCTTGTGGGGGTGGGGAGAGAACAATATATAGGAGTGAAAGGGTAAAGGAGTGGCAAATTCAAAGAGAAAATACTGAATATTGCCAAGAATTTGGAGGAGCCATCAAAATTGTACCGGCAAAAGGGCAGACACACAACTTGCAAGTCCAAGTGGGACCGTAGTCACTTCATTTTACTGATCCCCACAGCTATGGTGGGGTGATGACGAAGGGGGAGCTAATATCACAGGCATTCCAGGCCTCTCCTCAGCACTATACAGATGATTCCACGGCCGGGCATAAGGGACGTGTTTTAGAAGAGCAGCACAAGCCTGCTCTTCTCTGAAGTTTGGTACAGAATGTAGTTTTGGTGGAGAAAGTGCAGGAGGCAAGGCTCCAGAGACCAGAATACAAGTCACATGGAGGTTTGGTGCAGTGCCAGGCCCTTCCAGGCAAGCAGAGATAAGATTAACTCCTCACTCTTTGGATTAGCGGGAGCCCTGCAGCAGGTGAAACAACTGCCCTATTCACAGGGCAGCCCCACATAAGGCCAACTCATTAGGGGTGGTTAGGGCACGGAAAGGCCGTAAAAATGGTCGAGCCAGCTATTGGAATCTGCCGTCTCCTCACAAGGACAAAATGAAGATGGCTGATGGGAGTTCAAGGCAAGCGACTCAGTTAAGAACTAAGGAGCAGACTGGACAATGAGCACAGACTCCAGCCTTTCCCGAGATGTAGTTACACAGACACTTATTGCAAAAGGCACCGTCTCAGAGTAACCCCACAGACCCCACTCACTCAAACGTAACTGTCAGATCTTTCTCAAAGCGCCATACATCTGACTGTGTGCTACGCCACCTCTGAATGCTGCAGGCTAATGGGAAGAACCATGGTCCGAAGTGCCCAACTGACAATTGCAGGAGCTCAATGGGCAGGACATACCCACCTGCTCCTACAGGGGAATCCCTGCTCTGTGCTCCTGAGAAAGGCAAAATCCACCCCCTTTCCCCAGATTCCTGCTAATATGCCCTAGGGGAGGATGGGACAGTTTCCTCACAAGCGGTTTTGTGAGGTGCATTAGAATTGGCCACACCAGAGTACGCCATTGGCCCATTGAGTCTGGTATCCTGCCTTCATCTTGGACCTGGTGCTTCAGAGGAAGGTGAAAACCCTCACGGAGGCAGCCATGCCATTTGTGCTGTGCTGTCCACAGGAGAGACATTGCTCCCAGCACATCGACTGCCTCACATACCTGGGTTCTGAGACTTGTACGTCAGTATTTCAGCAGCTAGTCTTTGGGGATCCAAAAGCTGAGGGAAACGGCTCATCACAGCATCTACTAAATGGGGGTGGAATATGCCACAGAGTTTCACATGCACATTGGCTCGCTCCTCTGCGAAGCGGTCTGGCAGGGCCCACTGGCACTGGTCACCGTACGCTGGCCCTGGGGCTCTCGGCAATGGGTGAGGGTCTCTAATGTTGCTAGGTCGTGTTGATGTGGCAGGCATTTGGTACGGCTCAGACCAGTATTCACGAAGATGTCGTGCTGCGGTGTTATACTCATTGGGAATGCTATAATGCCCGCCACCCGCTAGATGTACGGGCACTCCATAGCCTGGGAAAGAGTGAGAGGACCTCGTGAGAGAGTTCTCAGAACTATATGGCAAGTAGCTAGTATCAGAGGAGACCGCTTTGCGAGAGCTGTGCTTATAGTGGCCAAGGGTGTCCTGCTCTACACTAGGAGAGTGCTGGTAGACAGGTCTCTGTCTGCTGCAGCTACAGACTGCCATCTGTTCGGGGTGGGAATGCTCACAGTGAGCAGAAGATCTGCAAGGCCACATCTCAGACATTTGGTTCTCAAGGGATCCAATGCCTGAGTCAAGATGCTCCTGAGAGATGTAAGAGAGAGAGTCCATATGGGGAGAAGGGGGAGGGTGCTGGTACCAGTCAGAAGATCGATAGCTGCCATTGTTAGAGGGGACACTGCCCAAGGCACAATCCCCCTGGATTAGGAGGGGACTGTCGCTAGGTTTTGCTTTTTGGGCTGAGCTTTTCCTCTCCATGGAGACCTTCTGCACAGAGCCTTTGTCACTATCTGTGGACACAGAGCAGAGGGGCTCTGCCTGGGAAGGTCTCCTGCTCCTTTTCTCCTCTTTGGCAGTGCTGGTGGGGCTTCTGGTTGGGGACAGCCTTGCATTGGCCCGTAGTTCATCAGCTACAGAGCGCTGTGGTTGGTTGATCCTTTCAGGATGATAGAATTTACACTTAATCCCATAAGTGCATTTCTTCCCTGCAAGGAAAAGGCAGAACATAGGGTGACCTGCTGCAATTCACCAAGTGTGTACAGTTTACTCTGTACAGACACCGCTGTCCCCAAGCATATGAGGCTAGTCTTACCGTAAGGGCACTGCTGTTTCTTGTGTTCTGGCACCAAAGGTTTTTTTCTCAGGAAGTTCTCCAGGCTGGGGCCATGCCGCCCTAAGGGGTCATCTGGAGGCATAAACCTAAAAGAAGATAATGAGCATCACTCAGGAGCAGCCACTTTCCTGGGCCAAGGTTTCAGTCTCTCGGCTGCATGCGGATGAAAAGTTATTCACATCTGCCATCCCCTCCCTATGCCAGCCAAGAAACAAACCCTGGCATGGGCACAGGAGTGTCTGATTCAGACAATTCCTCTAGACCCAACAGGGTGTCACTATTTGTAAGACAAGTTTCCCTTTTAATCCTCTCTTAATGACCCATGGCAGGCTGACCTGTTTATTAGCCATACAGAGAAGGGTTGTTGCCCAACCATACTGTTCAAGTAAATAGAGAAGGATTTGATCAAGATTGTTGCAAGAGGCTTCTTGCCCCAGGAACAGAGCAGGCTGCCTCCCCCGCATTGCTGGTCACACAAATCCTGTGCACTGCTGTCGCACGCTGGGCCAGCTGATCATTTTCTCATTTGTAATGCAGAGGAAGCGAGTGGTCTGTACCAGTGCCAGGCCTGCCCAGGAATGTCAGCAGGGAGGAGTTCCTGGCTCCAAGCAAGCCAAGTGCAGTCAGAGCCGCTCTTGGCCTTTTCTTTGTGCCCTCCCTGTGACTTGCTGCCTATTGGGAGGAGCTGTTCCACATAGGAAGCACTGAGTCACTGCCTCTCAAATACTCACTTTAAGTCATTTGCTTTACCCTGTGTTTGACACTCACCTTTCCAGCCCCTGCATGCCATCTCCTCCTAACACTGAGATGCCACTGACCTTCTATTAATCAAAGGCACACAGTACTATGGTCACTTAAAACTGCTGTATTGTTTTTAAGCGACCGGGGAACAGGAACGTACTTGTCATTAACAAAGGAATACATCAGCAAGCGCTCCTCAATGAACTTCTTCCATTCGGGACGCTCATTCTGCAGGTCACGGTAAGTGTCGTTGGAAACCACGATGCCATCAGACTCGTATGCCAGTTTCACAATGAAACGGTCATCATAACAGACAACGCGTTTGCCTCCAACCCGCCTGGAAGGAGTGAAGACCAGAATTTTCTTCTTTTCAAGGTCACGGAGAATGTGCTGGTCTGGAACAATCATGAAAATGTGGCATAAACACATACACAGCCTGGTATCATTTCCAGGCAACAGATGCCAAAAAAGTAAAGTGTAATGTTTACAGGCAAAAAACAAACAAACGAGCTACGAACATGCAGAGTCCAGAGTTCCAAAGGGGCACAGTGGCTACTTTGACATTTCAGTTACTCTGTGTCCTGCACAGACTGCTACTGTTAAAATCTTTCCAATTTTTCAATTTCCTCACCCACACCTCTCAGTTTAAAAGGGCACTGACCCAAACTCAATTTAACATGGACCAAGACTGTCTTCTGGCTAAGGCACTGAACTAGGACTCTGAAGATCTGGGTTCAGTCTGTGGCCCAGCCAGGAATAACTGCTGTGATCCTGGGCAAGTAACGTAGTCCCTCTGTGCCTCCAATCCCTGATCTGTCAAATGGGGAAAATGATTCTTCCTTGTCTTGCACACGTTAGCTGTGCTGTCTGTGTAGTTTGTAAGCTTTGAGGCACGAACTGACTCCTCCTATGTGTTTTTACTGCACCTAGCACAGTGAGGTTCTGATTTTAGTTAGGACTTGCAGATGGTGCTGCAGTACAATGAAACTCCAGTCCCTATGTTTTCTTCAACCTATGACAAGCAGACCAATAAGGCAAGGCCAAAGCATGCCTTTGATGGAAGTGGCCAGGCTGACTATAGTGCTCTGGAATATGTATGGATTTCTTTTCAGAGCTGAAATACTGACTTTGGAACAACTCAAACCTCAGTTCCTTGGAAACTCAAAACAGCAATTATCACCACCTGGACCCATCTGAATAGATCCCCAAGCTGCTTGTCTGTTAACATTTCATACAGGTGGGCTGTATGGCCATTTACAAGAGGAGAAAAGGAATTCTGGAGATAAGAAAAGGTAACACACATCAAGTGAGTAAACCTCAGGAATAAGGAAGCATTTTGGAATAAAGTTAGTTATGTTCTTTGAACTCAGCTACCTTATCTGAGCAAGAACTTGCTTAGAGGAGAGGTTAGGGATTTGAAATCTCACTGGTCAGAAATTTGGTTAAGTTTCTAGTGCTCTTATTTTCCATTTGCTACCTAGGAGCTTACTGGCCCAAAAAGGACCTTGGCAGGCTTATTAAAATGCTACAATTGGAAGCTTTAGAGATTTAGTTTTGGCTTTAGAGCTCCACACCTGTGATGGGCACATCTGGTCTTGGCTGTTCTTTTCTCCAGGATGGCACAAAGACTGTGATATCTGGGTGTCCTCTGTCCCAAAACCAGTGAACGGCCAGCAGGATACCTCGGCAGGAGAACACTTCTTTATTTCCATGGCTGCATTAAAGAGGATGGAAGAGGACCTTGTTTTCAGTATCCAGATACAATGTACTTTTGCGTATTCACAGACAGCACATGAGACAGACAGTCCAATACTAAGCAGGAAGAGCCAGTGTTTTAGACATTCTTTTCAAAGTGGTACTTTTATAGACACAGTATCCTATTAGTCGACAGCCTCTGAATTTGTCCATTTATTGCAATGCATTAAAGAGGTTGAGGGGACCAGTAGTTCTGTCTTAAGCTATTCTAAAGCTGCAATACCCACAAATCCCCAGATGCGCAGAGCACTGACAACTTTCATCAATTTTTAGCACCTCTGAAATTGGGGCCCACTTGTTTACAATGGGGCACTCAAACCTATATTTAGACTCCTAAGTTTTGCTGGCATAGCTATGTCAGTGGGGGGGGGGAGAAGGGGGGCACAGGAGAGGAAAGAAGAGAAATCAAACCCATAGCTAGAGTGCTATTGGCAACCCCTCCTAGTATAAATGCAGTTATGTTGGCAGAAAAGTCCATTTGCAGTACAGCTTCATTTTGTTTGGAGAGCTGGGGTAAGCAAGCGATACCGACAAAAGGCCTCTTGCCACTACAACTTCGTTCAGGCTAGTAGGGGTCGCCAATGTAGCTAGACCAGCAAACGGTTGTAGTATAGGAGTCTTTCCTTTTGCTTTACTTCATACCAAAAATGTGTTCAACAAAGCTCATCTGTAAAGATGGGGAAGGACAGATCCTCTCCTCATTATACAGAGCCCAGTATGTGGAGAGACTACTTGTGACTGCACTGTGTTTATGAAATGGCAGCTTCAAACCTGAAAGCCCCGAATAAATTCTTTATATCCAGCTGGCCTGTTAGAGACAATCAAGAAAAGGAAAAATTCTACCCGAAGAAAAGGGCAGTCACAAGTATCAGAGGTTAGTTGCTAGCACAACACAATCCTTCCTACTGAACAGTCAATTCAAGTCAGATCAATAAGTCTCTGGAGAGTTTCTATATAACACATGGCTGGTAATCGTTTCTTTGCAGGTTCCAGTATTCACAATGTTATCAGTGCTTATGTTGCACATTAACTAGAAATATTATCAACTGTTTCCAGGTTACTAGTTTCACAGTAGTGACAGATCAGGGCTGTAGGTGGCATTTACTTTAGGGTGACTTTCAGAGACCCTGCATGTTGCACTGAAGAGTATGAATGGAGAGTCACTTCAAGAGAATCAATTTCCCCTCACTACCCACTTAAACAAAAATTCATATTACATTTCTAAAAATATTAATCTCTACAATGCAAAATAATTAGATTATGATCCATGCAAACTCAAGAATCCATCAGACTTCAAGGAACTTGCTTTATGTTTAAGCAACCCTCCCTTCAGTAGGTAAAAGATACTCTGGAAAGCTATGTTCAGAGTCAAGTATTTTTGAAACAAATAAGAACTACATTAAAGTGCATTACCAAGTTAACAAAGAAATGCAGTAGCGTATTAGCATACAAAGAGCCTGGTCTCCCATCTCTTGGGTGGTGGGAGACTACAACTGACTACCGTTGAGCCTAGTTCATTTTGTTACCCAGACTCATGTATTCTAACTGGCCAGCTTCGATCAGGCCATCTTGTGATCCACTATCACTACATACAGTCTGATCTGGGGCTCAGATACCCAAAGAAAACACGTGAAAGGCAACTGCTCATGTTGGTGTTCTCTGAAGAGCATACATGTCACTTCACTTTTCACAAGAAACAGGGTTGTAACTCTTGTATCCTTGCCAAATTCTAATTTAGGTAATTACATGGTGCCTACTTAAGTTCCCTTGCAGTTTCAGAGAACAAGATTTGTTTCCTGTCCTAAACTGTAGTGTAATGTTAACATGTGCCAATAAAGAAATGTCACATTCCACATCAGAGGCAGCTGCATTTCACTGATGAAGATATTCCCGGTTCAAAACTGCTTGAGGAAACTTCATATCAAAAGATGCTATATAAATGTAAGATAACACAAACAGGATTAGTATTTTCTGTGAGTATTGCCTGCAAGTCTTATCACAATTTTTAAAGGTGAAAGTTCTTATGTGGAAAAGCAATGGGCACCTAGTCAGGAAAAATCTGCTTATTTATATCACCACCATCGCAGGCTCAGAATGGCTTATAACAATACAAAGGTACACAGATCACAAGAAAAATGAGGAGTCTGGTGGCACCTTAAAGACTAACAGATTTATTTGGGCAGAAGCTTTTGTGGGTAAAAAACCCACTTCTTCAGATGCATGGAGTGAAAATTACAGATGCAGGCATAAATATACCGACACATGAAAAGGAGAGTTACCTTACAAGTGGAGAACCAGCGCTGACATGGCCAATTCAAACAGGGTGTATATGGTACACTCCCAATAATTGATGAGGAGTTGTCAATACCAAGAGAGGGAAATTTATTTTGTAGTGAGCCAAGGTCCATACCATATTAAGTCATTCTGCAGTCTTAGAGATTGATCTGGCAAACTCTTGGCCAACCAGAGTAATGAGTACTGAGTAATCTCATTGTGTCCTCACAGTAGGCAGAGCTACACAGTCAGTCAGCGTTTGCAGTGTTGAGGCATAAAGCAGGTACAGTATACTTAAATGAAGTCAGAGATAACTGGAAAAAGCTGAAGCACAGACATGAGAGGGGGTATCTTTTTTGGTGCATGTGGGTGTACAAACATCCCCCATAAAACATACAGAAGTAAATGCTCTGTGGAAAAACTTTGGACACAACTGTCCTTGTATTAGCCATTGCATGCTATATTCCTGAACCCTGCTCTTGAGTTCTTTGGGTAACAATATCAGAAGTGCCTACCTTCAAAGAGACCGCTTGTTTCTCTGCAAAACCATTAAATGCCAGAAACCTTTACATCAATGTGAGCAATATGTAGGGTGAAAAATACCAAAGGCACTAGAGTTTTGGCCTCTGGATCCTCTTGTTAGGGTCTTATGAAGTGAAAGCAGAAGGCTCATTATCCAAATTTAGCTTTTTTGTGAGTAAAGGGAAAAAAGGCACCTATGTTCTTTCCCCAATAATAGATTTTTAAAAATGGCAAGCAACTCAATAGTGCTCCTATTACAAGCCTAAGCACGGCATTTTGTGGCTTTTGTCAGTTTAGTCGCTTTGATGCAGTAAGAGGGGTTTTTTTTAAGTCCCTATCAATTTGCATGAAAAAACCGAACACATGCAGCAGCCACTTTCTAAATGAAATAACTTCGGCTTGTTTTCTTCCCACCCACTGCCACAGCAACAATACACAATTTCTCCTTTGCCTTTTAGAGTACAGTACAACCTCAGAGTTATGAACACCAGAGTTACACACTGACCAGTTAACCACACGCTTCATTTGGATCCGGATTTACACAATCAGGCAGCACCAGAGCCCCAAAAAAGCAAATACAGCACAGTACTGTGTTAAATGTAAATTAAAAAAATAACGGGAATGAAGCATTTTTCTTCTGCATAGTAAAGTTTCAAAGCTGTATTAAGTCAATGTTCAGTTGTAAACTTTTGAAAGAACCACCAGAACGTTTTGTTCAGCGTTATGAACCACCTCTATTCCTGAGGTGTTCGTAACTCTGAGGTTCTATTGTAGAAGGGTTTAAAGAAACCCAACACAATCCAAAGTTCACTTCCCCACTGAGCAAAACTCCAGCCTAGAAATAATTTTTTAAAGCTCCTGAAACAGAGACTATATTACAACTGAAGACATGCTCAGACACAACAGCGATGGGAGTCAAATGAGTACCTGACAGGGCAGAACTTTCACTGCTGCGGGACCAAGAATTACTATTCTTTCTCCTTAAACTCCCAGCTCCAGGGTATTTTACAGATTATAGAACCATCATCACTTGAATTGGCTCTATATGGACACAGATTTGAAGTGGTATTTCCATTTTATCATTATATGGAATTCTCTAGTTTAAACAAAATGGGTCCTTCATTCTGTAGGAAATAAAAAGAGAGCCAAGCTGGGGGAGCAACTTCTGTTGGTGAGACACAAGCTTTCAAGCTACACAGAGCTCTCCTTCAGATGTCAGGAAGATACCCAGAGCATCCCAGCTAAATACAAGGTGGTACAAATTGTAACATGTTTTAAGAGACCATTCAAGGTGAAGTGAGCAATTAACAGTAGTAGGGCAAGGAAGGATCAGTGGATTATCGATTGTTATAATGAGTCAAATCCAGAATCTTTACTAAGTACATGATTTTTAGTGTCTAGTAGAGTTATGACTTTAAACTCCCATGCTTGTCTGTTGAAGGTATTGTGCAGGTTTCCACTGAGGACGAGGACTGAGAGGTCAGATATGGAGTCATTGTTTTGTGAAGAGTGCTCGTCCATGGGTGATTGGGTGTTCTTGTTTTATTTTTCTGTGAGAGTTCATTCAAAAGCATAGTGATTGTGTGGTTTCACCCACATAGTTATTGGGGCACATAGTGCACTGGATGAGGTACACCACATGTTGTGATAGGCACGTGTGGGACCCACAGATCTTGAAAGATGTGTTGGGGGAGGGTCCTATAACTGCAGAAGTGTTATCTGCCCACTTGAATCGTCTCTTACAATGTTAACTCCTTATTCTAAACAATTTTGTTCCACCTTGTATTTAGCTGTAACACTCTGGGTATGTCTACACTGCAAAGTAAGCCCAGGCTTGAGCCTAACCCCCCTTCCATCTACATACAAATCGTGTTAATCCAGGGCTCAGACCGAGGATCCCAAGGGGTTGGAGGGTATCAGTCTGAGTTAAGCCAGGACCCAGGGTTCAAGCCCTATTGCAGAAGCAGCCCCACTGGACTCATGTTCTGGGAGTATGCTACAAGTATCCCTCAGTCCCACAGGCGAACTTTATTTGCCCTCTGCAGAGTCAAGTTTTCCCACATTGCAACACGAACAAAGGGCTAGAGTGTCTACATTTTGGGAGTGTGCAGGATATGAGAGGTTGGACTCAGACCTATGTACTGCAGGGTAGATGCCAGAGCCCCAGGTTAGGATCCAGGGTTCAGTAATTCCTAACCTGGAGTTACAAATGAGTGTAGACTCTCAAGCTGTAGATTAACAAACCCAGGGTCTGCTAACTTGAGTTCTATTAACCCTAGGCTTACATTGCAGTGTAGACCTACCCTTTGTACCTTTCCCAGACCTGAAGAAGAGCTCTATGTAAGCTCAAAGCTTGTCTTGTTCACCAACAGAAGTTGATCCAATAAAAGATATTACTTCACCCACTTGGTCTCTCTAATCTCCTGGGACCAACATGGCTACAACTATACCGCAAACAGGAAAAAAAATTAGTTTTACTGCACGTACGATTTAAGCCACAGACCAATTTCAGACTGTTGCAAGGTCTATTTGGATATGGAGATAAACAGGGGGAACTGAACATCTTCCTCCCCCCCCCCAATTATTCAAAACAAATGCATAAGCTTACTGTACCCCAGGGACAGCTTCCAGGAGGCAGGGCTATCTTTAAAACTTCCTTGAGAAGGTTTTAAAATAGTAAGCTCCCAAAATTCAATTAGCTTACATCAGTGGCCAGAGGAAAAATACCCAAAAAGGAGTTTTTACAAAACCAATAGAGTTGAAAGATACCCAAACATTTACCACCACAGTTCCTGAAAGATTAAATGAAAAACATGCATTCAGGTTTCTGGAGTCCCAGCTAACAAGTCAGAGTCCGCAATGAAAACGGTCAAATGGGCTGATCTGATTTGGCAACTACTGAGAAATTCCCTTAGAAGGAAGTAGAAGCTAATTTCCACTGAGATTTGCATATGATGTTGAGAGCTGTACAGGGAGGCCTGCTGCTCATTGTGCAAGTGAATCAGCAGGGAACATCATACACCATTAATACAGGAAGTTTCAGAATGGAATTCCCCTCCTGGTAAACAGCTTCAAAATAACCCACACCAGTCAACTGCCTGCTTTGCAAACATTAAACTGCGTTCCAGCTGCGGTATTGCTACATCCTGATAGGAATCAGAGGAGAAATATTCTTCCTCTAAATGGCAGCTGAAGATCAAGTGTTCCAACACAGACATTTCCAGATGGACAGATTCTGTCCTGCCAAGTTTTCTCAAATATATCGTAACAAATATTCAGACGAGCAGAATCAAACAGTATTTGCTTTGGAATCATTCACCCTAAAGTTCAGTCATAACAAGTGGCACATTTCTAATGGGGAGAAAAGCACGGTTAAGGCAACAAGGCAGGCATAAACCTGGATATGTAAATTAGCTACTCCCCTGAAGAAGAGGCAACTACAGGCATGATACTGAAAAAAACCCACCAAGTCATACTTATGCTGGATGCCTTACCCCCTGGAATGTGTTTCAACTCCTCCTTCCTCAACACGGCTCCCTAATGCAGAAGGCCCAACCCCTCTCGTGGTCTAGAAATCCCACTAACTCTGAAATGGACAAGTGGGCCAATTCTTTTCTGCAGTTATTTCATGCAATACAAGTGAGGAAGAGAATCTTTCTCCACAGTCCCAAATCAAGAAGACTAGTCACCGCACACCTGGTCTGCCCATGACCACATCTGCCAGGCACTCGCCTTTGCTTGAGGTGGCTTGATGGAAGAGTATTCAGGGGTAAGAGGTCACTGTAGCCTAATACTTTGTCTGCATGCACTAAAATTCAGAGTTAAAGGTTTCTGCAATAAAATTAACACTACCCACTAGCACATCTCTTAAAATAAGGTCTTTTCTCCCATGAACACACTATGCTGGGAAACGCAGCTTTGTTGGAGAAACAATTATTAATGGAAAGGGGCCAATCTCTCTCCTACACACAATTCCAGGTTAAGTCCACTGGCTATAAAGTCTGGTAAGTCAGTGTGAACATCAGAGCGCAAACACAATATTTCCTGATCATACTGGCTAAATTGGGCCTTGGCCCTCGGATCTGTTATACGGTCAAGAGATAGGGTGTTCCCCTTCCTTCCTCATACAGTCTTACTCAGCCATACTGCCAATCATGACTTGGGGAAAAAACCCACACCTGTAAGGCAGTCTCCATAAAGGACTTTCTTCTGCCCTAGGTAAATCCTCTAGAGTAGCTCTGTGTGCACTGACATGTATCTTCTCATTATAAGAGAGATTAAGACAATCAAATATAAACTGAAGGAAACTTGTATTTAAACTGAAGAGGCGGAATCAGATTTGAAGTCCAAGCGTACTACCCTCTGGCCAACTGGTTCCATAGGACTTTATTTTTTTTTTTTAAATCTAGAGGTAAGTATACTGTATGTGCAAAAAGAATTCACTAAAGGGGAACCTTCCTCATATCCTCCCACTTCTCCCCCCCAAAATCCACTTTACCATTCTTAGGGGGCAAAACGAGGCTGAAAACTTTTAATCCAGCCTGGGCCAGTACTGAATCTGTCCAGTACACATGACAGATCTCTTGATCAGATTGCCTATGAAAAGAGGGCAGGCTCTCTCAACAGAAGGTATGAGAGATTTGCAGATAAGTCATCATCTTGCCTCCATGTTCACAGCTGTCAATGATGCTGCAGAACTGGTGTACCAGTGTCATTCTAAACTGGAAATCTGTCCCTCTTTTCTTCCACCCAATCTGCAGATCTGCCATGAGATTTAACCAGAAAGTTGTGGAAACTAGACCAGAGATGCCGCTTTACTCAAAGCTACAGCCTCTTCTAATTAACCCTGAAAAAATTATTTGTTGAGCAACTTCCTGCTTTTGGAGCTTACGTACAGTAATTAGGTAACAGGACTACACATCGGGGATTTCACTTCTGCTTGCTAGTTTAAATACAAAAACTTTAGCATTTCATATGAAAAGTCCAAAATTCCCACTGGGCATAGAAGTCCCCATCATTCGCACCCTAGTGGGACATGGCAGACAAACCAAGGACTGAATGGACCATTAAGACAGACTGAACCTCACATTTGTAGATGTTGCCCTTCGAGGTGAGGAAATGAGACAGGTTGGTGAGACTGCTCTACCAAAGCCCAGCCTGGCCTCACCTTTGTGGAGAGCTTGGATGCCTCCAGAGTTTTTAATCTAGTACCTTTCATAAGCACTAAATTCCCCAAAACCAAAAACCTTAAGAAATGTAAAGAAATTACTTTATAATTTAATCTGATGCCAACTATACTAAAATTAAAGATGCTTCTCCCACTTAAGGGGACCAACCTACCTCATTGCCACATTGCTTCCATCAATAACAATGGGTTTTAAATTACTGCCTTCCTTCTCCTCCAACGGCGGCACAGGTGGAGGGGTTTTGTTGGCAACTCCCCCACGGGGTATCAATGGGGCTTCTACGGCCTCCTGTGGGGGGTCGGTAGTCTCTCGGTCAGCAGCTGCAGCACCATGCTTCACAAGCTCCCCAAGGACAGTATTGGTGTCTGCGTTTGAGCCCAGTTTTTGGAGAACGATATAGATCTCTTCTGACGAGTAGCCCAGTTTGCGGAAGAAGTCCACTTTCATTTGCATCTCAGCACTGTCCATGAGGTCCTGCTCCGAAATCCTGAGCCTTTCCTGTGCTGCCCGGGGTACCACATCCACCATGCTGAATGGCTCACACTCTGTAGGGCTCTGGCCCTTCGCAGGAAGCACACAGTTCAAGTTCAGGTGATCGTTTTCAGATGTATCTCTGGAGCTCATGCTTTTGTCAACCCGAGCAACTTAATGTTTGCCAGCTGGAAACATCTCACTCCAGCTGGGAAAACCCAGAGCAGAAGGAATACTGTCCAAGTTCATAATTTTCCTGGGGCAAGTTCTGTTTTTCATTCACACACCGTATCTGTGAATCAATATAGTGATCGTTAACTCCTAAAGACTTGATCTAAAATAAAGGAAATTCAGGAACTGTTTTCACACTAACATTCTTCAAATTCTTCTCTGTGGCTCAGCTACTCAAGAACTCTGGAAATTCTTTTATTGATACTTCATGTTTATGTTTCCAAAGCACATCACAAGAATTGAGAAATCTTTAGAAATCCCATCCCCCAACAACCTTGTTAACATGCAGATTGTTTGCACTAAATTTAATTCAGTGTTTGTCAAAATAGGGCATCACCTTCCTATAGCACATCAGAGGCACTTGTTTTTCCCCCCCACTGAATGCATCCGATGAAGTGAGCTGTAGCTCACGAAAGTTTATGCTCAAATAAATGGGTTAGTCTCTAAGGTGCCACAAATCCTCCTTTTCTTTTTGCGAACACAGACTAACACGGCTGCTACTCTGAAACTTGTTAAAATGGTCACCTATGCCATGGTTTTTGTAATAAGGATCCTGGGATGTGCAACATCATTCTCAGCACATAAATAGCACTTTTCACCTTCAAAGTGCCCTACAAATGTTAGCCGATTAAGCCCCACAAACATCCCTATGCGGTAGGGTCAGTTATTAATCCTTGCACAGATGGGAAAACCAAGGCTAAGCAACTTGTGCGAAGTCACGGAGTGAGGGTCAACGACAGCCGTGTAACTGGGACACGGATTCCCGGTCCTGTGCTCAGGCCCCCTCGTCCGTGTTCCGCCTCCCAATGGGGGCGCACCTACACCTACACCCCTGGCCACTAGGGCACGAGCTCGTGACAGGATAGCGCACCTGTGCCCAGCCGTGGCCCCAAGCTTTGGTGGAAAGAGCACATTTCCACATTTCCACCTACTCTCAGCTTCTTCTTTCAGGCCTGGGCATTCCTGCTTCAGGGGCAGGCATGCAGGGCACGCACCCAGGGCACGCACGGCCCCCGTCCCGGGGTCCCGAACCGAAACCCTGCGGTTCGGCCCCTCGCCCGGCCAGCACGGTCCAGCAAACGGGGCCCTGGACCAGGGAAACCTGGGTTTTCGGCCCCACTCTGCCAGGGGCCTGCGGCGTGACCTTGGGCAAAGGGCACCTCCCCTCCGGGCCCCTGCCTCGCCCCGGCTCTGTTTCGGCAGCAGGCTCTGTGGGGACAGGGGAGGGGGGGGCGGTACCGTGGCTCGCACAAGGGGGGCCCCGATCCCGGGTGGGGCCAGAAGAACAAGGAATAAAGCAGGGATGCGCCCCGCGCCCCCTTACCGCGAATAGGGGGCAGCCCACCCCCCCGCTCCGGCCGGGAATGGGGGGGGTTGAGCCCCCGCTCCGGCCCCCCCCGGCTGTACCCACCCCTCCGGGGCCACCCGCCGCTTTGGGGGAGGAACGGGGCCGCCCCCCCCCAGCCTGCGCGGGCCCGGCCCGGCCCGGCTCGGCTCGGCTCGGCTCGACTCGACTCGACTCACCGGCCTGGGCGCCGCGCGCCGCCGAGGGTCCATGGGCGGCGGGGCCGGGCGCGCTGGGCCGGGGCCGCCGCTTTATACCTGGGCCGGGCCCGGCAGGTGGCAACGCGGAAGCGGGGCGGGGAGGAGCCGCGGCCGTTTCCTCATCCGCCGCGCCCGGCCTGGCAGGGCCCGCCCCGCGCCCGGCCCCCGCGCCCCGTGTGGGGCGTGGCGGAGCCCCCCTCTTCCCAGGCGGAGCGAGGGCGGGGTACATGGCACCCCTTCCCTCAGACCCATTGAAATGGGGTGGGGGTACAGGGATCCCGCTTCCCCCCCAAACAGTGGGGCTGGAGCCCCCCTTTCCCCAGGCACAGCGAGGGGGTGGGGGTACAGGGATCCCGCTTCCCCCCCAAACAGTGGGGCTGGAGCCCCCCTTTCCCCAGGCACAGCGAGGGGGTGGGGGTACAGGGATCCCGCTTCCCCCCCCAAACAGTGGGGCAGGAGCCCCCCTTTCCCCAGGCACAGCGAGGGGGTGGGGGTACAGGGATCCCGCTTCCCCCCCCAAACAGTGGGGCAGGAGCCCCCCTTCCCCCAGGTGGAGCGAGGGCGGGGTACATGGCACCCCTTCCCTCAGACCCATTGAAATGGGGTGGGGGTACAGGGATCCCGCTTCCCCCCCCAAACAGTGGGGCAGGAGCCCCCCTTCCCCCAGGCGGAGCGAGGGCGGGGTACATGGCACCCCTTCCCTCAGACCCATTGAAATGGGGTGGGGGTACAGGGATCCCACTTCCCCCCCCAAACAGTGGGGCTGGAGCCCCCCTTTCCCCAGGCACAGCGAGGGGGTGGGGGTACAGGGATCCCGCTTCCCCCCCCAAACAGTGGGGCTGGAGCCCCCCTTTCCCCAGGCACAGCGAGGGGGTGGGGGTACAGGGATCCCGCTTCCCCCCCCAAACAGTGGGGCAGGAGCCCCCCTTCCCCCAGGCGGAGCGAGGGCGGGGTACATGGCACCCCTTCCCTCAGACCCATTGAAATGGGGTGGGGGTACAGGGATCCCGCTTCCCCCCCCAAACAGTGGGGCAGGAGCCCCCCTTTCCCCAGGCACAGCGAGGGCAGGGTACATGGCACCCCTTCCCTCAGACCCATTGAAATGGGGTGGGGGTACAGGGATCCCGCTTCCCCCCCCCCAAACAGTGGGGCTGGAGCCCCCCTTTCCCCAGGCACAGCGAGGGGGTGGGGGTACAGGGATCCCGCTTCCCCCCCCAAACAGTGGGGCAGGAGCCCCCCTTTCCCCAGGCACAGCGAGGGCAGGGTACATGGCACCCCTTCCCTCAGACCCATTGAAATGGGGTGGGGGTACAGGGATCCCGCTTCCCCCCCCCAAACAGTGGGGCAGGAGCCCCCCTTTCCCCAGGCACAGCGAGGGCGGGGTACATGGCACCCCTTCCCTCAGACCCATTGAAATGGGGTGGGGGTACAGGGATCCCGCTTCCCCTGCCCCAAATAGTGGGGCAGGAGCCCCCCTTCCCCCAGGTGGAGCGAGGGCGGGGTACATGGCACCCCTATGGGGTGGGGGCACAGGGATCCCGCTTCCCCCCACGCATCGGGGCAGGGTACAGGGGGGCCTCTCCTCCCCTTGTGTTTTAGGGCTGAGCTGGGACCGACAGCCAGGTGCTGTGTGTCCCCAAAGCTGCCACTCCTGGGCAGCGAGGGGCAGAGGTGCTGGAACTAGGGGGGGCTCCTGCACCCCCTGGCTTGAAGGGGTTTCCATTATATCCAGGGTTCACAGTTTGGTTCAATGGCTCTCAGCACCCCCACTGTACAAATTGTTCCAGCGCCCCTGGCGAGGGGGGAACCCTGCTGGCCCCACGGCCGTGGCCCAGTCACTCCCTGGCTGGCCCCGTTCTCCCCAGAGAGGGTCATGGCTCCTTGTACTGGCGGCTGCTGTGGTTTGATTTATTTGATTTATTTCTCCCCCCTATTTGGGGTGTATCTTAAAACCCCTGCCCCAGGGAGTTGTACACTGCTGAGAGCCCAATTTACATGGGCGAAAGATGTTTCTAGCTGTCATGATTGCAGAGAAGAGTATGGAAATGTGACCCATGTGCACCTCAAAGGCTCAGACACCAGCAGGCCAAGTAATATGACAACCCCCCAGCATGAATACTTTTGAAAGTCTCAGGAGTTTAAGTTTCAAACTAGCAGCCATGTTAGTCTGTATTCGCAAAAAGAAAAGGAGGACTTGTGGCAAACTGAATGCATCCGATGAAGTGAGCTGTAGCTCACGAAAGCTTATGCTCAAATAAATTGGTTAGTCTCTAAGGTGCCACAAGTCCTCCTTTTCTTTTAGGAGTTTAAGTGAGTCTCATAATTTTTGAATACTTGGAGTTGGTAACACAGAAAATTTCAGAACTAATGTGAGTCAGAGCTGCTGGGCTCTGGGCCTGGGGAAGGTAGCCGACTTGATCAGGTGCCTCACTTTAGGCTGCCACATTTGTGGGAGAGGGGCAGGGAGCAGTATTTTCAATTCAGAGACAGAGCTGGCTCTTCCTGGTGCTGTGTGATCTTCCACAGGTGTTTTTCCAGCAAGCTGTGCAGATTTAAATCCTAAAGCTACAGGGACCCATCTGTTGTTTTGGCATGTATTATTCTGCCAATCCTACATTAGACTTCCTTTTGCTCCATCACCTATTCCTTGTTCTTCATCTATAGTTTAGTGATAATTACTTCAAGGTATTTGAGTTTTTCAGCCCATTTTTGGGGTTTTGTTGTCTCCATATCTGAGATAACTCAAGTGCTTTACATTTCTCTGCTGCCTCTCCTTTCCTGCCCATTTTTCTACATTTTTATGCAGTTGCTGTGTTCTTACTCTCAGACACCGGATGAAATGAGCTGTAGCTCACGAAAGCTTATGCACAAATAAATTTGTTAGTCTCTAAGGTACCGCAAGTCCTCCTTTTCTTTTTGCGAACACAGACTACACGGCTGCTCCTCTGAAACCTGTCAGACACCTGAGTCTCTTCAGAGTTTTCATATTTACATAATATGGCACAGGTTCTGGAAGCCGCTGATTATAATTTAGCCTGCTGAGCTGGTGCTATTACTTCTATACAGTACAATGCAGCCAGCTAAGGAAAACTACAGTTATGACGGAGCATTTTAGACATGTCCACGACCAAATGGTTCAGTTCCACAAGAAGTTCATTTAGAAATCACAGCAAGAGTGAGAAAGGGGGCAATTTCATGTCCTATATCCATCCTTGATAGTTCATGAAATTCCATTTTAGTGATAATAAAAAGCCAATGCTTTTCAAAATAAGTGCACAATGCTCTTTAGATTTGTTTGTGCATTTTAAAACTTGCATTAGTAATTCATTTATTTTTAGATTTTTTATGTGTGCTATACAAGTATGTGATTTTTGGAAGGTGGAAAGAAGGGAGTATGGAATATTGTTTAAGAAAGAAGGTCACTATCATATTTGCTTGATATTTTCCCCTTTCATTGCCTTGGTCTCTTTCCAGTACCTGACTAAGGTATTTATTTGTAGAATAATCACAGTTGATGAAGAAACCGGTCTTTTTCTGAGAGCACCTGGTTTTTATGCAAATCATTTTACAATAAGGAAGATTTGCATCAACAAGTGTACTCATTAGCCAGAGTAACTCTTCTTCCTGGTGTCCTTTAAGGACAGCCTTTGTCTAGATTTTGCTGTTTGAGAGCCATTGCTGTTTTACCTGGCTGCTTTTGTATTGGTAGAAACAGCAAAAGCCACAGCTGACAATTTGGTTGGGATGTGTAGCCAATGATTTTAGTATCTATGGTGGTGTAATACCACATTACAAAATTCACTTTAAATAAAATAAAAGGCTACAGCTGAGAAAACCCTTTTGTCTGGTAATTTTCAGACATGTGGCCAGTTGGTAACATTCTGAGTTTAATAACTTAAGAGATAAATTTTAAGAAGAGCTGCAGGCCTGGCCATTTCCCCACCCTGATGCAAATTGCAAATTAGAGCGTGTATTATTACAATTTATCAAAGTACTCAAAAGTTTGCTAGGCACCTCCCAAAATAAAGAGCACATGCCTTCTTTATGTATAATAAAGATGAAAAAACATTAAAAAGTCAATTTCCTCCCCTCTGTGTCCTTTAAAGGTTAGGCTCCTTCAGACTGTACCCTAAGGAAATTGAGCAAACAGCACCCCCTGCTGGCAAGCAGAGGGGAAGAACAAGTTGAGAGTGTTGTGCGTAGTTTGCTTTTGTGTTTTTGTTTTTTGCAACTATTTGGATTTCAAACACTTCCCAGAGTTAGATGATAAATAAAAAGAGGGAGAGAGAAATTAAAAGAGGGCAAAGCTGTTTCTTTTGTGAGATTTGATACAAGATAGAGACGTGATGAGGCAGCAAGACTGCTCCAGAGAGCAACCTGCAATGCTGAGATTGTATGGAGGAAGCTAGTCTGGGAGGAGGAGGAGGAGGAGAGTCCATGAGCTTGGCTGGCCAGTAATGGATGGTTTCAAGAACGAAGCCAATCCTGAAATTAGGGTTACCATATTTGAACATTCAAAAAAGAGGACGCTCCACGGGGGGAGGTATTTGCTCGTGACCCCCCGCTCCTGGCCCTGCCCCAACTCCACCCCTTCCCCAAAGTCTGCCCCAACTCCACCCCCTCCCTGCCCCATTGGATCCCGCCTGCTGCTGGCTCCCTCGCCGCTCACCTCTTCACCCTCCCCGCCCGCCACTTGCCTCCTCACCCGCCCGCCTGCCAGCCAGTGGCTCCCTTGCCGCTTGGTGAACCCCCGCTCGCCTACTCACCCCCCCCACCCACTGCTGGCTCACCGCTCGCCTGCTCAGCCCTCCTGCCGCAGGTCCCTCTGGCTCCTAGGATCGGGGCAGCCGAGCTCCGTGCTCCCGTTGGCCGGGAAAAGCGCCAGTGGGAGCTGCCGGAGCCACGGAGCAGGGCTTGCAGGCACTGGCAACGCGCAGAGAGCCCTTCACACCCCCCCCCACCACCAACCTGACCCTAAGAGCCAGAGGGACCTGCCGGGGGGTGAGTTGGGGAGTCCCAGTGGTGCTTACCTGGAGCTGCTCCCGGGAAGCATCAGGCAGGTCCCCCTGGCCCTTCCTAGGGTTGGGTCGGGGGTGGTGGAGGGCTCTCTGCCTGCTGCCGGTGCCTGCAAGCCTCGCCCCCGCAGCTCTGATTGGGCAGGAGGGAGCCAGTGCAGCACGCGGAGACCCCCTCCGCCTTTGTGCCTAGGGGCCGCCCACACTGCACGCTCCTGCCAGCGGGCGGGCGCCGGGAGCTGCCCCAGGAAGCGCCGCCAGCCCCGGGACTTTTGCGGTGAGGTGAGCGGTCCCCGATATCGGGGCAAAGGGCGTCCCGACCGATGTGGCAAAGTCCTGGACGTTTTAGATATTTAAAAATTCCTCCCGGATGGCGATTTAAGAACTAAAAAGCCGGACCTGTCTGGGAAAATACGGTCGTATGGTAACCCTACTGAAATGAATAGGAAGCCATTGAAAAAATACCAGTATTTCAGTGGACCGTCTGAACTAGCAGAGCTTCACTCAGCTTTGTGTACTCAGTGAACTCGAGACACAGTGGGAATCTGGAGGATCTGACCGGAGGCCTGTGGCTGGCCTCACAAGCGTAGAGAGAGTGGACTGCACACAGCAGCTCTCAGCACCTTGAATCTAAAAGGCTGTGAGCCTGAAGAAAGCAACAGCCTCTGAGGTCACCTAGGAGGCAAGGCTGAAACTAAGGTCAAATTGTAAACAAATGGGCTAAATCTGGATTGTATCCTGTTACTTTCACCCAATGCAGAATTTAGGTTTATGTATTTTTGCTTCCACTGAAGCTTATGGCCTCTGGAAGCGAGTTTCCTAGAAAACAGCCTATGTGAGAGGTTTCAGGTCACAGAGCTGGAGCTCTTGACTTAGGCAGAACAGTGATGGCAGCATGCGCGTACCTGTTCGTTGGTTCAAGAACAAACAAGAGGAGTTCTCATTTTCCTATCCATATCCTGGACCTTTTGCAGTAGGGCCGTGTATACTGGTGAGGCAGAATGCACATTGCTCTGCTGCTGAGCAGAGGCACTCTCCCCTCTTTTTCCACTGTGTGTGCACCTCTAGCTGACAGGTAACCTCTCTCATTGAGTAAATGGCATCCAGGGCAGTTGCAAGTTAATTAGGGCTGGTTTCTAGTTCCTGTCTTTGCGTATTTACATTCACAAGAAAGGATGTATGGAAATCCCCTCTGCAGAATGCATATGTACAGGTCTTTCCTGATAAAGAGCTTCCTGTGAGTGATGGCAGCTGGGTAGGCAAAGCTAGACACCACACCACACAGTTTATTAAGATGACTCTGCTCTGGATGGCAGCTGTAGCTAGCCGCACATTTCACTCTCTTTTTAACCTCTAGCAATAAAGGAGTAGATTCTGCTCTCCACAAGCACACTGAGTAGCACCTTACTCCCAGAGTACTCCTGCCAGAGTAAGGTCTTAGTGGAGTTATTATTCCAGAATAAAGTCACTTTTATTCAGAATAGAGTGTCCACACAGGTTTCAGAGTAGCAGCCGCGTTAGTTTGTATTCGCAAAAAGAAAAGGAGGACTTGTGGCATCTTAGAGACTAGCCAATTTATTTGAGCATAAGCTTTCATGAGCTACAGCTCACTTCATCGGATGCATAAAGTGGACATAAAGTGTCCACACAGAGAACTAGGCCAGAATAGCTATAATGGAATAGTTTATTCCACGGTAGCTATACCAGTTAGTTTAGCTGGCTAGGCAAAACCTTAGGTACTACTCAGGACTGTATAGCAAACTCTGGGCCTGAGAATGACAAGTGTTACATTGCAGAAGTGCTGACTTACTTCCTCGGAGCAACAGCCCTTTCAATAACACCTTATGTTATTTCAAGTGTGCTTACTCGAGGAATTAAGCCATCATCTCATCGACTCATAGACTTTAAGGTCAGAAGGGACCATTATGATTGTCCAGCCTGACCTCCTGCACAACACAGGCCACAGAATCTCACCCACCCACTCCTGTAACAAACCCCTGACCTATGTCTAAGCTACTGAAGTCCTCAAATCGTGGTTTAAAGACTTCAAGGTGCAGAGAATCCTCCAGCAAGTGACCCGTGCCCCACGCTGCAGAGGAAGGTGAAAAACCCTCAGGGCCTCTGCCAATCTGCCCTGGAGGAAAATTCCTTCCCAACCCCAAATATGGCGATCAGCTAAACTCTGAGCATGTGGGCAGACTCGCCAACCAGACACCCAGGAACGAATTCTCTGTAGTAACTCAGATCCCACCCCATCACAGGCCATTGGGCATATTTAATAGTCAAATATCAATTAGTTGCCAAAATTAGGCTATCCCATCATAACATCCCCTCCATAAACTTATCAAGCTTAGTCTTGAAGCCAGATATGTCTTTTGCCCCCCTACTCCCCTTGGAAGGCTGTTCCAGAATTTCACTCCTCTGATGGTTAGAAACCTTTGTCTAATTTCAAGTCTAAACTTCCTGATGGCCAGTTTATATCCATTTGTTCTTGTGTCCACATTGGTACTGAGCTTAAATATTTCCTCTCCCTCCCTGGTATTTATCCTTCTGATATATTTATCGAGAGCAATCATATCTCCTCTCAGCCTTCTTTTGGTTAGGCTAAACAAGCCAAGCTCTTTGAGTCTCCTCTCATAAGACAGGTTTTCCATTCCTCAGATCATCCTAGTAGCCAGTTTGAATTCATCCTTCTTAAATATGGGAGACCAGAACTGCACACAGGATTCCAGATGAGGTCTTGCCAGTGCCTTGTATAACGGTACTAACACCTCCTTATCTCTACTGGAAATACCTCACCTGATGCATCCCAAGACCAAATTAGGTTTTTTCAAGGCCATTGGTGGCTCACAGGTCTTTTTAACCCTTAGAAATTCATGTTGTTGTTGGAGGTTAACAGGACACAGAATGTAAACCCTTAGGATCAGTCAGACCCTGTTGCATTTGTATTTTGGAGCAGCAGTTTGAGCCTGTGAATTCCAAGCCAATCTACTAGGGATGAGGATACTGAGCTATCACCCCCGGGTTTGGAGGTTAATAACTCGAAGTGTTGTGGAGATGTAAAGCAACGAGTATTGTAACTATTGGTTTAATGTATTAAACCTCCCGCAGTGCAGCAAGGGGCTCAGGTGCAGCTCAAAGGACATAATAGCAACAATCTGAGCTGTCAGTCCAGTTCTTAAGTCCTCACCTCTACCACACAAATTATGTTTACTAGCCCCTTTATTGGCCATCTTGGCTGAGAGTCCACGGACTGAATGGGCCATGGAGACTGAACCCCCTCCCCCTTCTAGCAGGGGTCCTCTTTACGTTCCAAGCTAGCACATTGGCAGGAGACAGCATGTGGGGAAAGCTAGCCCTGCCGTTGCCAGGCTGTACCTGCTCTGTGGTTAATCAGAGGACTTCAGCATTCAGAGCTGCCCAATTGGCATTTATTTTGTCTTGTAAAACTTGTTTATCAAGTGTTTGGATCTTTTGCTCTCCAAGCAATGACTTTTTCTTCCTGAAGCAGAGAAATCTCTCGGACTCACTGGGTAATCGGCAATATACTGCAGCAGAGTTAAAGAACAGAAAGCCCATGCAAGCAACACACTCTGCTAATAATTGGTGGGGGAAAACAAACTAGTGGCACAAGTGTCCCTCTCACACCAGCCACTATATTGTTGTGCTACCTCCTTCCTACATGCTGCTCACCTGCTGCAAAATATCAGCTATAGCCTCCTACAACAGAAATATCCCTGTCGCTTGCTAAGTCCACGTGTCGGTTGGCTGCAGTGCTCCTACTCATGGACATACTGTATGCTCTGAGACGCCTCGGAGATATTAGTAGTGCAAAGCGAAAGGCATCATAGAACACAGTTTTTGTTGAACAAATATTTGATTGTTTAAATGAGATCTTTCACTAGATCACAGGATATTTCTGCCCAATCAGCGTAAGAGGAGGAGATGAGGATTTGTGCTGGTCCCTGAACACTGTCCTTTAGAAAAACCAAATCCTTCTAGGAAATGGAAACTTTTTGTTTTGTGAAAATGAAAATGCAGCATCCCTGAAATAACTGAACGAAGGGGATAATGATGGATGAGTTCTGATACCTCTCCGTCAACGCAGGCCCTCAGAGGAGTTGTGTTAAAAAATGACCAATGGGTCTGTAAAGAAAATCCAACCAGAGGGACATAGGAGAAAGATCTCAGGTGTGGAGACTCTCAAGCAACTTGGTGGGGACAAGTTTGTTACAGTGTCTCTGTTCTGAGCACAGGGAAGTGGGATTGTAACCTAAACAAGGACAGCTAGAGCTGTGTCCCCACTCACTGATGAGGTGGAAGCTTTGCTCTCCTACAAGTTCTGAGTAGTGGGCAAAGCATTCTGTAGAACTCCTGAGAAGGGGCTGATCCTGCCCCACTTACACCCTGACTTGAATGGGATTGTTCGCATGAGTAAGTGCTGCTCAGGCTGAGGAAGGGATGCTGCGTCAGGCTCCAGGTGTGTGCATGGAGTGTGGAGGGAGCAGAGATTGGCTCACTGATGGGAGGAAAAGAAGGAAAGGCTAAGCATTGTGTCTCACCAGAGTTAGTCACCTGCAGGAGTGTTTCTGGGGTGTCTGGAAACATGTGCCAAGTACCTGAAGTGTAGAATTTTGCCGAAGCAAACAGGTCCGCAGCCTTACACTGTTTGCTTGCGGTTTGTTATGTTTCATCTCCAGCCCTGAGAACAGGAACTCCATAGTGTGTGAGTCACTGAGACATGCTTTCACCTCGCAGCTTGTGACACATTCCTTCCTCACTGCCTGGGCCCTATCACCTAATCCTTGACTCATCCATGCCAACACACGGAGGGGAGCAGTAGCAGTGGACCCAAGTTGGGAAATACAAAACGCCTACATCTGAGAATGTCCAGTGTGTGTCAGCTTTAATTTACGGCTAGGCTGCAGGCCTGTCCTCTCGTCATGGGCTGGATAGCGTTACTTACACAGAAGGGACAAATAACTTCTGCCAACACAGCAATTACTGAGTGGAATGGCTGGTCTGTGCTATGCAGACTGGTCCGTTGTAGCCTTAAAGGCAGTGACTCCCTGCTGCATGCTGTTAAAAACAAACATGGTGAAGGCAAGGCCAGGCACAGAGTCGCTTGGAGAGAAGTGCCCTAGTTGGGAAATAGTCTGAACACTTCAATATAAGTAGACTCTGTGGATAGCAGGGAGGGTCTGTCACTGCCGAAGGGCATGTGGACAGGCAAAGAGAGAAGCAGCAGGATGCTTAGTGAATGGATTTACCAGAGACAAGACACATGGGGCATAGAACATCAGGGTTGGAAGGGACCTCAGGAGGTCATCTAGTCCAACCCCCTGCTCAAAGCAGGACCAATCCCCAATTTTTGCCCCAGATCTGTAAATGGCCCCCTCAAGGATTGAACTCACAACCCTGGGTTTAGCAGGCCAATGCTCAAACCACTGAGCTATTCTTCCCCCCCTAACATCAACAACCAGGCAGGAGAGCTGAGTCCTGAGATGGCAGGCAGGGGGCTGGCTGTCCCACCGGGTGTAAGCGAGCACCACGAGGGAAAACATCACCTCCTTCCAAATTCCCTGCATAGGCCGAGGTGCTGCCAGAAGGGGACAGCCAGCCAGAGAAGTTGAATCCCACAGAACATCCCAACAGAGCTGAAATCTCCTACTGAAACTCATTCATATGGAAAGAACACCCTCCCTGCCAGCCCCAGCCCCGCTCTTCTTGCCCAGAGCTGTGCTGGAGCTTCGGAAACATTCCTTCTCATGACAATGCCTGTCAGATGAAGAGGACCTGTGAGTCCAGCTCAGTGTCGGGTGTTGTTGGGCTGAGCAGATGGATGTCTGCTTGAGTAATGCTGCTTCATTGCTGCCCACCCCAGGGCCCTCCCACAAACCGGGGGCAGAAATGTAAATACGGTAAGCAGATCTCCCCCTCTCTGTGTCCTGATGTCAGAGCCAGCGGAGAGGCAGAGCGCGGGCGGGAGGCACTATCTGACATGACTCAGTCTGTGTCAGCACAACGGTGCCTGGATCTGGCCTGCGGGGACCAGGAGCTGATTGCCTGTCTCCTCACCCTGAAGGCGGAACGGTTGCTAACCAGACCCAGTGCTTTGTGGCTTTGCTCATTTCTTGAGTTTGGCAGGCAGCAAGATCCTTATCGTCACCCATGCCCACGGCGGTAGAGAGCAGAGGCACAGAGAGGCTGATAACACAGCTTCCCTTCCACAAAGCTGGTCTCTCACTTAGGCTGGTTTCACATGGCTCTACCTCTGCCAGGCCAGATTCTCTCTTCCTTTTCCCATCGGGGGATTCCCACAGAGTGGAGGGAGTCCCTAACCAGCATAGAGCTGCCGTAGCCAGTTCTTATGCCACACATTCAGTGTACGGGGTGAGGCTGGAATGCTCCTGTGCTTTAGCTGTTCTTCGCTGGTAGATGGCCAGGGGGCCTTTAGTATCTGGCACATTCAGCAACCCCTAGACTAGAACCAACCGTGTAACCGGGGAGCTGCAGCTGGCTTCTTTGTGCCACCTCCCCAACACAACTGCACCCAGCAGCTACTGAGCAGAGCAGCAATTCTGGCCTGATACGTGTTGTGAGTTGCCTCCTGGTTTACAGTAGTGTGAGAGGACAACAGGCCCCAAAGACCTTTTCCCCGTTCTATGATAACGAGGTGAAAGCCCGGCTGTTACCAGGTGTCATTCTCAAAGTGTCGAAAAGCCCCAAATGCTTGAGAACTTAAATACGGCGGGGTGGTAACAGAACCGAAACCCAGCGTTGGTCGAACTTGGCGATAATCTGAGAGCTTTCAGCCATGCTAGTAGCTGTTTCCATTGCTTCACACTAACTCTGAAACTAACTCAACAGTTGTTCAAGGCTTCAGAGTGACCCACAGAATGACAGTCCTGAAATCTTGTTATATAGATGCACCAACCAAGCTACGCATTCATTTCAAAACAGAACACATGGGGTAGGACAGGAAAGTCAAGAGAGGCCATTACCAGCAGGTTGCAGAGTAACAGCCGTGTTAGTCTGTATTTGCAAAAAGAAAAGGAGTACTTGTGGCACCTTAGAGACTAACTGATTTATCTGAGCATAAGCTATCGTGAGCTACAGCTCACTTCATCGGATGCATTTAGTGGAAAATGCAGAAGACGTTTTTATACACACAAACCATGAAAAAATGGGTGATTATCACTACAAAAGGTTTTCTCTCCCCCCACCCCACTCTCCTGCTGGTAATAGCTTATGTAAAGTGATCACTCTCCTTACAGTGTGTATGATAATCAAGGTGGGCCATTTCCAGCACAAATCCAGGGTTTAACAAGAACGTCTGGGGGGGGCGGGGGGGAAAGGGGAAATAGGCTACCTTGCATAATGACTTAGCCACTCCCAGTCTCTATTCAAGCCTAAGTTAATTGTATCCAATTTGTAAATGAATTCCAATTCAGCAGTCTCTCGCTGGAGTCTGGATTTGAAGTTTTTCTGTTGTAATACCGCAACTTTCATGTCTGTGATTGCGTGACCAGAGAGATTGAAGTGTTCTCCGACTGGTTTATGAATGTTACAATTCTTGACATCTGATTTGTGTCCATTTATTCTTGTACGTGGAGACTGTCCGGTTTGGCCAATTACCAGCAGGTAGGAGAAGATAAACTAGGTGCAGCTACATGAGCTCTGCCGTCTATCAGAGCTGACTTCAAGGTTGGACCTGGCAAACCTTCTACAGCCCCCTCCTGGTGCACAGGACTCAGCGATTTGACTGCAGCCAAACAGTGTGTGTGGGGGGGAAACCTGGCTGCATTGCGCCCTTTGAGAAGCGTTTGTTTGGCAACGTGACTGAAACTGCTTGTAAAAGCACAGATGAAACGTGGAAGTTCCTGTGATGTGCTACCAGGTTTCCAATCCTTGGGTACGTGTGTGCAGCCTTCCATCTAGTGGACTACACAAGGTGTTGCAATTTGCACGAAACTTTCTGATCATTCAACACATACGGCCATGACTTGTAACTTGGGGTGGAAAATGGTATAATCGACAATCCATTACTGCCAACCTGATGCCCAGTTAATGCCATCTCTCAGCAGCTCTTAAGGTAATATACATTTTACCACATTTCCAGGCTTTCATCTCTCTATATCAGAGGTGTGCAGAAAGGAAACCTTCCCTTTGAATTGCATCACTTTTGAACTCTTCATATAAAAACCCCAGTAGCTTCCCCTTGTTACACAACCTTCGTATGGCCGGCCTGTCCACGTTCCTGCTCAGGTGAACACGTTGTCTGTCTAAACGCCCTCCTCAGTGTTCACTGGTTAGAGGAGTTCTCTTCCCCTTTTTTGCTAAACAGATGTGCGACATTTCTGTGAGCTGTGAAAGAACAGCTACTTTCCATTCCACTGAGGGCTGCATTTTAATGGTGGGAATTAGTATATTAGTTAGTGAACGGGCCTGATTCTGCAGCTGCCCTGCACATTGATCTGCCCTCGAAGTGAGTGGAAATCCCATGTGTGGAGCAGCTGCAGAATCATTGCCTCAGTGTGCTAAAGTGCCGGCAGATCCTTTAGGATGAAAGAGTCTGTAGAAATATAAATCAGTGTGGTTATGATTGCTTGCAACAGAGTTGACTGTCACCCATGTGCCCCCTCATAGCCAGAGATTGGCTCTGCAGAGCCCTGCCTCTGTCTTCAGGGCTCCTTTAACCACTTCCACAGTCTCTCATCCAATCACTGCCCTTCTTGGGACTGGCTCCTTTATTCACAAAACTCCAAAAGCAAAGACAAAAACAAATCTTCCACTCCGCCTAAAGCAGGGCCCAGCCTGGGCCCCTCCTCCCTGAGGTTCTGGATCAGCCTCCCCTTAGCTCCTGATCAGCTGATTGCCAGGCCTCAGGCTTGGGGCAGGCTCAGCTCCCCTCTCATCCACTCCCCCCTTTGAAGCTTTCTGCTGCCTCTTATGCTGGAATCAGGGGATTCCTCTCAGGTGAGGTCATCTCAAAAGAGAGACAGAGCCCCCACCTCCAAACTGCCAGCCCCTACGGACAACAGTCCCTACGGTCTGTTCTCCCACCCGCCCTGTCGCCACCAAGCCTCATGCTTGCTTTTGGGTGAAGAGCCTCAGGCTGTCACAGCCACTTTGGGAGGCTCACACTCCTTGTTCAGGAAGCTACTTTTTATGATGATTTAAACAAGGGAAACAAATAAATGAAACGGACATAGAAAGTCTCATCTGCAGCCTCTCTTTAGAGACTGGTTTCAGAGGAGCCGCCATATTAGTCTGTATTCGCAAAAAGAAAAGGAGGACTTGCGGCACCTTAGAGACTAACAAATTTTAGAGACTGTGACCCTCCACCCCTGGTTAGCCATATGCCCCTGGATCAGAATTCTCCACTCACTCAGCCTGGTGTACCCAGCTTGCACTCAGTCTGTAATGACTCACAAGCGGTCAGGCAGGGGAGAGCCAGGATCTGTGTGCCCAAATTTCCCCTCACACTGGTGCAGGCTGACATGGGTGCATGGGAGGAAAGCCAGGCTCTAGGAACCGGTGATGCCCCTAGCCAGGCACTGGGTGTCTCTGCTGCTCCACAGACCTGCAGTTGGTTCAGCCTCCCTCTGCCAGTGTAACCAGAGCAGGAGAGAGGTTGGGGTGGAAGCAGCCTGGCAAATAAGCTCACTTAGTGTTTAAACAACAGAATTTGGGATGGTCACATGCAGTTTATATCCTGTTTATTATGCAGCCCCACTACTGGAATGCTCCCAGTCCCCTTGTGGGATTTAGCCTCCAATCCCCTTTCCTCAGAGGTTCTCTGACACCTAAACCAAGCTCTCCTAAGCCACCCCAACCCACGTTGAGCCCTCCTGAACTGCCCCAGGGTGACTCACCACAGTGCCACCCTCACAAACCTCAGGCTGGCTGAGTATGATGTCACACTGCTGCCTGCCTGAGTATTTCTTAGCTCCCACCCCTGTTCCAGGCATGGGGGAGGCATGTGCAGCAGCCGCCAGGCTCTTGTACTCACCATACTTCCACTGCACACATCCCCTCCTTCCCAGTGCGCCAAAATTGGCCTGAAAACCTCAGGTATCATCTGTGCCTAGGCTGTGCTGTTGTGTCCTGCAGCACTGGGATCCCCCTGCAGCAACAGCTAGTCCAGTCTGTGCAAACAATGCCCGGCAGGGTGTTGTATCTAGTTTATCTTTGCAACACCAGTCCTGGGACATTGTTTCTAACACTTCTGACCATCAGCCCCCGTTCCTCTGCACCATGGCTCCCAGAACTGCCTCCTCTGGTGGGTGGCAGTGGGGCATACCAGCAAACATTTCCAAGTGCAGGCAAGGTCCCAGGAAACAAAAATCTGAGGCAGGGATCTGCATTTGCTTCAGATGCTTTCCAGTCTTGGCAGCCCAGCTGTCTCACCCAGCATAGGCTCCCTGCTGACAGCAGAACCAGACTTTTCAGTGTTGTGCAGTGTGTGGCTATGTGTCACGCTGTTTGGAGACACAGTAAATTAGACTAAAAGAAAAGGAGTACTTGTGGCACCTTAGAGACTAACCAATTTATTTGAGCATGAGCTTTCGTGAGCTACAGCTCACAAAGCCCTTAACCCAAGGGCATTACTGAAAATTACTATCTACTTGAATAGCTGTTAAGGGTTTAATGGGAGGACCGGGCAAGGCAGGGAGAGAGGTGAAGGTGGGAATAACTTAGAGTTTGAGAAGAGAGGGATCCTTTACGACCTGAAGCAGCTGCTCCAAATGAATATTGAGGCAGAGTTTAAGGGAAACGCCTCGATTCAACAAAGTCTGAGCACCCAGCCCTCCCCTCTGGGAGACACTAGCAACCCCTGCATGGGGTCGCAAACATCCCTGTGCTAGAAGTGAAGTGTCAAGTGTCACACACTCAATCCATGTCAGGCTATTTCTGTAGCTGCTTTCTTTCTTTTCTTTTAAACAGCTGCCTCTGATCTGGGAGCAAAGAGGAGCTGGGGAGAGAGCGAAGGGAGAGCCTATTGCACCTTGAAGCATAGACAGGTCTGATTTTGGCTTCTCAGATCACCAATGAGCCTGGAGCACCACCATTCCCCCACAGAGGTGTTCAAAACCTGCCTGCCATACCAGCCCCAGCCCCCAAGCTGTTCTGAAAAATCTCTAATCTACCTGGAAAGAACAGCAAAAGCCAGGCTGGAAATCAAAGGCCAAGCGCAATTCATCTAGCACGCTCCCTGCCTCTCAGGGGAAAGCATCCCAGAGACTGTAGCAGATCTTCTGCTAGCTGGCACAGAAATGAAATCAATTGAATCAGCCTAAATTTGTTGGGTGAGCCCTACTGCTGAGAAACAAGGGGCCTGGTTTTCTGCTGCCAGGCACCTTGTGTTATTATATCCACCTGTACATGATAGGGGTAAAACACTCCCAGATCAGGATTCCCCCCCTCCCCTGGCAGGAGTGTTTCATGCCTATTTCGCACAGGTGGAAAGGATGACGCAAAGTGTCAGGCAGTGATGGATCCTGCCCTCCACCTTCCAGGCCATCTATTCTGCATCTGCATGTCGCTCTGTTTCATTAACTGATTTCCCATGCCGCATCAGAGGGGGCAGGCCACTGTTATCCCGTATCTCACCAAGTGCACAACTGCCGTTATTCACATTATCGGCCTCTTCATCGGACTGGGCAGGGCAATGCTGTGAAAGTAATGTGGTAGCAACATGCAGTTTATGCAACAAGCAACTGTGGCCTTGGAGGTCCAGATAGCAGTGTGACACCCACCTGCAAAGAGAAAAATAATCAGGCACTCAGCAGGCCCGGAATCTTCCTACGGAGAGGGAGCCCTGCCCTGCAGGGGCTGATGCAGGGGGTTTGGATCAGGCTGGCTCACGGTGGAACAGTGGAGCTAGTGCTATTTACTGGTGACTGCCCTGATGCGCTCCATAGATTCCAAGGCAGAAGGGACCATTGTGATCATCTTGTCTGGCCTCCTGGCTAATACAGGCCAGAGAACTTCCCCAAAATAATTCCTAGAGCAGATCTTTTAGAAAAAACATCCCATCTTGATTTAAAAATTGCCAGTGATTGAGAATCTACCATGACCCTGGATAAATTGTTCCTGTGGTTAATTACTCTAATTATTAAAAATGTACACTTTATTTCCAGTCTTCAACTTCCAGCCATTGGATGGTGTTAGACCTTCCCCTGCTAGACTGAAGAGTCCACTATCAAATATTTGTTCCCCAAGTAGATACTTATAAACTGTCATCAAGTCACCCCTTGCCCTTATCTTTGTTAAGCTAAATAGAGCTCCTTGACTTTATCACAATAAGGCATGTTTTCTGATCCTTTAATCATTCTTGTGGCTCTTCTCTGATCCCTCTCCAATTTATCAACATCCTTCTTGAATTGTGGATGCCAGAAATAGACACAGGATTCCAGCAGGGTTGCACCCAGTGCTAAATACAGATGTAAAATAACCTCCTTGCTCTTACTTGAGATTCCTCTGTTTATGCATCCAAGGAGGGTATTAGCCCTTTTGGCCACAGCATCACACTGGGAGCTCATATTCACCATGAATCCCAAATCCTTTTTAGAGTCACTTCTTCCCAGGATAGACTTGACCCATCCTGTATGTATGGCCTGCATTCTTTGTTCCCAGATATACACATTTACATGTAACCATATTAAAACACGTATTGTTTGCTTGTGCCCAGCTTACCAAGTGATCCAGATCGCTCTGTATCAGTCCTCCTCATTATTTACCACTCCCCTGATTTCTGTGTCATCTGCAAACTTTATCAGTGATAAATTTATGTTTTCTTCCAGGTCATTAATAAAAATGTTCAATAACATAGTCCAAGAACCGATCCCTGCAGGACACTACTGGACACGCACCCGCTCTGACTGATCTGTAACAGTAGCGGGACACTGACAAGCACCCCAATATGCCAACCTCTTCATGGGCCACCTTGAGGAACAATTGCTGACAAATGCACGTCGAAACCAATGATACACCTGAGACATTTTCATCCTCTGGACAGACGACCTAAGCTCCCTCATAGATTTCCACCATAACTTTAACAACCGCCACCCATCCATCAAACTCTCTCTCAAACACTCCTGCACCAGCATCAGCTTCCTGGACACCACACTAAGCTTCAGCAATGGAACCCTACAGACAACTATATACAAGAGACCCACTGATCACCCCACCTACCTTCATAGATCCAGTAACCACCCCAAACACACCAAGAAATCTCTTATCTACAGCCAGGCAGTCAGATACCACAGAATATGCTTCAAGGAGAAAGTCCAGGATATACACCTTAACACACTTAAAACCACCTTTATCAAACAAGGACACTCCACCAGAAAAGTAGATCACATCATGGAATGGGGAACCCAAATATCCCGAGAGAACCTGCTTCAATACAGAAATAAAACCCCCTCTGACCGCACACCCCTAGTTGTCACCTTCCACCACATGCTAGAACCCATGCAGGGCATAATTAAACAACTACAACCTGTACTCAATGGCACCCCTTCCTGAAAGAAATCTTTCCCAAACCCGCTCTTCTGGCCTTCGAACAACCCCCCAACCTCTCCAAGCTCATTGTCAGAAGCAAGCTCCCTACAGACCAGCACACACCAACTCAAAGTGGCATCAGACCCTGCCAGAACAACAGATGCAAAACCTGCAGACATCTCTCCACTGTTACACTAATTAATACCCCCCACAACACACCATTTAAGATCCATGGGTCCTACCCATGCCTATCACAACACGTGGTATACCTCAGCCTGTGCACTAAGTGCCCCAATAGCAACTATGGGAGTGAAACCGGACAATCATTATAGTCTCACATGAACTCACACAGAAAAGTGATAAAAGACGAAAACACCCTATCTTCTGTGGGTGAACCGGCATCCGATGAAGTGAGCTGTAGCTCACGGAAGCTTATGCTCAAATAAATTGGTTAGTCTCTACAGTGCCACAAGTCCTCCTTTTCTTTTTACTTTTCACAAAGTGATCACTTCATAGCTGACTTCTCAGGCCTTATCCCCAGAGGAAACCTGCACAACACCTTCAGACTAGCTGGGAAGATAAGTTTGCTAGAAACTAAAAATCATGGTCTTAATAAAGACACTAGATTTATTGCTTATTTATTACAACAATCTGTAACCCACTAACCCTGCTCTTCTTTATCCTATGACTGCACATGTGTTAATTGGCCACTTCACCTTGAATGGTCTCTTAGAATGTGTGTTAACTACTTTGACTAACCAAGCTGTTCCACCTTATATTTAGCTGTGACGCTCTGAGTACCTTTCCCAGCTCTGTGTAGTTAGAAGGCTTGTCTCTGTCACCAACAGAAGCTGGTCCAATAAAAGATATTCTCTCCGCCTCCTTGTCTCATTGACAAGCATTGGCCTTTTCAAATAAGCACTCATACCCCCGTGAAGCTTTATCAGTGGGATGACATGAGTGTCGCTGAAACCCCTTTGGGCCTAGCTTAGTGCAAAGCAAAGAATATTAATCCATTTAACTTGGCTATATAAAAAAATCCCTGCCTAATAACCTGTTGCAGCTTAAGGCATTTAGACAATTTTCAATCTTTTTGTAATTCTTTGTAATAATAATTAAATGACCTTTTAAATGGCAGTGGGTGGAAAAATTCAGCAAAGCTGAATAGTGATTCAGGGGCTGCAGCAGAATATTGAAAACCAACAGGAAAAAGAGGTACTCTGATATTAATAAGAAGGAAAAAGAGAGAAAGAAATTAAGCAGTTAAGTGTCGGGCTGGAAGTTTGTTTTACATTTTCACAGGATGATGAGCCACTATGTTTTGAGGCTCTATTTTTCAGATTAAACATTTAAGTTGTCTAACCATGGAATATTTAATAACATAGGAATCACTAGACTGGCTCAGATCAGGGGTCCATTTAGACCAGTATCCTGGCTCAGCTAGCAGCCAGAACCGGCTGCTTCGGAGAAGGGAAATTACAATTGGCAATAGTACAAAAGTTCCTTTCTGACCACTGTTCATTAGAAGTTGCTCACACCCTGAAACGGGAGGGTTTAGAACTGGTTTTGTTAATGTGAGTGTGGTTGAGCACCAGATGCGTTTATAGATCGAAGTGCGTTGGTGCAGTTCTGATGTCTCCCTGCAGAAGGTGCTATTGAGTAAGCGGAGTGGATCAGCAGGATGTGCAGGGAACAGATTCAGGCCTCATGCCAGACTCCCTCGGCCTCCCTTCCTGGGCCCCTTAGGCCCTGTAGGCCCACACTTTGGGCCCTATGGGCCTTGCTCCTCACTCCCTGGGCCCCACAGCCCTTGTGCTGGGCTCCCCAGACTTTGTCTTGGGTTCTCTGAGCTACGGATGCCAAGTCCAGGAGCCGTGGCCCAGAGCTGGGCAGAGACATTATTTAATCCGTCTCTTAGTGTAAAAGCTGCCTCAGTCGTGGGAAGGCAGTTGAAGATGAACGTTCAGAAAGTCTCTGTGCTGGTGCCCGATTGGCAGCCCAGGTTTCCCTCCAATATCATCACTCTCCAGAAGCCCCGTGCTGGGTTTGATCCTCCACAGTACACGGATTTATCACTGCCACTTTCATGTGCCTTTAAAATCCCACCACTTTTTATCTCATTTCGGCTGCTTTTTAACAGCACGAGGAGGTTTTTAATGAAACGAGACTGCGTGTGTTTCCACGGGCCGGATCGGCACGGGTGATTTCAATATAAAACAAAAAAGGCGGCTTTCAAAATTAAAATTTTATGTGTGGAATTTTCTCATTTAATGGAATGCACAAAGACAGGCAAAACCAATTAACAGGAGGGTGAGACTCAGTGTTTGGCAAAATTAAACAACAGGCCTCTGCAAGAGGAGCGATTTGTTCAAAGAGACCAGGAGCAAGAGAGATTGAGGCTGCTATTCAGAACTGCCAGTTCTGAAAACAAACAAACCAACCCACACACCACCTTGCCGCTCTTAGAAGTGCTTTTGAATGAGGCAGATTAACTGTGGGGAGAGATGTGAGGGAGGAGGCAGGAAAAATTCTTAAATGAGGTCATTGGATCCTATGAGGAAGAGAGAGAAAGAGGCTTCCTGAAAAACAGAAGAGTTTTCCCATTGAACTGCGCTGCAATGGAGCAGCTGGAATGGCCACAGCAAAGAATTGCAATTAGCCAGAGCCAGGAGCCCTCTACAACCAGATTAGCGGTCCAGCCCTAAAATATCCCACCCTGGCTCTCCCTGGAGCAGCACCACCATTCTTAGCAACCGTGGAGATGCTGGCCTAGCCCAGATGCCAGTGTTTTCCCTCACCCGGCTTAGAGCAGGTCAGGCTGACACGAAGGTAGAAACACTTGCAGCTGCAACTGCCTTGTGCTGCCACCTCAGCAACCCCAGGGATAAAAGGCTTGTGCAGACAAAGCCATAATGCAGGAGAAAATCTGCTCCCCACTCCCATGCCCACCCCTCCCCTGTGTCACAGCCCACTAGTATGTACTGCTCAGAAATACCAGGGTCACCAGCGGGCTTTCTGCCAAACAGAAGATTGCACAAGAGGCTGCCTGGCAAGGTATATTGTCATAAACTGTATTGCTGAAATCTACTGGGCAGGGCAGGGGACTGGGAGTCGGGACTCAGGTGCTAGTCTCTGCTTTTCCACCGACCACGGGCAAGCCTCAGGTTCGCCACCTGCAAAACAGAGCTAGTGCCTCTCAAAGGGGTTGTGAGGCTGTTTGTGAGGTGCTTTGAGATCCTCCGGGAAGGGCAGGTTGTAATTATCCGTAAAAAAAATTATCAGTAAAAACCCTTCCGAGCCCTTTTCAATTCCAAAGCGAGGTTCCCGCAGGAGAGGGCGACAGGCTGGCATTCCCTCTTTTTGATCCTTTTTCTGCTTCGCCCTCTTTCTACATTAAACATTTGTTCCTCTCCTTAATATTTGCTATCCTGGCTTCTGATTCGAGTCCCCTTTTTTCTGATTAAAAAATAAAGACGACGGTCCAAATGACACTAACTTGGAAACAATAAAGGGACAGAGATAAAGAGCAGAAAGCGAGGCTGGGTAGAGGGCTGCTGGTAAGCGAAAGGCTGGTGAAGGTGGCAGGGTGCCCTGTTCATTGCCATGGAACCGTGGCGCCCTAGCAACTTGGGGAACATTTGAGGAGCTGTGATTAGCTGGTGTATTTAGCGTCTCTGTGGGGGATTCTGTCTGAGCCATCCGAAATTAGAGTAAGAGGTGGAATCAAGTCCAATCATTCTTGTTATCCGCCTGGAGGTTTGCCGGCTGAGCTCAAGATTTACAGCTCCCGAGAGCAAGCCGGAGCTGGGCTCTGATTGCAGCAATCACTGTAAAATGGGGCGAGAATTTATTTGGTTGTTTTGCACATGTGGAGCAAACTACTGAATCCATTCAGGAGGCAAAGCGAGTGACCCTGTCATTTCACCGTCCCCACAGACAGACTCCCAAGCTAGTTAGAGTTATATCTGCCCCACTCGAGTAGACATCACTTAATAGCTGAATGCCCCACAATTTGGAGTGTGTGTCTCCTTCTGTTACTTCAGACCAGGTGTGGACAAGGACTTGCAGGACCTGAAGTTGGTGCCGTAAAGTGTCATCCCCCTGACTAAGACCACGGGAATCATCCTGAGTTGGTCTCGTTGGAGGTCACTTCTCCTTGGTCAGAATTATGTTGACATGGGTCTTCACTGGGTGCTGCCTGGATGAGCTGAGTCAGTGTCTGGTGTGGAACTGATTTCCCCAATGGAGCTGGTAGGGACCATGCCTAGGTGGTCTCTGTTGGAAGTCACCTCCCCGGGGATGAGGAGATGCACTGAGCTGTTCGCTGCTGGGCTTTGCTTTGTGCAGAGATCAGATATGGGAGTGGATGATGCCGAGGAGTGAATGTGGGACCGAGTGAATGTGGGCCGGATGTTGAGCAGGATGCTCTGTGTAGTCAGTGCTGCAGTCCCCTGGGGTGGCTAGTCGCTGGATACATGCGATAGATTCAACGCGACTTTGTGACTAACGATTTGGCCTTGGCTAGGCAGGAGCTGAGTGGTGCAGGGGCTGCAGGTCCTGAGTTGCTGTGTATTACACAGGAGCTGGTTGTGTAATTAGCTCCGGTATCCATCCCAGGAGCAGAGCAAGGGGACGGGAAGGGGATGGGGATGCTATTCATTGTCAGTAAAATCTGGACATGAACAATGTAAAGTGCCTCCAGCTCTAATTTCCCTGGATTTTTGGGAACTGAAACACTATCACTGAAATAGCCAGTTCCTCATAAGGGTCACCTGCGGTTCAGCCCAGGCAGAAGCTTCCTATTTGTGTGAATCACAGCTCCGCTATTTAAAGGGCCAGAAGTAGGTTCCTAAGGGAAAGAATTTCTAAAGGTGGTGGTTTGAAATGTTAGAGGGGCAGGCATATGTGAATGCAACCTGGGGACAAATGGTGGGGGTCAGAATGTTTCACACCCCCTTTCCACGTGTATAAACCAGGGGCAAGGCAGTGGAGAATAGGTCCCTCAGTGCGGTCAGACCCTAGAGTGAGATTAGCATCCTGTGATGGGGAAAGTGGATCTCAGAGGTGTTTTGAGCCTTCACTAATGAGAGTTTGGGAAGTGCCCTTTCTTTTTGAGCCATTCTTATCAGGTGACAAATCTGAGGAACTCTCCCAGACTGAGGTGACAATAAAGGAAGTTTTGGAACAACTTGATAAATTAAACAGCAATAAGGCACCAGGACGAGGTGGTATTTAGCTAACAGTTCTGAGGGAACTCAAATGTGAAATTGCAGAACTACTTACTGTGGCATGTAACCCGTCGCTTCAATCAGCCTCTGGACCAGAGGACTGGAGGGTAGCTAATGTAATGCCAGTTTTTAAAAAAGACTACAGAAGAGATCCTGGCAATTACAGGCCAGAAAGCCTAACTTCAGTACCAGACAAATGAAAGGAGGCATGAAGAATGGGGATTTTTTCAATATTCCTTTCCATCGCTTTCCTGGAGGCAGCTGAGTCAGTTCCTTCCACGTGGGAATCGCCCAGAGAGAACTATCAATATAAGTTTCTACCTGTAATAAAAAAGTTCTCTAAAGTTTTAATTATTTTTAAAGCTGCTTCCCCCCGACCCCCCCTCCTGTGGCCTCTCCATTCCCCTCAACTCTGCCAAAACACAGCTGACAGCAGCCCGGCAACGGCAGATGGTTGGTGACAGATGAAAGTAAAATGCTTACTACAGACAAGGATTTGAGCAGCATGGAAATGAAAGGGGGACAAGAGGGGATTTCCCTGGCTTTGGTGGGTTCATCACCATCCCCCAGCCCCTTCACCCTGTATGTCTGGGGCATCTCTCCCTGGCTTGTAAAGCTGCCTCTGAGATGTAAGGGTCGCCCCGTCGGAAGGCACCCGCTCGCAGCAACCAGCACAGTGTTCCGGAGATGGCGTTCTCCTGCACAGGGCCGGGCCCCACCTTGGGCCTCCATTTACATCCATGCAACATGCCTGGCAAATGCTGCCGAGTCAGAATGGTCAGGCTTTGTGCCCACAGTGGGCCAGGCAGTGCTGAGTTGGGCTCTGAGAGTTCACTCCCTGCAATAAGCCAGCCCTGCAGGAGAAAAGGCCTTGGGGTTGGACCCTGGTCCCCGCTGTTCCCATCACTTCCCAGGGGCCTCTGCACCGTTTTGAAGGAAGGTCTGATGGGAAAGGACTGTCTGGGGGCTTCTTTCCTGAACCCTCATTTCTGTAGCAACCACTTCTGTCATAAATATAAAGGGAAGGGTAAACCCCTTTGAAATCCCTCCTGGCCAGGGGAAAGCTCCTCTCACCTGTAAAGGGTTAAGAAGCTAAAGGTAACCTCGCTGGCACCTGACCAAAATGACCAATGAGGAGACAAGATACTTTCAAAAGCTGGGAGGAGGGAGAGAAACAAAGGGTCTGTGTCTGTCTGTATGCTGGTTTCTGCCAGGGATAGACCAGGAATGGAGTCTTAGAACTTATTCTCTGTGTGTATATAAAGTCTGCTGCAGTTTCCACGGTATACATCTGATGAAGTGAGCTGTAGCTCACGAAAGCTCATGCTCAAATAAATTGGTTAGTCTCTAAGGTGCCACAAGTACTCCTTTTCTTTTTGCGAATACAGACTAACATGGCTGTTCCTCTGAAACTTAGAACTTTTAGTAAGTAATCTAGCTAGGTATGTGTTAGATTATGATTTCTTTAAATGGCTGAGAAAAGAATTGTGCTGAATAGAATAACTATTTCTGTCTGTGTATCTTTTTTGTAACTTAAGGTTTTGCCTAGAGGGGTTCTCTATGTTTTGGAATCTAATTACCCTGTAAGATATCTACCATCCTGATTTTACAGGGGGGATTTCTTTATTTCTATTTACTTCTATTTTTTATTAAAAGTCTTCTTGTAAAAAACTGAATGCTTTTTCATTGTTCTCAGATCCAAGGGTTTGGGTCTGTGGTCACCTATGCAAATTGGTGAGGCTTTTTATCCAACATTTCCCAGGAAAGGGGGGGTGCAAGTGTTGGGAGGATTGTTCATTGTTCTTAAGATCCAAGGGTCTGGGTCTGTAGTCACCTAGGCAAATTGGTGAGGCTTTTTACCAAACCTTGTCCAGGAAGTGGGGTGCAAGGTTTTGGGAAGTATTTTGGGGGGAAGGACGCGTCCAAACAGCTCTTCCCCAGTAACCAGTATTAGTTTGGTGGTGGTAGCGGCCAGTCCAAGGATAACGGGTGTAATATTTTGTACCTTGGGGAAGTTTTGACCTAAGCTGGTAAAGATAAGCTTAGGAGGTTTTTCATGCAGGTCCCCACATCTGTACCCTAGAGTTCAGAGTGGGGGAGGAACCTTGACAACTTCCTTAATCTATGTTGAAATCCATGGACTCTTTGGGAGCCAGTTGGACTGTGGGAAGTGAAAAGTCCCAAGGCTTTGGGAAGTGAGGGGAGGGAGAAATGCCACGCCCAGGCAGCAGCCCAGAGCTCCGGGGAGGGATTGTCTGTCGCTGTCAGTGGCAGGGGGAAGCTGTGGAGTGTGGGACTGTGCAGTGGGAGAGCCCTGACTAAGCCTCTGCTGCGCTTGTCAGGTCTGCTGAAGAAATGAAGCTTTTTATGAATGAATGAATGAATGTATACCAGATGGAGGAGTAAAGCCCAGGAAGAACTAGGGGCTTGTCTACACGAGACCATTGCACTGGTAGAAGGGGAGGGGTGAAGTTAAGCCAGTGGGGATGCCCGTTTCGGGCTGAGTGTCTTGGTTTAGTTTCAGTCTTGTCTTCCACCCGAGACTGTTGTACTGCTATAACTTTGGATTATCCAGCGGAAGCTGCCTGGTATCCACATGCCCATTGTCTGTTTTTGGTTTATCTCATGCCTGAGATCGGGTTCATTCAGCTGCTTTGGAACCGATGTAGCCGGGTTTCAATAGGAATTCTATTGGTCAAACGTTTGTGTGGGAACATCCCCATACCAAGATAACTATAGCAATCAGTCCTCCCACTGATATCCCACAGTTCATCGGTTCACCCCTCTATTGGCCTGTCTGGTTAACTGCACACCACACTGCACTGCGGCCATCTGCACCAGATGTTCCTGCTCTGTTAAGATGCCATTGGCCCATGCACTTGAGCATTGCCCCTAGTCAACGGAACCAGCCATGCTTAAACTTAGGCATGTGCTGAAGTACCTTGCTGAGCCAGATCCCGGGTTATGAGTTATCCCTTGGGGATACAAACACATCTTCTGGGATCCTGCTTCTCGAGGGGAAGTTATCCATAAAAGCTGGAACTCCAGGAGAATCACTCACCCACTGAGGAAGCCACCCCTCCGCTGAGTCCTGTGCAGTGACTCTATTCCTAGGTTCATGCACAGCTACCTTCATGGTGGGACTTGCAGGCTATTAATCAAAGCCAATGGAAGCACCCTGACAGAGCCCAGTCCTTGGGAGCCAATGCAGGACTGTTCCTTGTTGTGCATGGATTCCTGCTTCATCGGCTCTAGCTGGGAATGGCCCAGCTGAAGGGGCATCAGTCACAAGTTGCTTTTAGTTTGTTTATTTATAGTTCTCACGGTCTCTCATAGCCTGAGCCAGGGTCTGCAACGGGCTTTTCTCCAGAGCAACATCACAGCAGGATCTGCAATCACAGGAGCAGGTGTGTGTGAGCATGTATGTGTCCATGCTTGTGCTGGTGTTTGTGTGAAGCAATTTTCTGCTCTTTGCATTTTATAATTCCATCTTTAGAACAATGTAGAAAATGCCCATGACACAGAGAAAACCCTGGAGCAAAACAAAAAGGGCCCAGACAAATAGGATTCCTTTCCTTTTCCTTCCTGGGCTGATAAGCAACATCTGTGGGGATTTGGAAGGCTGGGCATGTGTCTGCGGCTGCCCTAGGTGATTCATGGAGCCTGTTGACATGCTGCACATGAGGAGCTGACAGTGCTGGGAGGTGTTATCAGGAGACAGCACAGTTTGGGGGAAGCCAATTGGTTCTGAATGCCCTCATGGCCCCTAATGCTGGATGGAGATGCCCTGCTGTTATTAAATGGCCATAAATCCAGCTTCGAGCTTTCAGGGAGGGGAAAAATAAGCCACTAGCCCCAAGACCTATTCATTACATAGTCAGTGGGTAATTAATCAGAGCTAATTAGTGGCCGCAAACCCCAAAGCTGGGGTAGTTTAGTAGGAGATTGGGGCTGAGGCTCTTTTCATCTCTGCTTTTTTACATCTTGTGCTGGAGCCAGGTATCATTCACAAGCACTGAGCACTGAGGTGCATGATCAGTCTGTGTCAAGGGCTGGCGCGAGCTGGGGGCTAGTGGGACGTCACGCGAAGTTACCATGCCACTGTGACCCCGCGTGCAATTATCCTGTATGCGCAAAGCCTGGGACCATGTCGCCCTGGTGGCCACTCAGGCACTGCTGCAGTGACACTCATTCTGGGTCCTTATCACCGGATTGCAGGTCTTTTCTTTGCCATTAAACCTTAACTCACTTGTAGCCTCCCCAGTAAATTGTTAGCAGCCCCCTGAAGTTCTGCAGCCCCGGCCGTCTGGCCGCAGTTCGGCGTTTTTAATACACGCTGGACATGAAGTGGCTGCTCTCCCTGGGTGCGAAAGCCTAAGATAAGATGCAACAGGAGGAAATTAGCTCTAGTAGAATAATAAGAGGCACTGGCAGTGATCCCTTCCACAGAGCTGCCTCTCCTGGTCTTGAAATCACGCTTCCTGCTGGGAGTGCCTGTGAGTTTGAGGCTGATCTTATTTACACCAGCTTTGCACCCTTATCACTCACTCACGCTGTGTGATTAGTCACCAAAGCCACAAGCATCTGAGGTCACTGAAATGCTAATGGGAAACTTTTTGCAACGTCTCCATTTCTTCTGAGCTGACAATCAAGCAGATACTTGCGCTAGCATGCTTGTAGGGGCATAACTGCCGAGGTGGATGGGTGGGAAGCCCCTTTCCTCTGGGAATCTGTCCTTTCCTTTCCTCTCCCACTGCAGCCTGGAATGCTCTTCTGCTCTCATCACAGGGGTAACTGGAAACCAATGGTCGATAGACATGGTGCTGCCTTGTGGGTGGACATAGCACAGCAGCTCCACACCCTTGTGCATGAGGCCCGGTGCCAGCAGGCAGCCATAAAACATCTCTGTCCTTCCAGATGTTTACAGCAGGGCTGCACCTGGGATTACTATCTGGCTTCCCTGGCATGTAACCCGTACAGGCCTCAGGGGGTCCTGCTGCTGACAGCTCATCATTCATTCCTCCATGCCCAGTACCGCTGCTGACAATTAGAAGGCGGCTCCTGCTCCAGTTGCCCCTTCACAAGGCGGAGGAGTTTGGACGGGGAGCACAAGGGGTGCCTGAGCTTCCCGTAAGATGGTGGGAATGGCGCTGTGCCTTGTTTCTGAGCCTGAATGGCCCTCCCCAGCCATGAGTCCATGCGGCCCTGTAAGGCGGAGGAACACCCGTGTCCCCCGGTCAGGGATGAGACTCAGAAATGCTGCAGGACCTGCCCAGATCAGTGGCAGAGATAAGAACTTGGAGTCCTGGTTCCCAGGCCCTTCCTTAGGCCAGTAGATATTTTCCCTCCCATCTAACTTTCCTCTGTCACCCCTAGCTATCACAGTTTGGGGATGTGTTGAAATATGATGTCACACATGACCAGATCTTGTTGTCTGGAGCAGGCTGAATACAACAGAAAACAACCTTCTATTTCTACCCAAATCCTTGGGCAGAGCAGCAATGACTAGGAAAGGCTCACAGCTGAACTCCAGGACCCTATGAAGGGGTTTCAGCAGTACAACATACTTCAGAGTGCTTGCCTAAGGGAACCAGCGCTGCTTGCAAGAGATCAGCTATTCCACACTTCCAAAATGGTCCCAGCTTGATTGAGCATGGGGCAGTCCCACAGGCCTGCGTGTCACTCCTACTGCTGCTTTGCAGTTTGCTAGGTTTAAATTCTCCGTAAGCAAAAACTGAATAGTAGTTAAAAAAAAAAAGAAGAAGAAGAAGAAAATGAGGAACTAGCTTTGAAAAATTATCTTGAATCTTTTGACTGGAAATTGTTCAACGTTCTCAATAGCAAGCAATTTCAGGGAGTTGGTCCTGTCACGGGGAGCTGATTCCAGGGATCAGAGCACTGATTTGGCAAGACATTTCATACGATCCAGAGTCCAGTCCGCATTGCCTCATTCTGCGAACCGAACTCTGGGCTAAATAAGTATGTCGATAGATAGATACAGAGATTAGGTAGGTGATAATCTGTAGAGGGTAGCTTCAGGAGGATATGTACCTACTGGGGCTTCATTCTGCGGTCATTTACTCCAGTTTGACACCAGTGGTATCCGTGCAGTTACTCCTGTTTGACACTGGTGTGACTGAACTCTTAGTGTGTAGACACACCCCAGCACAATGCTGCACACCTACGGCTTTGTAGTTCACATGATTGATGGGCAGATTTATCCATGTGCACAGTGGATTAGAGTCGCCTATACCTGCCAGAGGTGGGGGGCCAGGCCGTTAGCCCAGGTGCTGGCGGCTCATGCGTTTAGAGCTCGTGGTCCTAGGTTCGCAGCCCCGTGCTGGTGCGGCTGGGGCATTACGCTACGTTGTTGCTGGGTGCACTCGCTGCTGACCATGTAAAAAGCGTAGAATAAAGATTCCAATGATCGTCCTAAAGTGACATGCGCTCGTCAGACAAAGGCAACAGAGCCAGCTGTGTGGCCTGTGAATCCCACTGGGGTTTAGCAGCAGGACAGATCGGGACAGGGCCCTGCTCTCGGCTCCCCCAGAGACCTGCCCTGTGGCTGACAGGTAGCAATGTTTCCCTCGGCCGAGAGGTGGCTCTGCCAGACTGTCTCATCGGTTCCCTCTCTCCCCGCACCTGCGAGAGCAGGGAGAGCCCGCCTGGGTGACTTTCTCCCTCCCTTTGGAATCGGTTCTTTGTGGGACCGATGGGGCTTTTCTGTCCCCAGTCTGAGGCCATGGGACGTCTGGCCCGTCAACGGCCAGTCCTGTCTGGAACAAATGCAGACGGAGAGTGGGACTGAGGGGGCAGCCAGGGGCCCCCCTGTGGAAACCCTGCCTGGTTGCTATGGAGAGGAGAGGTGGGGGCAAATCCTTCCCCTTATTGGGTGGCTCTGGCCCAGCGAGCACCACGTCCCTCAGGCCACCCCCTTTCTACTCTGCCTGTCCCCTGCCTGAGGTGAGCAGGAGTAGGGATGAGCTCCGGCCTGTCAGATTTCAGGGTGGCTCCCCTCACGGCCGGGACCCGCCAGGCACCTTGCCTTGCATAGCCATTGCACTGAGCACGGGGAGCAAGGGCAGGCGGTTTCAGGGCAGCGAGGCAGGCGAAGCCAGAGCAGGGAACGCGCGGGGGCCAAGCGCGTTCCCCACCAGCCGCACCTCATGCCCAGAGCGCACATGCATCCTGCCGTCCTGCCCACAGGGTGCTGCTGACGCCCATTCCTCGTGGCAGGCGTCCGGCCTGGGACAGGCCCGAGGCCGAGCCGCGGCTGCCTTGTCGTGACCGAGTGGCGTGAGCTGACTCCAGTGCACGGTGCGGTGGGACAGTCCTCCCTAAATTCCCTCTCGGCCCTCAGCTGGCTGCGGGATTCACCTTTACGGGGGCGTTGTGAGTCGGCCGGGGGGGAAGGGGGGGTGTCAATGCGACAGTGCCCCCTCCCGGCCCTCCCTCCATCACTTGCTCTCCCCCACCCTCACTCACTTTCACTGGACTGGGGCAGGGGGTTGGGGTGCGGGGGGGGGGGAAGGGCTCCAGCTGGGGTGCAGGCTCTGGGGTGGGGTTTGGGGTGCAGGAGGGGGCTCCGGGCTGGGGCAGGGGATTGAGGTGCGGGAGGAGGTCTGAGGAGGTCTGTGGGCGGCCAGGGAGGCTCTGCGTGCTGCCCTTGTGCCCGCAGGTGCTGCCCCTGCAGCTCCCACTGGTCGCGGTTGCTGGCCAATGGGGACTGCGGAACCGGCACCGAGGCTGGAGGCAGTGCATGGAGCCTCCCTGACCGCCCACGTGCCTAGGGGCTGCAGGGACCTGGCAGATGCTTCCGGGAGCTCTGCAGACCTAGGGCAGGCAGGGACCCTGCCTTAGCCCCGGGCCGCTGCTGTGCTGCCAACCGGACTTTTAACGGGCCAGTCGGCAGTGCTGACCAGACCCGCCAGGGTCCTTTTTTGACAGGGCATTCCGGTCGAAAACCACACACCTGGCAACCCTATTCTCAGGTGCAGCAGGGGCTGGAAACCCAGTCCCACCCACTCAACTGCGTTCCAGCCTAGGCCCCTCAAGCTACACACGTATGACCAGGGTTCGTGGACTCAGCCAGTGCCCTGAGCTCCTTTCTGCCTTCCCCTGGGCCTCTACGAGCTCTCCAGCCTGTCGGTCTGTTGGCCCCTCCCTGGGTGCTGTCCCTGGGTGCCTCTCTAGCAGTTTGCTGACAGGCGTTCCCTCCTCCAGCCTGCTCACTCCTCTGACAGTGTCTGTGCTTCTGAGCATCTTCCCAGGGCCCGCAGTGCCTGTTTTAACCCTTTGGTTGTGGGGCCAGTGTGGGGTACATACACCTCATGACAGGCATAATGTTGCTATGTGCGGTTAAATGACTGCCACAAGAGGTGACTGCATTTAGTGGCTGGTGACCTGTCTCCTGGGCATGGGTTTTTTCTCTCAGCCTGTAGAGCAGAGCAGGCTGTGGGGGATATAGAGGGCTATATAACGGAAGCTGCTGCTGTTATTATTAGACAACTGGCATTCATTTTCCCTCCTATCTTTTGGTTTCATGAAGATCCGTTTTAATGTACCAGCATGAGTACTTTCCAGCTTTGCTGCCTTGTGCAAACTTTTATATCAAGTACAAATGTTGACTTTATGTCAAGGCTCAAAGGAAATCACTTTCAATTGAAAACAGCTTCTTCTTCTTGGGGAAAAAAACCCAAGACACTTCAGCTCCTTCAAACTATTACAGAAAAATCCTTCCCCAGGGAGATGCTATTGGAGTCGCTGGCGTCACCCCGACCTCTAGAACTAAAAGGATGATTCTGATAAACCCTTCACAACTGAATGGGATGTACATGACTCCTGGCTTTGAATCCCCAGTAGGCTCATCACATGCACTATGTTCTATACAACAAGTGTTTCCAGAGGATGTGTGTGTCTGTGTGACTGATTGGCTTGGAGTAACGTCATTTGAGATCATTTGCTGACAAATCCCCTCTCTTTCAAACCCTAATCAACAGGTACCATCCCTTAGGATACCCCAGAAGCACAGACCAGGGCCTCCATCTCTTTGGAGCTCAGACCTCTTTGATCTCTGGGACGTACAATCCCAAGTTCAGCTCTCTGTGCAGAGCATGGTGCATGTATTATACCAGGTGAAATTTGGTAAAAGTTTCAGCAACTTTCTGGGATGCAGAGCTGCCTTGGGGACATTTGGGGTGAGTTCCTGCAGGGTGAAATTAAGAAGTAGTTTTCATCCTTTGAGAAGAGAAGGTGGAGAATGCAACAGGAGGCCTGTAGGATCTACTGGGAAATAAGAAAGCAGAGGGAGTTAGCATATGGAAAGACATGGCTTGTGTCTGTTGGGATTCCATCCAGGTCAGCTGATTGTGGTCATAATGCAATTTCTCTCCTTTTGTAAAGAAGCTGGATGCCCCAGTTCTAGAAGACTTGGTAATAATGCTTTTGCTTATATTTAGCATGGGATTGTGCAGGGCCAGCAACATAACTGTTAACATATGCCACTGTGTGTTTGACTACCTCAATTTCCAACCCCAAAGCTGGGTGAGCAATAGGTTATGGGCTTTGGGCCCTCAGATTCTTCATCCCAAGCCATATCATCGTATTTTGACTTAAAATCAGGGATGGCTGCATCATGCAGGTGTTGCTAGAAGGTCAAGTCCTGTCACACGGAACATTCCTGGCAGGAAAATGTATCTGGGGTGTGAAATAAAAGGTAGGGAATCTCCTTAACTCTTTAAAACACAGGAGGGTATTAGTTTGGGAAGTCAATGGAATGACTCAACTGGTATCAATGACCTTTAGATTAGGCCTAGGGACCAGGATTTTCAAGAGTAACTAGTGATTTGGGGTATTTCAGTTTTTTGATGTCCAGTTTGAGGCATCTTAAAAGGGTCCGATTTTTAATGAGTCAGTGCTCAGCTCTTTCTGAAGGGCAGGCTCCTTTAAGGTGTCTCGCCAAAAATCGCTCATCGCTTTCCAGCACCTTTTCAGTTAAAGATCACAAAGTACTTTACAAAAGTGGTAGCATTACTCCACTTTACAGATGGGGAAGATGAGGTAAAGGGCTTGCCAAATCTATCTACCCATCTACCTATCCATCCATCCATCCCTGTAACAGCTGAGCCTCAGGGAGTCAGGGGAAGAGATGGGAATATAGGGCATGATCCAGCTCCCACTGAAGTCACGGGCAAACTCCCATTGGCTACATTGCTAAAGGCTTGAGTTCATAATCCAATGTCTCCTGATTCCCTCCCCCATGCTCTAATCGCTTGCTGTGGTCCTCACAGATCCAACAGAAATGCTGGGGCGTTGGCAGATCAGCCAGTCTCACTGGGAGCCCAGGAAGGGCAGACTTGTGTTTGTGGCTCACGGAAGTTATTATTTCCAGGTCTCAGGACAGACCAATCAACATTCAGCACCATGGACAAGGCACAAACAAGGTCCTTGAGACGTAAGGGGAGGAGAGTGGTGTGATTCAAATAGGTGGGAAGGAAAGGCAATTTAAAGCTGGGCAGATGATTGCAGGAGCTTCCTTGAAGCACTCAGGGATGGGAGGTGGAGTTATCAAGTAGAACGCCCCTGTGTGAAGCCTGGGAGTGGCCCGGAGCTGAAGTCTGGCACTCTTTTCTGAAACAAGAGGATTTGCTCTTCTGGTCAATCCTCCCCAAAGCCATCCTGGACTCGGAGCATGGCCTGCAGGCCAGACAGCAGGGACCTCAGGACCGGTGGCACATTCCCTGTCCTGTCCTGGCACACAAGGGGTTCAGTTACCTATCAGCAAAATACCCAGTAGCATCCAGGTTTTTTGGAGTGAGGTGTGGTGAGGGAGAACCAGACGGACTGGCAGACAGACAGCTGCCCATACCCACAGCACCAGTTATAACGTAAGCTTTGCTGTGGTATTCATAGCTACAAATGTTAACAGACACCCTCCTCTGTAACAGTCCCTCCCGCTCTTCCTGCATCTCATCCCACCCTGGCCATCCCCAGCAGTAGGCTGCTCTCAGTGGCAGGGTCCTTTGGAGAGAGCCAGGTGGCAAGGGAGAGGTTGTTCAGGATACAGGCCAGCATCGCTACAGCAAATGGTGAATAATGCACAAGAGTGGGGAAAAATTATGCCTGCAACAGCCCTTGCCCAGATTAGAGGGAGTGTGTTCATTTGCTGGGCTTCCCAGGCACGCACAGCATGCAGGGACATGAGCGGGAAAGTTCAGCAAAGCTCTCAGGGTATCGCCAATCCCTGCAGCGCAACCTGGAGGTCCCATTGTGCCCTTGGGTATCTCTCCATCCATGCAAAGTCTGTTATCTAGGCCTGTTCTCAAGACTCACCCTCCCCAGGGCCCAATCCAATGTCTCTAGTAGCTAGTGGGAGTTCTTCTGTTGATTTCAGTGGGTTTTGGACCATGCCCATAGCCAGCTTCCACCCCAGCCACAGAATGTTTGCATTATTTTAAATAATAATAATGAACTATAAATATTTGTCTCCACAACCCACAAGACACCCAGTGTCACAGATGCAGCAGTGCCCGTCTCCCAGTGCAGAGATGAAGTGGCATGGCTTACCCAGTGCTGGGCGTGAAGGGCAAACACGCTGATGAGAATGGTCTAGGAACCAGGCGGGGCCAACATTTTTTAAAATTTTGAAATGTCAATGATTTTTTTTTTTGGTCAACATTCCAAATTTTGACACACTCCCAACAAAAAATTCCAAACCAGCCAACCAACCTACCAACCAAAAACCAACCAACCAAAAAGCCATTTTATCTGATGGGGTTTCACTCTGTTTTAATCCTGGTGTTTGACCAGGTCTAGGGGTCTTCCCAATTTGTCAAGTTTCAAAATTTTGATGTGAATTTTCATCACCATTTTGAATTGGGATGAATGAGTAGGAAAACAGTCAGTTTTAATATGATTCCCCCCCCTTGTTTTTCAACCATCTCTACAAAAATGAGGATGTAAAGAGTGGGCCAGGCAGGCAGAGGGAATGAGCTGCAGTCATCCTAGCAGAAGAGCAGATATCTTACTGATGGAAGCATGGGTATCAAATGTGTAGACTCTCTGGCCCCACAGTCTCCTATCTTCCATCCCATCTATGATCCACATCTGCTCATGAGCAGAAAGAAGCTATGCTGTTCCATTATTGTTCATTGCAATGATAGTTAACCCTGATGATGTGGAGTAAATCTACCCATGACATCAGCACTAGGGCACAGGGTCCAGTGGGAATGGCTTTGTGTCCATTATAAAAGATGTTTCTGCTTGCAAACTCCAATGCTTGTCTACCCTTCGCTTCTCTTTAGAAGAGCATACTATTCAAACATGTTAACATGGGATTTTCATCCTGTGTCCATCTTGTTTAATATGAACCTACCTATATCAGTTGTCCTAATGAGCATCTGCATGACAGACAACACTCAGTATTAAACAGGGGTTAGCTTCAGCACTGGAGGAAATTACAGGCTTCTGCCTCTGCTTCCTTTCTAGTTAAATCCCTTCTGGAGAACTTTAGTTAGAGAATTCCCAGGACATTGATCTGCATATCTGAAGGTCAGGAGGATATTTTGCATGGGGGTGAGGGGGAGAAATGAAACCATATCACTTTTCCAATATAAATCCATTTCATTTGCATATCTAAAGCCCACTTTATTTGTGTGTATCTTTTAAGTACCATTTTTCCCTCTCCCCTGACATAGACTCTGTTTTAGAAGGCCCCTGTGTGCAGAATACAGAAGCTGCAGCCAGACGCCAGGGGAGGGGAAGGCACTTTAATACAAGGAAGACGAGATGGGACTAAAATGATAATTTTAAGCAATCAATAGTCTACTGTGTACATTTGATGGTTCTGTTCTGCTGTGCGGTGGGAAATCACCCAGCCTTCATTCCCCATAGGAAGGAAGTAGCTACCAGAACTATGCTGCTCTGATGGGAAGGGACAGGGCTTGTAATTGTTCCCGGGACTTTCTCCCACAGGTGGAGAGAACATTAACCCTTGAAATGCTGGAATTTACCAAGTGGCCAACCAAAGACATGCTCAGCAGGCTGTGCGTGTGTTTAGTGGGCAGGGACAGCTGGGGAAGAACAGCTCACAAAAGGAACAGTCTCCCAGCCCAGATGCCTCCTTCTAAATGCTGGGTTTCTGCAACCCCTGTGAAGTGCTGTGATACCAGGTTTCAAACCAGACCTACCTCTGTAGGGTCTGGGGAGAGCCATCAGCCATTACAGAGACTCCTTGTGGTAACGGGAGCCTTCCCCGGCCGGGGTGCTTATCTCCTTCCCCAGCCACGGGGAGTGTGCTGGTAAGCCGTGCAGTTCCCCCTCCCTGGCCAGTGCCCTGAGAGCTCCCTTTCCTAGTTCAAGCCACCCTACCCCTGAGGAGAAGACAGACCCTCTGTTCTGCTCTTACGCTGGCCTTCCGACACTGGCCTCCAGAGAGTTTCAACAAGCATCTTACTGCCTCCGTGGCTGTGACAACTGGGGCCATGGACGTCCCTGAGGATTGGGGGCTGCTCAGAGTGGGGGCTCTGCAGCAGTTCTGAGCCTTAGTATTGGCCTATCTCCCTGCCTCCAGCACTGAGAGCTTTACCGCCCATACAGGGCTGATGAGTTTATGCAGCTGCAGCGTGCCTGCGTTTGCTGAGTCAAATGGGGATAACGTCTCAGAGACTCTAGCTCAGCCAGAAGTTCTGGGCTGGATGCAGGAGTTTCTGGGGGATGTCCTGTGACCTGCGTGCCGCAGGAGCTCAGACTAGAGGCTGACAGTGATCCCTTCCAGCCTGCCAGTCAGAGAGCTGCGCATTTGGAAAGCGGGCTGAACACCTCCCAGCAAGCCCTTCTCTCTCCCACGACATGCCTAGGGCACGCTGGTCTCCGCTAGAGCAGGGAAGCCGGGAGAGCAGCTTTCAGTGCAGGATTTTGGCACTTCTGCCCTGGCAAGAGCCAGGAATCCCAGAGACACGTCAGACGACAAATAAATGCAATAAAATTAAGTGAACTTTTTCGGGGCTTCCCCAAAGTGCCGTGAGCATGTCTGAGCCTGGGACAAAGGCTTGGGTGAGGGGTGTGTTTATTTCACCTGACTTGGTCACCCCAGGCATCAGGCGCCCATCACTCCCTTCTGCGATAGTCTCTTGGGGCAGGGGACCAGTGGAAGACATTGCATTTGGTTGGGCATGCGCTCATTGGAGGCTGTTAGTTAGCACTCAGGTGATGCAGGAAGGTAGCTCCTGGCGCTTGGGCCATGTAGAACAGTGTGTGTTAAGATCGAGCCCCCACTGGGAAAATGAACCCAGCACCTGGAGGGAGATTAGGGCTGGAGTCAGATCTCATTATGGGGCTATCAGGAACAGTCACTGCTTTTCACTCTGCCCTCAATGGCAATTAGCCATTACCATTCACAGTGGAGCGCCCGGAGCCGGAGTGCCGTTTAGAACCCAAGCCACAAGCTCTGCAGCAGCTGGAACGATTAACCGCGTTTGCTGGGAGGGGAGGCCTGGCTGGGAAAGGCTCATCACGCCCCTCAAGAAAGTAGGGAGTCACAAGCGATGCCCGGTGGGAGGTAAACTCTGGTCTTGCTCTCATGGCTTTAGCAGGGCCCCAGGGGACAGGCGGCTTGGAATAAAAGTGGGATTTGCCTTTCTGACCGGCCTTTTGCAGTGTGACGTTTCAGAACTTTCTTGTATCATCACCAGTTCTGTAAACTCCAGGGTACGGTGGGGCGCACGCCTCACCTTCCGCCGCAGGGGTCTAGAGACCCACAGTGTGCTGCACACAATCCTCTACAGACCTCAGCCAGCTGATCTCACGGTCTTAGGCCAGTTTCTCAGCCGAACTGTGACTGCTTTGCCACCCCCTCAGTTGGTCCAGAGCACCCCTAACGCCCCAGGGATAGCTTGAGGCTGGAACAGCCCCTTTGGGCGACGGGAATCCAGGATCAGGGAAATGTAAAGATGATGTGGACCCAATTCAAAGCACAGTGAAATCAAAGGGAATCATTTTCACTGACTTCCATGGACTTTGGATCAGGCTCTTAGAGTGCAGCCCAGAGAATCGCTCTTTCATATTCTCTGTCCCTTGACAGAAATTCCCTGCTGTTGGTGCAGGAGCTTTCTGCTCTGTAGCTGCATCTCCTGGTCCCAGGAGCAGCCTTTCTGTGTCTCTCTGCATCTTCAGAGGCCAGGCCTTCTTTCCTTGGCCTGTTCATCTTTAATAATAGCAGGGAGATTCTGCCAGTTAACTCTGCCGTGCTTAGGGACACGGCATGTATAAGCGAGATGCTGCGTGACACAGCACAGTGCCTATTGGGTACTGACTGGCTGAGGCTTGTGAGCTGACAGGTAGCAGGTGCATTGCTTCAGCCTTTGCACATCTGCCACCGGGTAAATCGACACCTTCCACTGTAGTCTGCCAGGTTGAAGAGGCAGCTCTGCTTTTGCTGGTTACAGCCACGGCTTTGAAATCCAAAGGGAAGGGGATGGTATAAATCCTGCCGCTCTGATTGTGACCAAAATCCTAACCAGGCATTTCCCCGTGCTCACTGGCCCTGCCAAGAGCAGGCTGGTGCTTTGAGATACTGGTGCTGCAAAGTGTGGCACTATTTTCAAAACCTCTCCTCAGCCACAGGGGCTTGTACAATCCAGGGGCGAACAAACTGCAACGGAAATATTTATCCTGCGGTTTCTTCTGTGGCATGATGTTATTTTAACCCCTGTGTCATAAATATAAAGGGAAGGGTAATCACCTTTAAAATCCCTCCTGGCCAGAGGAAAAACCCTTTCACCCGTAAAGGGTTAAGAAGCTAAAGGTAACCTCACTGGCACCTGACCAAAATGACCAATGAGGAGACAAGATACTTTCAAAAGCTGGGAGGAGGGAGAAAAACAAAGGGTCTGGGTCTGTCTGGGTGATGCTTTTGCTGGGGACAGAACAGAAGTGGAGTCTTAGAACTTAGTAAGTAATCTAGCTAGGTATGCGTTAGATTATGATTTCTTTAAATGGCTGAGAAAATAGCTGTGCTGAACAGAATGAATATTCCTGTCTGTGTGTCTTTTTGTAACCTAAGGTTTTGCCTAGAGGGATTCTCTATGTTTTGAATCTAATTACCCTGTAAGGTATTTACCATCCTGATTTTACAGAGGTGATTCTTTTTACTGTTTCTTCTATTAAAATGTTTCTTTTCAAGAACTGAATGTTTTTTTTTATTGTTCTAAGATCCAAGGGTTTGGGTCTGTGGTCACCTATGCAAATTGGTGAAGATTTTTACCAAACCTTCCCCAGGAAGTGGGGTGCAAGGGTTGGGAGGATTTTGGGGGGAAAGATGTTTCCAAACGATGCTTTCCTAATAAAAATAAACCCAGATAAATGTTTGGTGGTGGCAGTGGAAGTCCAAGGGCAAAGGGTAAAATAGTTTGTACCTTGGGAAAGTTTTAACCTAAGCTGGTAAAAATAAGCTTAGGAGGTTTTCATGCAGGTCCCCACATCTGTACCCTAGAGTTCAGAGTGGGGAAGGAACCTTGACACCCTGCCTCATGCAGTGTTATTTATGTGTGAGGCTGCCCGACCCCTCCAAAAGAATCCCTTTATACAAGTGCAGCAGCAGCTGCCTGTGTCCTGCGAGCTCGGTTTGCAAAGCTTGCGCTGTGGCGCCTACATTGTAGAGTGGCCAGTAACCTCTGCCCCAGGCGTTTGCTAAAAGTAACAGAGCTCCTCATCTGCCTCTTCAGAATCCTGCTCCCCTGAAAAAATGCAACAGCAGAGAACATTCAAGAGGCAGCCCAGGGAGCTTCTCTTGTTGATCTGCTGCACCTCTGGGAATCTCCCAAAGGGCTGGTGAGATCAGTGCCCTTCTCACTGGGTGCAAAGCCTACAATTTTATCTATTGCAAACACAGGAAACTGCACTTCCAGAAACATACCAGGGCGTTGCACAGCCTTGGCATAGCAGCGTTCAGTAACAAGAGGACACTGGCAGGGACAAGGGACAGGTCCCTCTTGGGGGGGGAGGGGAGAGAGAGAGGGGTAGCTCAGTGGTTTGAGCTTTGGCCTGCTAAACCCAGGGTTGTGAGCTCAATCCTTGTGAGGGCCATTTAGGGATATGGGACAAAAACTGGGGATTGGTCCTGCTTTGAGCAGGGGGTTGGACTAGATGACCTCCTGAGGTCCCTTCCAACCCTGATATTCTATGATTCTCTCTGTCTGCAGGGGATGCACAGGATATTAAATCTCTCTCTCACATACACATGCACATTTACATCTAACCCAGCAAAGGGCAGGAACTTCAGAGTTAAAGTCTGTCCTTCCATCCTGGACTCACCCCGGCTTTGCTGCTGCTCCACACCCTGTATGGCCCGTAGCAGCATGCACACAGCAACAACTGAGCCCAGTGGAGCCAGTTGTAGAGGAGATTCGCTGGACTTTGGGAGTTTCAGGAGCCTGACACTCCCAGGCAGAAGTTACAAGAACTTGCAGCTTATAAAAACTCCACCGAAGGCATCGGGGACTCTGGCTATGTAAGGGGACTGTTGCCCCCTTACTAACATTCAGTGGGGGTGTTTTAGTTGCTAACTCCCAGCCCTGAAAAGGGGGAAGGGTCGATGGGGAATCAGGACCCTGAGACTGACAGCCCCCAGGAACAATGGGGAGAGGCCAATGCTTCAGGTCAGCCTGAATGACAGGGTGGTCAGAGAGACAGAGGAGGGACCTCCCTGGCCTCCTGTGTGAGCTGGATTTGCCTGGGTCAGACAGAGTGGGGCCGAGCTAAGCTGGGGAGCAGAGCTGTGCCAGATCCAGAGGGACCAGAAAAGCAGCCCAGAGAGAGCAGGCTCTGTCCAGGGAGCAGAGCTGCAGCAACCAGAGCCGGAGGGGCCAGAAAAGCAGCCCAGGAAGCAGGTCAGTGCTGGGAGCAGAGTCACAGAAGCAGCCTGCAGAGCAGAACTGTCCTGGGAGCGGAGCTGCAGCAACCAGAGCCAGAGGGGCCAAAGAAGCAGCCCAGGAAGCTGGAGGCAGAGCAGCAGCAGCAGTGCAGAGACCGAGTGGTGGGGCTGGGGCTGGAGCAGTCCAGAGCTGGGTGTGGTGAGCAGCTGGGGAGAGCGAGGGGGACCCTGGGCAGCAGGCCCAGCACAGGGAGACGCCTCAGCCAAGAGGCTCTGCAGGCCAGGCTTGGATCGTAACCCCGACAGGGCGGGGGCGACATGGGGAAGAAGGGTCCTACCACTTAGAGCCTGAGAGCGTGTGGCCACCACCAGAGCAAGTGTCCAACCCACAGCATCCCTCAGCACAGCCAGGGCCTGAGAAGGGGCCTGGGACTTACAAGGAGCAGGCTGTGAACTGCCCTGACACTCCAGAGACACTGTTTGTGATGTTCCCTGCCACAGAGCGGGGTGATGTGTTTCCTTTAACCGTTCCCATTTTTCCTTATTCTTTTTAAAATTAATTGTTGATTAAATATCTTGTATTTGCTTTAACTTGAATGTAATGGTCACTGGGTCAGAGAAGTGCCCAGTGCAGAGAGAGTACCCCGGGGTGGGGACACCCTACCCCCTGTCCTAGGTGACCACAGCAGGGTTGGGGGTCGAGCCCCCCAGGAATTCTGGGCCCAGCCTTGTTGGGGTTACAAGGACTCTGCCAGACAGGAGAGTGGAAGGGGAGCCCTCAAGGGCAGGGAGGCCACTGGGTAAAGGAAGTGGGAGCGAGGACTCAGATCCTTTCACTAGCCTACTTCACCGGGGTAGTGCAGAAGCCAGGAAAGTTTCCCACAATAGTGGGATTGTTCCCCCGCTTACAGCTAGATCCTCTGTCCCATCAGTGCTGCTATACCAGGCTTGTGGTGTGTGAAGTCCACAATCTCTACCTTGTGAATAGAGACAGGAATGCCAACCTGTCTGGCAGGGGTGCTTAGGAGGATTAATTAGTCAGAGTTTGTAAAGTGCTTTGAAAGTATTGAATTCCAGCCAGTAGTAGGAACAAATACAGCTGTTCTGGAAGCTGTCACAGTAACCTCTGAGAGAGAAGTATTGGGAAACTCAAGGCTCCCAGGGCTAAAGTGTTTGTCAGGAAATGACTGAAATCCGAACAAGCTGGCAATGGGGAGAGCTCTGCTCTTTGGGCTCTTCAGGGAGTGGCTGGTGTTTAGGGGAGCAGAGACCTGTGGACTAAATCACACCGCTTCACACACGGCACCTTGTGGGGCAAGCTGGTTACAAGGGGAACCAGTCTAAAAACATTACCACGAGTTGAAAGGTTCAGCCCGTGAGCTGTGAGCTTTCTGGGTGGAAACTGGAGCTGCAGCACCAAAGAGAAGGAAGAGAGAAGAGGGCTTGGCATTTTTCTTCACTAAGTGAGTGGAAATTATTTTTAAACAGACCCTTGTCTCTGTTTTCTTCAGAACATTGTAGCTCCATGAGGATGAAGCTCGGAGCCTGGGGGCACTGGGAGGAGAAGGCGAGAGCAGGACTGCTGACTTGGTACATGCCTCACAGAGAAAATGGTAAAATAAATCAGGAGACTTGAAGAACCTGCTCCTCGTTGTCCTCTGGCAATTGAAGGATGGATTTGCTGGATTCATCAGCTATTAGTCACAACCTCCAGGCAAGTGGTGATGTTCCTGAAATTCATCACTTCACCATGTAATCTTTGCTGGAGGAAGGACTCCCCTTCATTTGCAGAAATCGGCATGCTGGGGATTAGGCTGCACATTTCAGAGGACTAGAGACTTTCTGTCCATAAGCCGCAAAGCGTTGTAGGAAGGAAGGTAACTCTGGAGGCAGGGGCACATGCAGGGGAAAGGCCATGCCCTAGGTCACACAGCAGGCCAGAGGTAGAGCAGGGATTAGAACCCAGTTCTCGCTACCCTCACTGCACCACGCTGCTTCCTTTCCAGAGATCAGCAGGAAGTTGCTTTTCAGAGAACAGTTTTCAGATCTGAGCTAATTTGCAAGCTTCCAAAATCAGCAGATTTCTGTGGATCAGCCCCCTCGCCCCCAACCAGATCGTAGCTTTGTGTTGGTTTGCTTCCATAGCCATGGCTTTGCTCGTCGCTGAGGTGAAGAGTTTCATAATGTACAGGCTAGAGAGGGCAGAGCTCTCCTCAGAGCTCTCCAGAAAGCCCCGTTCCTGGCACTGGCTTTGCAGATGCAGATTCCATGCGGTGCACATTCACGAGGAGAGGCTACCTTGAAACCCTACTGCAGGTCTGAGCCGTTACATAATCTCTGGGGCTGAGTGTAGCTGAGAGTGCATATCATTAAAAGGTTTGTCTGGAAGTCCTGCAAATGGTAACAAAGCGCAATACATGTGCTAATGACCCAAAGACATTTAACATTCATTTACTTCATGATGAGAGTATTGTTTCTTTTCAGACAGAGTGATTATCTACTTGCTTAATACAATCAATAAACTAATAACAGTTCAATGCAAATGGCATTCGTAAACTTGCACAATCATTTGTAAGTCACATTTTTTATGTCTTTCCTAATTAGCAATATCAGCCATGTACAAATCCTGCAGAGTAATGAAAGCAATCAGACTAGTGAGAATCCCTTGTAGTACAGGACTGGTTTTTGCCCCCAAATGGAAATGGGGAATTTGAAAGCAAAAGAGGAACTCCTGTGTGGCAAACAGACCAATAAGGTAAAGGGACACACCAACCCAGACCTTGAAGTGAAGTGTTAGCTGAACCCCAACTGGGTCTTAGAGTTTTGAAAACATTTGAGCAATGTTTTTACTTCCATTCATTGGTCTCTTTGCTAGATCTGGGGTGGGTTGCAACTTTCTCAGTTCTACATGCTAATCCCAGCAGGCAGCTTCAGCTGGGAATCCTTGCATAGGCTACAAAAAGAATGATCCTAATGTCTTTCTTGCTTTTAGTTTTTCTTTTTAAACTGGTAGGTTTAAAAAAGGAAGAACCCCAGAGACTGCCAAACTGGGTCACGCAGGAGTCCATGTAGTCCTGTCTCCAAGAATGGCCAGTATCAACTGCTTCAGAGGAAGGTGCAAGAAACCCCGCAGAAGGCAGCTATGGGATAACTTGTGCCCAGGATAAGGGCCCTGTATCCATCAAATTGCTGTTTAGGTCCAGAAGGAGACATATTCTGAGCTGCAAGAAGCATTGTTGGTGATTCAGTAAAGAGGACTCTTCACTGTGCATCCTATTGAACAGACATTGCAGCCTGCTGACAGGTAGCACTGTGCTTTGGGAGGTAATTGTCTTTTGGAGGAGATGCAAAACAGGTCTTCACCAGTTGTGTCCATAGAAGGTTCCTTGGCACTTTTCTCAAGGCTAGGGGTGTTAGATTGGTGTTCTGGCTAAATCATTCTCTGCCTCTCTCAGTCCCCTTGGCAGTCTCAACTGAGCGCAGCATTCTTCACTTTCTTCCTGTGCTGTCAAACAGCTGCCATATTCAGTTACAGAGGTGGCTGCACAAGGGTGAAGGTGATATGATATAGATAGAGTTTGTCAAGTCCTGTCAGGTACAAATGGCTATATCAATGAAGGCTATTATTATACAGCAGGGAGACCTATAAGTACATGAAGAAATGAAAACCCAAGCTGTATTATGAAGGGAAGATACACAGGATCTCCACTTCAGCAATACCAAGGTAAGACGGTGTCAGGTCTGCAAGTGAGCTCTAAGGAAAAATAATAGCACTCACTGATTGAAGTAGAGCATTACATGACAACTGTATCCATTACTGTCATTGTTAACATGATGCAGCTCTGAGTTTGTGACAGTAATTTGGATGGAAAACACAAATAAACAATTTTTATATCTTGTTTGGACTATTTACTCCAAGGAAAGAGATTGTGTCGTTTCCCATCCTTCATCCCCCTAACTGGACTAATGGCCTCTGGCTTGCTAGAGCCACATATTGTAAGCTTCTTCTAAGGGGAACCCAAAAGAAAGAGTTTCCTGGCAGACTTGGCCTTGTGCACTTCATCCTGATGTTAATTTGTCTTGCACACAGCATATTGTGTGTTGTGTGTGTTTGTTTTTCAACTGTTCAAAAGAGAGAAGAAACAAACTTTTCAGTCTATTATCTTGGGCTGTTTTGCATCTGTTGCCCCAATGGCTGGAATCCCAGTGCTGGAAGCACCATATGGTTTGCATTGTTATTAGGAAAAAGCACATGCACAAATAAAGAGCAGCAGGACTGAGAAACTTGGTCCATAATTAAATACTCATATTGCTGCTAACTGCAGACTGAATGACTGAACCAGTGGGAATGGAGATATCACTGCTTCAGTTAGGGAGCTATTTCTTCCTCTTTTTGAAAGAGCACTGAAATGTTTCAAAGCTTGCGTCCGATTTAAAAACATGGGGCTCACTTCTACCCCTAATGTACTTTGCATCTATTATTGCTAATGGGAGATGCACGTACATGAAGATGGTAAAATAGGCCCTATAACAGTACTTAAATATTTCATAATATAGAAAATAGTGACCTGGTGGGAGCTGCTTCTGCTAAGTGCTGGCATGGTTGAAATAATTTATACTTAGATTGTAAGCTCTTTGGGGCAGGGGCTGTCTTTTTCTTCTGTGTTTGTACAGCACCTAACACCATAGGGTCCTGATCCATGACTGTGGCTCCTAGATGCTATGGTAATACAAATGCATCATCATCATCATAGAATCATAGGACTGGAAGGGACTTTGATAGGTCATCTAGTCCAGTCCCCTGCACTCGAGGCAGGACTAAGTATTTCTAGACCATCCCTGACAGGTGTTTGTCCAACCTGCTCTTAAAAACTTCCAGTGATGCAGATTCCACAACCTTCCTAGGTAATTTGTTCCAGTGCTTAACCGCCCTGACAGTTAGGAAGTTTTTCCTAATGTCCAACCTAAACTGCCCTTGCTGCAATTTAAGCCCATTGCTTCTTGTCCAATTCTCAGAGGTTAAGGAGAACAATTTATCACCCTTCTCTTTTACATACTTGAAGACTGTTATCATGTTCCCCCTCAGTCTTTTCTTTTCCAGACCAGACAAGCCCTTTTTTGGTCAGTCTTTGCTTGTAGGTCATGTTTTCTAGACCTTTAATCATTTTTACTTTCCTCTGGACTTTCTCCAATTTGTCCGCATCTGTCCCAAAGTGTGGTGCCCAGGACTGGACACAATACTTTAGCTGAGACCTTATCAGCACTGAGTAGAGTGGAGCAATTACGTCTCGTTTCTTGCCTACATCACTCTTGCTAATACATCCCAGAATAATGTTTGTTTTTTTTGCAGCAGTGTAACATTTTAACTCATATTTAGTTTGTGATTCACTATGACCCCCAGATCCTTTTCTGCAGTACTCCTTCCTAGGCAGTCATTTCCCATTTTGTATTTGTTCAATTGACTTTTCCTTTCTCGGTGGAGTACTTCACATTTGTCCTTATTGAATTTCATCCTATTTATTTCAGACCATTTCTCCAGTTTGTCAAGATAATTTTGAATTTTAATCTTGTCCTCCAAAGCACTTGCCACCCCTCCCAGCTTGGTGTCATCCACAAACTTTATAAGTGTACTCTCTATGCCATTATCCAAAGCATTTATGAACATATTGAATAGAATCAGATCAGGACAGATCCCTGCAGGATCCCACTCAATGTGCCCTTCCAGCTTCAATGTGAATGACTGATAACTCGCTGAGTGTGGTTTTCCAGCCAGTTAATAATAAATTACTAAAAATAAAAACATATGTACAGCTTCTGTGCTTTCTCCATGGCCTGGCACATCTTTTCACACAGCAAAACTTAGGATTCCCTGTGCTGGAGGTAGCTGGCTCTTTGGATCTCTGTCGTGAGTCTCTAGCTGTCTGTTTACATGCGTTCTCAAGAGGCAGGGCTCTGTCATGGCAGCCCTCAGGTACAGGGCACAGATCTCAGTGGAGTAGGGGTCTCCATAACTGTGCTGTGAGACTATCTCTATTGCTAGTGCCTGGGTATTTATGCTCTGGGAGACAAATCACCATGACGCAGGACTCCATGATGTGCAGACCTCTGGGTCTTCGGTGGTGTGAGCCCTTGGGCTGCAGCCAACTTTGCAAGTGGAAACACCAGAATATCTATAAGAAAAATCTCTGATTCTAAAAGCTCTTTGGTATCTCAGACATGGCCAAACCAAGAAATTTTACCTCTTCTTGCTGTGAGATCTCTGGAACCACAAGGTTTTGGCTGGATGTTGGTATGTAACCCACCCTCCAAATGCTCATCCATCATCACACTTCAATGCCAGGCACATGAAAGGGGCCCAGGGCTAAATAACTGACATCCCCATCGATAGAGACAAGTGATCCATGCGTACTTTGGGGTTTGTAGCTACACACAGTACATCCTGTACCCTCATAGTCATAGACTCATCTGTCGTTATTCATTGGGCACCGGTCAGGGGGACAAAACGGGGAAAGAGAGAAGGGAACAAAGGAAGAAAAGGTTTTTGCATCCAAACAATCCTGTTCTTTTTAATTTAATTCAGTGGCTACCAATAGCTGGTTTTCTACCTCAACAGCGTGGACGCAGACAGCTGGTTGTTGACAAACAGAGCTCAGCATATGCTCATGTAAAAAGAATAAAACCCAAGTCTCTGTTGTGTGAGGTAATTGCATCTCTCTGGCCCAGTCTGTCCAAGATGCTTTGGCTTCACTCACCTCCTTTGCATCCGATGAAGTGAGCTGTAGCTCACGAAAGCTTACGCTCTAATAAATTTGTTAGTCTGTATTCGCAAAAAGAAAAGGAGGACTTGTGGCACCTTAGAGACTAACACGGCTGCTACTCTGAAACCTCCTTTGTATGTAGAATACGTGTTTCTCTTTCCTCCTGGTTGAATGCTTGAGCAGAGCGGGGTTTGAAGACCAGAAGGCATTAGTTGGAGATGCTTCCTGCTAATGAGATCTTGGAGGATTTCTACCTTCACCTTTCTCCCTTCTCTTCTCTTATTTATAATGGCAGTTTCCGTGGTACCTTCACAGCCAAGGGTCTACCAGCATTTCCTGCTACAGTTCCAGGCTGCACGTTCAGCAACTTACAAGGGGCAATTAGCCACAAACCCGGTTTTCAGAGCTGAAACTTGCTGTAAAAGCCCCCCGTCACCGTCATGCCCTTAGTTTGATTTTATTAGTCAAGTCAGACAATAAAACCAGTGTGGCTGTGTCTAAGCCACTGTATGGTAGCCTACCGAGAGTCAGAGACAGGAAAGCCTCACCTAACATGCAGAGTGATCTCAACTCCTGAGCCTCGCTCCCCTCCTGAAGATACAAATCTAGGTGCGGTCTCTGATCTTCACTTCATTCACCTTCCCCAGTAACCTATTCCTCTCCCCTTATCCCCCAGCTCCTCATTTCCAGATTATATGCCCATGGCACACATGTGGCAACATCTCACTGTATTGAACCTTTCTTTCTAAATCTAAACCACCAGGGTCACCTTGAAACCTGCCCTTCCCCAATGAGAATGAACCTGTCCCCCACAAAACCTCTCCTGGTACTGCAGGAAGCAGAAAGCATCAAAGAAGCCAAGAGGAAAACAAATGAGAAAGGTAGAAGTGCTGCACAAAAGCAGCATTATGTTCTGTCATAACAACAATTTTCTTTGAGGCTAGAACAGTGCAGAGACATTTAAACAATCTCTCTCTCGCTCTCAGAACAGGGAAGAATTATCTGATTGAAATTCTCCTGGGTAACTATATTTGCATGGTTGTTTGTGACACAGATCTTTGGTGGTACAGCTGCCAATAATGAACACATACAGCGATGGAAGCTATTTTATTCATGAAACGCTGCGGCACCTTTATTCATTCTTCTCTTCCCTCAAAGAGAACACAGATCTCCTTCCTCCCCCATTCTTTCAATAGCAAACAAAAGGAAATTGCTCCTAACTGCATCCAGAGCCATGGGGTCCCCCCGCCCACTACTTCGCATTTCTGCCCAGTGGGGTGGATCAAAAGGAGGGGCTTTTGCTGATGACCAGATTCATGGCACTGAAGGCATCTAGAGGTGTGTCTGAAAGGGGCCCAGGCAATGGACTCTTGGTGGGAGGCACCTTCATGCTACTGCGCTGTTGCCGATTTAGTCACATATACCCGTCTAGAGAGCAGCCTGGACATCTGCAAGGAAGTGACGATTTCACACTCGCAAGCTAGGATCTTTGTACAGCCTGAGCTTTACCTGGCCAGTTATTCTCACTCTCCACCTTGCTGCCACCGAAGAGTTCAGTGATAAGATCTCCTTTCCCTCCCAGCTGAGCATCTCCAGGTGCTGGAGCCTGCACTGAAGTCAGAACCCCCAGCATCTCAGAGGGGCACCCCATTCAGAGGGCCATCTAACCCTTGCCCTCTCTGCTTAGCCTGCCAACAAGGGTTTCCAAGCTGGTTGTGAACGTGTGGCGATTTGTCCACCAGCTCATTTCACGCTGTGCCCAAACGAATGGCTTTTGGATATTTCTGGCCGAGAGCTCTACAACCCGGCCTCAGCCCCTGGGAGCTTGCCAGTCTCTCTCTCCACCAAGACAAACGTTCCCTGGTGGGACTAAAATAGCTTCTTCCTGATTAACGCAAATGAAGAGGGTCTCCGCCAGCCTGCGCTCATCTCACATGGTTTCCTGCCTCCGGTTTCTGATGCTCTACAGGAAGACCCCCAGCTGTAGGAGGTCCTCATCCAGTCCAGCTTTGAGCCTTGTGACTGCCTCAGTTTCCCCTTCTCAGTAGGGGAGACTCTTCACTGTGGGGGTTTTCTCAATGACCCTCCTTTTTGGGAGTCTGGTTTATTAATAAGTTCAAAGCAACAATCTCTCCCCACCCCCAACACCTTCTTGGCTGGCTCCCAACCCCCGATGCTGGGTCCTTAGTCCTTCCAGCTATAACAGGCTCCAGCAGCCATCTTGCAGGCTCAAAAGCCTTTCCCAGGGCTTCTGATTCCTAAGAGAACCTTCCTCCAGGCTCACAATCCTTTGCAGCCCTCCTGGGGGGCCTTCTCCCCCTGCAGACCTCCTCTGCTGAGGCTTGTCCCTCACCAGCTCCCTTCTGGAGAGTCACCATCAACCTGCCCCCTTCTCAGCAGGCTCCCTGAGCTCAGGCTGCTCTTTGATTCCCCAGCAGACTTGGCTCCTAGTCACAGGCTCCCATCACGTGACCTCACACTCAGCTTCTCTGCGCCTGGGGAGGCAGCTATACCTGGCACAGGTGAGGCGTAGCCCCACCCCTCATAAAGGGCCAGCTACCTGTGACACTTCAGCAGGCGCCCTGCCAGTTATGTGATGCTGTTATTTATGTGATCGGAAATAACCAGGTCCCAGACACTGCCCCCCAAACCTCTTTCGTAACCATGGGGACGAGAGCGTCTGCTCTCAGATGGGACAAGCCCCATGTGGACGGGCAGATTACAATGTCCTAGTAAAACACAGCCAGAAATTTTATTCTTATGACCCTCCCTCCTCTCTCGTCCCCATAAATTCCTTCTCCCCAGGGATTGCTAAGGCTGCCTGACAGACTGGCCTTTCCACAGGGAGCTGCTGTTCATTGGGGGGAGGGATAGCTCAGGGGTTTGAGCATTGGCCTGCTAAACCCAGGGTTGTGAGTTCAATCCTTGAGGGGGCCATTTAGGGATCTGTGGCAAAAATTGGGGATTGGTCCTGCTTTGAGCAGAGGGTTGGACTAGATGACCTCCTAAGGTCCCTTCCAATCCTGATATTCTATGATTGGCCTGGGAGGGCCTCGGTCACCCTGCTAGCCACAGTCTTCCCCTGTCCTTCCTGAGCAGCAGGAGGATTAGCCATGGCCCAGTCACATTGCTCTGTCTCATGGGCATGATTCTTGTCTGTGGTCAAACTCCCCATTTTTGTATCATCCCGGAACAGTATTTTGTCCCAGAGGTTCTTTAAGAGTGAAGAGAAGCAAATCTGCTCTGGCTACTCTGCGGTGAGGAGCTCTTTGCGTTCTCTTCGGCAGCATTATTGAAAGCTAACAGAGACTGACAAAGCTCCCACTTGAGTTCAGTCTTCTCTTCTCTTCCTTTTAACCACTTGCATGGAGCGACTTTCCAAGTCTCACAGCTACCTTTGATCTCAGCAAATTGGTGTAAATATCGCCAGACCCTGGCTTCAGCGTCCAGCAGACAGAGAGACTCAGTTGATTGGCTCTTAACCAGAAGTTCAAGGATCTCAGAAAAACAAAGGTTTCAGAGTAGCAGCCGTGTTAGTCTGTATCCGCAAAAAGACAAGGAGGACGTGTGGCACCTTAGAGACTAACAAATTTATCTGAGCATGAGCTTTCGTGAGCTACAGCTCACTTCATCGGATGCATGAAAAACAAACTGATTTTAATGCAAAGTTTCTCAGCTCAGGTATAATACATTCTCTTTCACAATAGCTGTCAAGCAACCAGCTGTCCTGAAAGTTTAGGGCTCACTCTTCTCCCATGAACTCAGTGGGTGCTTTGCCATTGTCTTCAGTGGAGACAGCCTAAGCCAAGCAGTAGTTTGTTACTTCTTAGCGAATTGTAGCTCATAACTAATAAATTAATCGATTATAAGAGCTGGATATAAAAGACTAATAATAGCTGATAGGTAACAGGTAAAAGACAGTTTAAGGTTTAAAGCTGCAATGCTAAAAATCTACAGGCTTAGGACTGTAAACTATTTAGCTTGGCCAGATTTGGCCTTTGGACCAGTTAGCAATATGATGAAAGTAAGTTCGCACAAGTGCATTACTAATAAACTGGCTAAGCTTGTGCCTATATTTGTGATACACCCATGTGAAAAGAACTGTGGAGTTTGGACAATAATGTCTGGGAGAGCTCAGCAGACACCTCAAGATGGATGTTGGTAGTCAGGGTGAAATGTTAGAGACTTTCTTAAGGTAACTGCCTGTTGCTATGGTGATACGGTGGTGTAAATATTAATGAGGATAAGGGGAACTAATGAGTTAACCTATTGAAAAGGGGGCATCCCAAAAGTAGGGGGGTGGGGGAGTTCAAATAAGGAAAAGGGTTAAAAACCCAGTGGGCAGCAGCAGAAAGCAGCACAAGAGCTGTATCCAGGCCTGCCCTGGCGGTGGCGGGATGCCAGCCACTGCCCAGGGTGGTGACAGTGACCACGACAACTCCCACCTGGGGTTTTGCACAGCGGAGGGGGGAGCCATGGGCCTGCCAGACGTTCCCTATTGTTCTCTCGTTCCTGGCCAGACGGCAGCATGTGTGGGGTTGTTGGGTTGGCTAATAAAGCAATTACGTATTACAGAAAGCACACTGCACAGTCTCTGTTCTGCACCGGGGGGGGGGGGGTCTCCCTGCTATTCACAGCCTCTTTCCTGTAGCCCACGTGAGGACTGAGCCCTCGCAGAGTAAAGCAGGTGTGGACCCTCTCTTTGGGATGGGTAATTAGTTAAGGAACCCACATTCTCTGGTAGCCACAGCTTGCTTTGTGTTGTTTATGGGGGTGCAGAGGAGCCCCCAATCCAGCATGACTGGCACCAGTGACCCAAAGGAGCCAGGACATGTTGGCGAATCTGACTCGTTATTTATATGTATTATGGGTGTCTCCTAGAGTGGCCAACCAAAACGGGGCTCTGTTGTGCTAGCTGCTGCCCATACCCCACAGTCCCTGCCCCAAAGAGTTTACGATCTAAATAGGCAAGATCGCCAAAGGGTGGGAGACAGGCAGAATGGATGTTCCAGATTCCTATGCCGGTAGGAATGCTTGCTCAATTTACCCATGAGCCTGGCATAATAATCACTGAATGGAAGTGCACCCCGCTTTCCATGGGCATTAATACAACCCCATCAGACTCATCCCTTTAACAACGCCCTAAGTAACAGCATAGAAATAATCAACCAGCTCCCCATCGCCTAGCCCTAAAGCTATAGTTATAGGCCAGTGGCTTATGGGAATAACTCGGAGCCTGTTGTACGGCATCAGCAACTCCAGCCAGAAGAGTTGCCTGGATTTAACTCCATGGAGACTCACTGTCCTGGGGAAGAGAAATTCACTGGCGTCTCTCAGGCCTCTGGTTCTCTGGGCAGGGGGGCCTGTTCTGGCCGTGGCTGTGGCTCTCCCTTCAGTCTGCACAAGAGCTGCCCTGCTAGTGACAGTGAGAGGCACATGCCCCCTCCCACCCCTCGTCCCAAGACAAGGGGAGAGCCCTGCTCTCTGGCCCTGTCAGCCGAGTTCTCTCCTGCTGCAAATTCCTGACGTATCTATACTGAAGTCCTGCTCCATGCAAAGGCTGGGAAGCTCCACTGCACCCTCCAAAGGCTGGGAAGCCCACGCTGTTTCTCTGCTGGAAGAGGGAATTAGTCATTTTAATGTTGAGAGAAGATGGCATTCTTATTGAAATGTCACTTTCTGGCTTGAAGTGTAATATATTTAACTCTTTGCAGAAGAGCATCCATAGGATGCTCCAGTCACGTTCACATGGGAATAATCAGCTGGCAACGGTTACGGTTTAATTTTAATAGCGCCTGACCAGGAAAGAACCCACTTATGCTCGTCAGGATCAGACAAGCACTGAAACTACTTATCCGAAAAGGCGGGGGATACGCTAAATGGGCTAACGGCTGAATTAGCCTGCGACTGGGTGAATTTCAGAGCGCTGCGGAGCGCCCAGTGCCGAGCTATGTAGAAATGTGACTGGCTTCCCCGCTACTTAGGGAAGCCGGTGTGGAGCCATATCTGCGCGAGGTAACACAAATCCGTTTTTTAAAATGAGTTGGCGGAATACTTCCCAGCTTTAGTAGCTGTCCAGTGCTGAATATTAACCCAAAGAGTGAGAGAACCGGCCAAGACAAGAAGATAGCGAGCGAACACAGGAAAACAGGAACTGCCAAACTGGATCAGACCAGGGTCCATCTAGTTTAGCATCCCGTGGCCAGCCAGTAGCAGCCGCTGCAGAAGAAAGCATGAGAACCCTGCAGCAGGCAATTATGGGACAACCTGCTCCAAGGGAAAGTTTATTCCTAACCCCTCAGAGGTTGGCTAATTCACGGAAAGAGAAAACCCTGGACATTCTTGTCATCCAACTTCTTTGTTATTGTAAATCTGTGTAAAATACTCTTTGAAAGGAAGGTATCGCCAGTAAGTGTATACAATGAACTTAGCAGGAAACAAAACCCGCCGGTGGAGAAGTTCCCCCATTTCCAGATTGTTGCGTGGTTTTTCTGACTCTGGGGAGAATGAAAAAGGGAGAGCGATGCTTTGAAACCCAGGATGGCATCATGCTGAAGAGCTCGCCTCAGACCGGCAACAGCCTTATTCTTGATGGAGGAGGCTGGCAGCCGTGTGCTGTGCCAAATGACCTCCCCCCTTTGCTTGTATTAGTGATTGTTACAGAGCGAGGGGCCTCTCCTGGTGAGCCCAGGAAGCCGGGCTGCATGTGTGAAACATTCCCGGTCTCACCGGATCGGCTGGGTGGCCGCCGAGAGTGTCAACATGTGCTGAACAGTTATTTGAGCAAGGGAAGAGTGACAAAGCCCTAGCAGCAGGGACAGCTGAAATGGTGCTGTACCCGGGCCAGCGGGGTCCTGAGCCCTCTGTCAGGGCCCCGAGGCACTGCCTCAATAGGAATGATCATAAATCATAACCGAGCCTGCAGGTGAGCGGTCTTTGCTTCAGAGAAGGGTCCAGTTGTAACAGTCACTTCAGTTAAGATCTGGGGGGGTCATTTTTCAGTTTGCCAGCTCGAGGATTTCCCCTCTTTCCTGACAGGCTTAAAGACTGATTACAAGCAAACCTACTCCTGCAGTAGTCACGGGTGCCTGCTTTCTTGCCAGTTTCATAGCAGCCTATTGTAATTTTTTGGGGTTCCAGCCACGGATGCCTCTGCTTTTGGCTCAGGGGAAGCAGAAACACACTGGCCTGTCCCTGCTGTCTCCTGCTGGCCCGGAGGCATTAGCCACTCAGTCCAAGTTTGCTCTGTCTAAGCGCTTTTGATTGTGTTTATACTCGAGTGGGGAAGGTGTTAGTTGCACTTTTACCTGGTTCCCCAGCTTGTGGCCCTAATGAAACCAGCAGGAGTACTGTGTTCGCTCCCATAAACGGGTGACCCCCCCCCCCCAGCTTTCCATTAACACACTGACCAGATGCGAAAGGCGATTTCTTGCGCCAAAAGAACCTGTTTGAGCTGGTGGAATTCAGGTCTGTGCAGGGACTTGGAGAGCTCAGGCGTTCGCCAGGGCCTGTCTCGTCACGTAGGGTATGTCTACATGGCATCCTGGCCCCAGTGGGAGCGCTGACCGACCTGGGCTAGTGGGGCTCACACGCGTGCTTTAAAAATAGGGGCAGTGCTTTGAAGCAGGGGCGCTGGGCGCTGAGAGCAAGTGGACTGAACTGTGAAGCCTGTGTATGATATAAACCACTTCAGGCCCGGGGGTGCGGGAGCCCCCCCCTAGTTCCAGCCCCTCTGCTTTGAAGTTGCAGCTTGGGCTGGAGCTCACGCTCTGGCGGGGGTGGGGGGGGGGAGGTAGCTGATGCAAAGCCCGCTGGAGTCAGTGGATCGGCTCCCACTGGCTTGGGATCAGGCCCCAAAGGGCCCACGTTCATCAGTGTCTGAGGATAAGCACCAAGAGCAATAGGAGAGAGCCAGGGAAGATGCACGTTGAGCTAGGGGGGCAGGAAAGCCGCGGCCCTGGAGGGTTACCGAGACCAGCCCAAAAGCAGCGAGCCCGCCCAGGTCATTCACCCCTGTACCCAAAGTCTAGGCACCACTAAGACCCCACTCCCGCTCCTAGGGCTGAAGCCTGAAGCAGGACTTAAGGGATACATAGAGCACCTGGGGCTGGGGTAGGAGGGGGAACCGTGCTGGCCGCTCTGCACAGGGCTCTCTAAGTAAGTTGCCCAGGCGCCTTGCGTCTCCTTGCTGCCCCCAGGTCCAGAGGGGAGAGCGGCAGGGACAAACTGCAGCCTTCCGGCGCTTAAAGTCAAGACTGGGAGCGGGAGTGGCCTTCAGAGCTTTGTTTTGTTTTTAAAGGAAAAGAGCAACTGCTTTTCCCCCGCTTCAGCTTTCTGTGACACAGGGCACCTGGTGACTATTTGCCAGTTAACCATAATTATCCCTCAGCCATCACCAGTAACATGCTCACCTGGTCCACTTGCAAATCCCTTGGGCGCCAGGCTTGCCAGTCAACGCGTCCTTAGTCCGAACTGCACCCAAAGTGTGGGGAAAAGTCCTTCCCCTTCCAGAATTAACCTTTTGCTTGCCCCTCTTGCAGGCTGTACCTCTCCGGCGTAATGTGGCAGCAGAGGTAGTGTGAGGGTCAGATGCTGCATTCCCTTCGGTACGAAGAAGTTGCCAGTACAGGTCACAGATGCACCTTTAAAGGTTGGATTGACTTTCTTTGCTATTACACCCCACTGCTGAGCTCTCATGTGATTCTCAGCGGCATCTTCAGAAAGGGTTTGAAAGACCCAGCACAAACCCCTCAAACTGAAAAACCTCCCCATATGTCTCCAAACTGAGGCAAGTTTGCAAAAAAGCCTCCCAAATCCCACCCATTGTGTTAGGTCAGCAAGGGGTGCTTGTCTGCACAATTAGCCCTTTCGTACACGCCTGGGCAAATTCTGCAAGGGAAGGTTAGGAATCTGCTATGAAGATGTGGGTCTGTAAGTTACCAGCTTGACTCTGCACTTGAAGTGAATAGGACTTTTCCTCCTGACTTTATGGGGCTCAGGATGAGGCCCCAAATGCTGGGAGGTATGTGAAGTGCCTTTTCACGTGCACTGAAACCAGCCTAGAATGGTCCTTGGTGGATTGCTTTTATCCCATCAAAGTCAATGGCACACGAGGGTATGTTCAAACGCCCGAGAGCAAAATCCTACCTGGCTATATATTCAAAGTTCTGGAGCAAGGCAGCTAGTGTCAGCCCAGTCAGACCTGGGACATGCTGCGGTCTGGCAAGCTCCTGCTACCTGGGGTGTCCAGCAGGGACCCAGTTATTTGTGTCTGGCTTAATCCCAAATGTTCAGAAGCCATCAAAGTTCTTAGAATAATTTTACCCAGAGAGGAAAGGTCTCATTTCAACTGGAAAAATGAACAAAGTGTTGATTTCATCTGCAGGAAATGCATTCAGCCAGATGCCTCACTTTGTTGTATTAGGTTCCAGGGCCCCTCGAGAATCATTCACACCCCATTCTACAGACGCAGCAGAGTCCCGTCCCACCCTGTATTATTCTTGGGTGAAAACGGTTTAAGCCATTTATTTAAGAACAACTTTGATCTTCCTGGGAGCACAAAAAAGCAGGAACAAGATGGTCCGGGACTGGAAAGGAGCTTTGGGGACTTTCAAGGCGCTTCTGCAGAATGAACAAAGCGTGAATATAAATAACAGGGTCAAAAGAGCCTAAGTGGGACTGAAGCAGCATAGGCCTTGTGCGGCTCTCGGTGCAGGGGTAATTCTCCTCACCACATGCCACAGGAAGAGACCCCAGCACTGGGTCAGGTTTATATTTGCTGGTGGTAGAGGCCAGATTCTGGCTTTTGGCACAGCTCTGAGTGACGGGCAGGGCATGAGTGGCACTGACCAAGAAGGGGATGTTGCTCAGAGACACCTCTCTGAGTCTCACTCCTGCCCCTTCCTCTTCCTGGGGGCTAGTGATTGATTGCAGTACTGGCCTATACCAGTCGCAAATTCCTACTCCCCGCACCACGTCAGCCACTTTGGCCATGAGCGTGTATTGTGGCAGAGGCAAAGTCTCTGCTATTCCCTGGGCACCTGCCTTGGGCAGGGAGTAAGCGGGTGACCAGCTCTGCTGGACCCTGGAGCCGAGATCTGGGCAGCCTCTGGAGAGGTGCAAGGGAAATTCCTCCCCCGGGTCGCTCCCCCCCGGGTGTGAGCAGGGAGCGGGGCACAGGTCCGGCACCTGTAAAGGCTCTGACTCATTCCTACCCAGCTGTATCTTCCTTCCCAAGCTCACGCCGATGCTAATAGCAGGAAACTTCGTTCTAACAAAGGCCTTTTGTGGTGCAGACAATCGCATACAGAAGCAGGTGCTAAAGTCAAGTGCTAATACAGGAAGGCACGTTGGCAAAGCACAGATTTTATTTCAGGTTTTCATGGGGTCTGAGGAGAAATAATGCAGATCTCCCTGGGCCAGACACAGCCCAGCGTTGGAGCCCATCAGGAAAACACAGAGCCAGTGTGCAAAGAAGAGGCGCTCGGCAGCAGCAGATTGCCAGGGGAGTGCACAGACAAATTGCTGAGCAGCCTGCCTCTGTGGGTGGAGTTCCTGGCATGGAGCAACAGAAGGAAGTAATCCAGCTTTCTTCTCCTCGGCCTTAGGGAGGCACAAATGCACCCTCAGTACAACAGGAGAAATGCTGGGCCGTGCGGACCCTCTGAACGCAGGTGAGCACCTGGACGGTGGAATTCAGGATGAGACTCCATCTGGCGCTGCCAGTGGTTTGAGAGTCCAGCAAGGAGGCAGAGAAACTCGGGACAGAAGAAGCCAGGCTGGAGTGAGAAACACGAAAGAAAGAAAGCTGATTCTGAGGGACATTGCAAATGACCTTTCAGCTAGAACAACAATCTGGAGTCTCGCCTGGGCAGCTTGATAGGCAGCCTTGTTACTGGGCAGCGTGGAGGAAAACAAGCTACTTAATCCAGCCTTCAGGCCTAGCTGCCTTTATACCTAGAGCGCCCTATATGGAATATATGAGAGTGGCTGATGTTCTGCACAGCAAGACCCAACCACGGCGGTGCCCCGAGCTCTTCAAGGTACATCTCACTGGCAGTTGTTCAAGGGAACAGCGCATCTTCCTGTGGTGAGACCATCTCAGCATCTCAGGACATGTGACATCATTTACGCTTCAAGGAGACGCATCTGAAATGAGAAGATAGGAGTTGCCAGACTGGATCAGCCCACTGTCCTCTTCCTGGCAGAGGTCGGAGCCAGCTGCTTCAGAGGAAGTTTACAAGAAATTCAGCGAGGGATAGTTATGGAATAATTTCCCCAGAGGGGAAGATTCTTCCTAGTTGCTTGGGGCAGCCACATCCACCGGAGAGGCTGATTGCTGAGAGGAGACAGAAGGTGTTTGGGTTGTTCAGCAGGGAGGTCATTGGCCTGATTCTCAGAAGGGCTCAGCTCCCATTTAGGCACCCAAAGGAAGCATCCAAAATTTCCAAAATGGCCAGCTGCCAGCAGCTTCCTTTGGAGAATCCCCCCTTCCCCTCCTAGCTGGAGCCAGTGGAGGATCCCAGTTCCCTCCTTCCCCTCCCATCATCTCAACAGGACCTTTTGGATGCTTAGTACTCCGGGAATTCTCGCTCCACGTCCATGTGTCCACAACACACCAGAGCTTGCCATGGGTCACCCCTGCACTCACAATGTGTGAGCCATGGATTGTTGGTCCACAGCGTCCTAGAGGCATTTGCAAATTGTTGTGTCCTTTCGGCTCCGGCTGGGACAGGTTGGCAGAGCAATGACAGGGGTTATCTGAGAAATACAGTCACAAGCAGCAGGGCAGTTTGCATGGTGTGGGTGGTAGTTAGCAGTGACCACACCTTGAAGGGTGCAGTTTGGACAAGAATCCAAAGGGCTCGATGTCTATTCAAAACTGCTGTAAATAACCAGACCCTGTGGTGTTTGCCAAGCTGGGCTGGACATTCACACATAGAGGCTTTCTTGTGACATTCCCAGAGATCCCTGCTTTGGGTTGGGTTGGGATCGTGCCCCTTCTGTATCCTGGACTGAAACGACCCAGCCAGCTCTGGCAGTTTCATTGTGTGAGTTTGATAGATCAGATCTCTTTGTGCTTTAGCTATAGGACAATAATACAAATCACTTTGAGTTCACACATCTTGTCTTGCACTAAGCGCTACAGGGGGAAAAACATACAGTAGACCAGGAATAATATCGTGCAGAAGTTCCAGTATAATGGCTGAGAGTTTATCACTGAGATGGGATGTGGCTATCATCCCTGCCTGGAAGCGACTGAGCCTTGATGCCCTGCAATGAATTGTGCAGCATTAAGGAGGCATGGAATGGCAGGAAACTTTTCTAAGGTGACATGTGCCACTGTCACCTAAAAAGGGAAGTGATCAAGTGACAGATGGATTGGGGCAGTTTTGCACACGTAGCCTCCCCTTTCCTATTGCTTGGGCCTCGTGCAAAGAGCAGCACTCGTCAGGCCAGGTAGCATTTGGCTTCAGCTTGGGGATTTGAGGATTTGACCTTTTTATGAGGTCGCTTCACAGAGCACGTGACACACTCGCATCATGGGGCAGCTCGGGTGATTAGGAAGCTAAAATGCGGACTGCCGGTGCCTGGTCATTACGCCGCCCGGTGCCTCTGCTGGACCGCTCAAGGGAGCGTGGCCTGACAGGGATATGACGGCTCCTTGTCTGCTCTTGGGGGTAGCACAGTGAGGAATGGCAGCCTTAATGACGGCTGCAGGGACAGTCTAAACTGTAGGATGTGTGACTGGTTATGCCAACGTTTGTAATTACCACAGTGCCCTAGAAAGGGGCCAAGAGAGACAGAAGTCAGGAGCGAGCGACCTCCAAGGGTCTTGTAGACGGATTAATAATAAAGACGAGCCGACGCACCGAAGTCACTCAGTTTGCCATTCTTAGGAGACCGTGCATGCCCAAGCGGAGGGACATGCGCTCCCTGCGCTCGGCGGCATGTGCTGGGGGCAGGTGGGCGCTGGTTGGGCTCAGGAGCAGATGAGAACATGCTGGCAGCGTTCCCACGTCCATGGGGCATCAGCAGGTTTTCAGACAGAAGAGTCTACCCTGTCCGGTCCGGACCTTTTCAGCACTCTGCACCAGCCGGGCCCTGCGCACTGCCTTCCTTCTGGGCTGGCCCCGGCCCTGAGGGACGGCTACACGCCTCGGCCGCACAGAGAACAAGCCCTGGGCCTGGGGCAGAAGGGTTACATGCACTTCACTGGGATGCACGGGCTGCTGTGGTCTGCAGCTCTCGCGGGATGAGCCTCTCCAGGAAGATTCCAGAACACCCCCGATCAGCCCCCTTCCTAGCACAGAGCCATCTCCTCCTCTGCCTTGGGCATCTGCCAGGGCCCGCTGGACACTTCAGCCTGTCCATCCCGGCATTCCCGGTTCAACTCAGAGTCCTGCTCCTGCTCCTTGCAGCCTTCCCTGTCATCTGGGACAGCCACACCTGGCAGAGCCCTGAGGACTGGGAACACCTAGACTGAGATCCTCGGGAGCCGGGGCAGAGGTGATGACCTGGAGGGGTCTAGGCTGTGGAAGATCCTACTGGAGGAGGTCTGCAGCCAGGTCTCTGTCAGAACCAGCCCGAACGCTCACTCTTATCCATGGATCTCAAAGCACTTTACAAAGCAGGCAAAGATCATGATCCCCATTTCACAGCGGGGGAAACTGAGGCACAGGGAGGTGAACTGGTTTGGCAAAAGTTACCCAGCAGGCCAGTGGTGGAGCTGGGAACAGAACCCAGTCCTGTGCTTTATCCGCTAGGGAATGCTGCCTCTCTTTGCTTGAAAGGAAACGAACCCAGGTTTGAATGACCCAGTTAGTCAAAGGCAAGAGCACTTTGGTTTTAAACATCTGCCAGTCCTCAGTGTGTCTCAAGACAGGGGACAAGGAATGGCTAGCATTCCCCCGCGGATAGAGCACGCAGTGCTCCCGGAGTCCCCGCACCCAAACAAAATACCCACAGCTCCGCGGTTGCTCTGCCAGCGAATGCAAAGAGCAGAATAAGGTCGCACCCAAATTTTCCTGGAGTTCCTCGTGCTGTTGTTTAGATAAGTTTAAATTAGCTGTGATTAAGCTAATTTCAAGGTAATTAACTCGGAAAGATATCCTCCACTTTTTACAATTCTAAGTGGCTGTTCATTAGGAGGAAGCAAACGAGCGAGCTGTGTGCCATTTTAGAAAGCTGCGTAATTAAAGCACGAGGAGCTAAATGCGGAACAAACGGCGGAGTCGTTAATGAAATATGAATATTCTTTATCTAATTAAGTGGCACAATTAATGGGACACGCTCGTAACACTGCCGTGGGGGAGGGGTGCCCCGGGGGCTGGAAGGGGAGCTGGCTCGCGGGAGCACCGCTCTTTGCCACGCTGCTCTTGTTACCTGTCGGGACTGGCTGGTGCAAACGCCTCTGGGCCGGAGTCGCGGTCCGAGGTCCAACGTGCAGGCCCAGCACCGGCGGCTGGCATGGAGCTCCCTCCTCCCACGCCAGCCCCAGGCAGGACCACGGTGTAGTAGAAGAGAGAAGATGGAGCTGTCAGAGCGGATCCGAGGTGCCTGGCAGACGAGCGGCTACGAGCTATTGGTAGGCAGAGCTACCCTGGAAGACTTCGCCACCTCTCAGCTAGTCTGGGCACGGGTCAGACTTTAGCCCCCAGGGTCTCCTCTCCCTCTCTCCATGGGATCTGTGTTGGAGCTGACAGGCGGGCCCTAAGGCAGCCTCCTCCAAACATCAGGGCAGCTGGGACCAGTGGGCTGGGCCTTGCCCGAATACACCAGAATCCAGGGTGGCACCGAAGGGGAGAGGGGCATTTGCTGAGACATAGGAGGAGAAAACTACCAAGGGTTCTGTAGTGAAACTGCAGTGCCACGAGCTGGGAGAGGCAGAACTCACACCCGTGCCCCAGAGCTGCAGATTCAACTAGAGCTGTGGGATTAGCCAGGGAATCCCACGGAAGGGAGACATGGGGTCTCTTAGTTATGGCGCCGTGTTGCCATCAGAACGGTACGTGCCTTTTGGTGACACGTCGTGGCAGAGGCTGGCCAAGCCCCCCCACGGTCACATCCGCAGGCCGAGGAAAGCGAGGGGTTGGGCAGCCAGGTCCCTGCCCTCCAGTGCCGGCAGCAGCGTCATTAATCCCGGCCTCTGCACTCGCACGGTGGGCGATACCAGAACGAACCGAGCCGGGCCGGATCCAGGGGTGCGGCTGCGATGCAGACAGCACAGGCCAGAGGTGTGCGTGCAAAGCTCACCCCAGCCCAGGCCTGCCTCGGGGTGGGGCGGGCGCCCAACACAATCACAACGGTCTCCGAGCTGACCTGACTCTTGTTTTGTGCTGACATTAACCCTGAATTTCGCCCATTTTTTCTATTACTAACGGACTTGAAAAACATTTAAAATTAGGAACAATAAAGCATCATGTTTAGAAAGGGCCTTGGTCTGACGCAGAGCCCAGTGAAATCACAGGCAACCTTTTCATCAACTCCACTGGGCTTTGGATTAGGTCCAAAGAGTGCCTAAGAATAGAGGACTGTGCCCCTAATATTGATGGGCTCATTTAGGCCAAGCAATTTTCCATGAGCTGATTAGACTGGTCCGTTCCTACAGGCAGCTAGTCATCTGAGAGCTTGCCTTCACTGCAGAAAAAGTGTGGTTTAACCTTGCGATAACTCACTCCAGAGCGCACTCTTGATGTAAAACCCCAGCACAGACAAGTCACAGGTATCCCTCACCTGGAGAGAGCGATCCTCTCCCTGGGGCTGACCTCCATGAGCTACAGCACTGCAAGAACTCCTGTGCCTTATTTCCTCTGGAGTTTTACACTGAGGTAAGTATCACGGAAAAGCGATCTCAGTGTAAAAACCTACCCTTTGGGCAGTGAAGAGCCAAGCTGTGCTGTGTGTACGTTGTCTCGCTGAGAGAAAAGAAAAACACTTGAGTTAACTCAGAGCTATCGAGGTAGTGTCGGATTTGAATGCAGTCTGGACAGTTGCTTTCTTTAATATCATGTTCCTTCAAGTGTGAAACCTAAAACAACCGGAGAGGGCCAGGACATATATTAACAATGGCGTTATGAACATCAGGCTGAAGAACTGAACTCCGGCCGCAAAGTCATTCCCTCTTTGGTGCAAATATAAATACAGCTGACTGCTGAGTGATGGGCTGGGTTGTACCCTGGGAAAGGAAACACTGGAATGCGTTGCCTAGGGAGGTGGTGGAATCTCCTTCCTTAGAAGTTTTTAAGGTCAGGCTTGACAAAGCCCTGGCTGGGATGATTTAATTGGGGATTGGTCCTGCTTTGAGCAGGGGGTTGGACTAGATGACCTCCTGAGGTCCCTTCCAACCCTGATATTCTATGATTCTATGATTCTAAAGAGGAGGAAGGAATTCCCTGTGTTGTACCCTTGACCTGTTAGGACCGCGTGCTGCAGCTCCCCACTGCAGGAGGGCAGGTGCTCCCCTCGAACGGCTGCAGGGGCCTGGGGACCCCACAAACTGCCTCACAGCACAGTCTCTGGCGCACATCTGGCCCAAGAGCGGTCACATTAAAATATTTTCGACGCAAAACATTTTCACAAAAATACTGCACTTCTTTTTTTGGGGGCCGGGGGACAGCAAAACAAATGTGTCCTTAGGTTTGGGGCTTTTTTTACATTGGAAAAAAATGATGTGATTTTTTTGGGGTGTGTGTGTGTCTCTTTTCCCTTCCTTTGTCTCCCTTTTGCCCGCCCCCCCATCTTTCCAAATGGAAAATTGCGGCTGGGACTGGACCTGTGGGAATGAAATTGTTGCTTCCCCTGTTCTTTTTGTCCGGCTGGGATGAGCTTTCCCAGTAGTGAAGTCAGGATCATTCTTAATTATTATTATATTATCACAGGCCAGGGGCCCTGTGCCAGATGCTGTGGAAGCAGGGAACCCATTTATTCCCGCAACGAATATTTTTCTCAAAACAGCCTAAAGAACAGAGCAGGGCGAACAATGGATATTTCGGTTCGTTGGGGAAAAAAATAATTTCAAGTCCTATGAAAAAAAACATTTTTCAAATCTTTTGGTGATTGAAAAATTTTGAAAAATCATTTCAGGGTGAATAAAACATTTTCTGTCAATTTCAAGCATTTTTTTACATTTTAAAATTATTTTAAAACAAAAGTAAATGAAATTTCTACTTGAAAAGTCATTCTGAATGGAAAAAATTGAAACATTTCATTTCAAAAATGTCAAAACAAAAACATTTTGACATTTTCAGTTTTCCAGCCGAACCAATGTGGTGAAAATTGGCACAAATTCGTGAAATGTTTTGGTGTCACTAAATCTGCATTTTTTGCCGAAAGAAGTTTTAGTCAAAAAATTCCACCCAGGTCTGCTAAAGAGCTGAGCTGAATTGGTCAAATGTTCAGCCCCTGCCCCAGTGCAGGGTTTCTCCCTGGCAGCCTGGATCACCACTGACCCCCACTCAATCTGCCCGGGCAGAGCCTTGGGCACCTAGCAAGTGGCTCTAAGGGCCAGCTGCTTCCCAGGCACTGTGTGTGGTTGGCCAATACATGGCAGAACATCCCGACTCGCATCCATCGGTCCCTGTGAATCCCAAGGCTGCGGGAGGGCCCTGGGGTAACTGAGGCCCCCAGGAGTGTGGGCTCCTCTGCCCAGCACAGGAGGGGTGAGGCAGGGTCAGGAGCTGGGCATTTGGAGGCCATTGTGCCCCTTAGCTATGTCGTTTCGGTGCCACGTACTCCTGCATTACACCCCTGAATTACTAGCGGCTAATTTATAGCTCGCTCTTACCCCCTGCGCTCAAAGGCGGGTCCCTTTCCAGCCCCTCCTGCGTATAAAGTGGCAACGTAGCTTTGTGTATCAGAGTGGCCTGATTCCTTCTCACACCCTCCAATGATATAATTGAAATTCCCCAGTCATCAGCTTCAGAAATGGTTTCTGACATTTCCACTATACTCTGTGGTCAGGATAATGTATTCATACACATTTCCCCCGGAGCATGGGGAAAACGAGCCACCGTCCTCTTCAACAACTCAGTCTTCTAATGTTTTAAGTTTGCAACAGATTTTGTTGGTTCGTTTAGACCCACCAAGAACCTGCCCGTCCCCCGCTCTACTCCCTGTTGGTGACATCTAATAAACGCATCATCAAAGCTTTGAAAAGCAGGGCACCCGCCTCCCTCATCACCTGGCTTGTGACACATGGCAGCTCTCTGGACTGACAGAGCTCAGAACGCTTCCCAGGGAACTCAGACATTTTCTAACAAGTCTGGATCTCCTTCACGTCTGTTAGAGGCACGGGGGCAGATTTTCAAAGGCAAGATGAGGAGTTGGCACCTCACTGGTGTTTGACAAGCTCCTTGAAAATTCTTGCTTAGCTGAAGAGGTGCTGGAGGCGAATGTTCACTGTTCTGGGCTCCTCACCAGATAGATGGGCTTGTGTTATGGCTGGAGGTGTGTGTAACGTGCCAGTTACAGCACGTGGGAGCCTCTGCCAAGCTCAGAATGTCACCGAAACGTGTGCGGGACAGCATGGGGATTGGCACATCACTTGATAAGCAGTGAAAACCCACACTGTTCAACAGGGCTTAAGCGCTGGAGAGCACAGGTCCGATTCTGCACTGCCTGGCACCTCACCTCATCAGTTACCTCCTTGCAAAATGAGCATAGCGTCACACTGCTTTGCAGAGTGTAAAGTGATGGCACAAGGGAGAGGAGCGTCCAGCCCACGGAACCTGTGTGACCCTCGCGAGCTGAGCACAAGGGCATGAGGATCCACCATGCCTGGGGACTGCAGAGTGCCGAGTATCTTCCCATCAGGACTGAGTCACTACAGAGATTTTCCCGCTTTACTTAATAAAATGATCATGTTAGCTGCAGAGAAGAAACCCTCCTGAATGTGCTCTGACCCCCCAGCTTAGGCCTTGCTGGAGACACACGAATATGAACTACATTTAGAGCTGAATAAGTGCCCCCTCCGATCATGGTTTTTCCATATGTGCAAGCTCAACTTACAAACCTGCACAGTTTGATGCTAATTTAAGGTAATGAGTTTACTTTCAACTGGTCATCTCCAGGCCTACAATTCCCTTGTCTTTAGGATCAGCCGCTTATTAAAGGGTCAGTGCAAACGAATGCTTTATGATCGGTAGTGATGACAGCAAACACAGCCTGGTTATTTAGTTGCACTCAGAAATGCAAAGGGACTTTCCTCCTCTCTGCATCTTTGCCTCCTGGTGGACAAAAGCCCCAGCACAACTGGGAGGGGAAACTAGGGAAAAGCATCCCTGTCCCTGGGACCTGACAGCATGTCCCTGTGGGCCCTTCGCAGCAGCGCATGGCAGGGCAATTACTGATTAAGTTGCTGCTTCTGCGGCATTACCTTCCATCTGAGGCTCTCACTGTGCTTTAGGGTGTTATTATCCCCCTCCTACACCCTGGGAAAGTGAGGCACAGACTTGCCTAGCCTCAGATCACGCAGCAAAGGGGTGCCGTAATTGGGGAGTCCCTTGGAATACCTGCTTCTCCAGACTATGCACTGGTGTAAGTCCGTAAGATGCTATCTGCTCTTCCTGGGGAAACACAGAGCCCTGACCTTAGTTGGGGAGCTCACGGGGCCTGCTTCCTGCCTGGCTTTTGCCCCACAGAATTTGCCTTCTTCCAAAGGATCCTTCAGGCCCAGAGATCCTGCCTTTCTGGGGCCTACACTCATAGACCCAGCTTCCTGCCTGGGATGGGGGCCAGACAAGCCCATTTTCCACTGAAGATCATAGCCACACAGAGCCACCCTCCATTGTGTGACTGGGGAGAGGCCACCCAGAATCCTCCCTCTGCTCCAGGAGGCGCGAGGTTTCAAAACAAGAACGGCCTGGAGTTTTGAAGAGCTCAGAATTCAGTTCCCAGCTATGCTGCAGACTCCCTGCGTGACCTGGGGCAAATCCCATAGTTGCTGCTTGCCTCAGTTTCCCCTCTGTAAAATGGGAACGATAAGCCCTTCTTTCTCCCTCCCTTGGTCTGGCTGGTCTGTTAGAGTGAGAGACAGTCCTGGCCATGAAAAGCTCACAGGCAGAGTCTGTGCAGCTCCTGGCACAACCGAACTCATCAGCTGGGGTCCTGAAGTACTGCAGTGATGTGAATAAAAATGCTGCCTAGTAGAACAGTTGCTCCCCATGGGGCTGGGGCCCCAAGAAGCTGCTCTGTGCATTTCCACCCCCCGAAAGGTGGTGGCTTACAAGTGTGCTCCGGAGCCTGCAGCCAGTGGAGAGGGGCGTCTTCTCCTCAGCGACAGCAGAGCCAAGGGAATCCTCCAGCTCTTTTTTACTTCCTCATGAACTTCATCTGGCCCCTTCGCCTCGCCCTCCCTCACGTCTGTTTGTTACACAGAATATCGCTGCTGTCAACATCAGCCCCCTTTCCTCCTCCTCGCCATCATTCCTCTCCGACAGGTGGGGAAGTTCTTCTGATATAGAAAGAAACAAACGACAAGGAAGATCCCAGCACAGCCCAGCCCCTGGTTTCAAAGTGGCTGCATCTCCAGAACCCATCAGTGTGATTCTATTTTTGCTGCCCTAGAACAAACACAATGAGATTCCTTGGGGGCCCTGGAAGGGAAAACAATAAATCAGATCTACAAATAAACGATACTCCAAAGGAAAACACTCTCTTTCGGCTTATGAAGGTTGAATTCTCCACCAGCCATGAAGGAGCAAGGTGGGAGCTGCATGGGTTTGTCAAAGCGCAGTATCAGGAGGGCCTTAAGCTTGCATTCATGTCTCTGAGCTGCTGTCCCTCAGCCGCTGCCCTGCCCCAGAGGGGAATGGGTACAGCCAGAGAGTGGCATGCCAGGCACGCCTGGGGCATGGCCCTTGCTGAGCCCTTTCCCTGGAAAGACGGCACAGAAATAAGCAAGGCCGCCGACCCTCGACTGTCCCCCCGGTGGCTTTAGCACAGCCGAGCTGAGCAGCTTTTCGTCCTCCCTGTCCCCTGCCTCCGGAGGCTGCCGGGAGAACTGGCTGCCTCCCGCCCCCCGCCATGCCTCCAGTAGCCTATGGGCGTGATAGGCAATGGTAGACGTGGGGGAAGGGGGAGGCAAGTTTTGGGTGCTAACCCAGTTCACTCATGGCACAGTCTGACTGGATAGTGGAGAGGGCTCTCAGCCAATCAGGCACTGCGATTTTGTTGACCTTTGGGGGGTGGGAGGGGGTGGGGAACTGATTAACCTTTTAAAAGTGCAGGACCATTCGCTCTCTCCCAATCCCTGCTAATGTCAAGAGCAGACATTTAGGGGGACTACCATAGGCCCTGTCCCCAAGTTCTACTCAGCACAGGACCTGAAGATTGGGCTGGGCGGAGGAAAAAGTTACAGTTCACTCCCTGATCCTGATCCAGGGCTGGTGCGGCCCCTGTTGCAACACAGAGCAGCCGCGGGGCTGCTATAATGGTGCACAGCGGCAGAAGCCTGAAGGGGCCATCCCAACAGCTGGGGGCTGCCTGAGTGCAGTAGCCACATGAAAGCTCCCCGGCTACGTGGGAGGAGACTTTGTTACGCGTATGGCACAGAGCCAGCAGTGTTAGCAGATGATGCGGAGTGGGTGGCAGAGACATCACCACCACATGCTTAAATCTACTCGGTTTCAATGGGACTGAAAGCCTGTGCTCTGCTGAGTCGGGATGAAATTACTCTGGTGCTTAATCTGCCCCCCGGGATCATGGCCTTTCTGCAAAGAGGTGTGCAGGCAGGGACTTTTTAACACTTCGCTTTGTCATGTGCAGAGATCTGGCTCCCTGGATCTCGGAGGGAACGCACTGAATGTGGTTATACATAACAACAGCAAGAGAAGTGGCATGTGACATCTGAGAGCATCTGCATCCAAGGCATATACATAATTCCTGACTGTAAAATATTCATCCTCCTATGTTACAAAACAGGAAAGAGAAAAAAACGGAAAGCCCTGGGAGCTGGAGCGGAATCCCTGGAAAATGATTAAGCAAGTGCCACAAGTATTCAAAAATGGAGAAGTGTCTCGAGAGAGCACTTTCCCAACAGCCGAACATTTCCTTTAAGTTTCGTCATCTTGTAACAGATTAAAGGCAAAGAGGCATTTATCCAAGGGAAGTGTGCTCAATTGTTAGACCAAATTACCTTTAGAATATTGTCCGAGATTTAACTTGTCATAAAAGGAAGAGTGCCAGAGTGGGGTCAGCCTTTCACCCTGGCTCACATAGCGAAATGCATGTGTTATCTGGGATGGCACTTACCCAGTCTAGAGGAATTCATTAATATAAATAATGGTTTAATCCCAGACAGTTTGTAATATATATGACATCCCACTCCAGCATCGCTTGTTATCACTTTCTCTGCCTCCACTGAGGACCAGAGCTTCAGCCCATGTAAACTGGCATTCATTCAGGCTTCAGTGGAGCTGTGTGTATTTGCATCTGCTGGGAATCTGACCCTGGGATACAAAACACTCACTATGTTTCACCTGAATCTGTGGCTAAATAAAACATTCCATTGCTCACATATGACATGCAATTGCTAAGCTGCCTGCCTGGCTCAGGGGGAGTAGCCGTGAAAGGATAGGGTCCTTTCCCACTGGGTCAGTGGGTTAGAAACATTATGGAGAAACAGAGCGGATATTTGCCAAGGACATTCCTCTGGCGCAGTCTGTGATGGGGCCCTGATAAAGCTGGCATCTTGTGAGAGACCCCTGTGCCGTGTTGCTGCACGTGCTGGCATAGGAGCACCTGGATCTACTGGGGCATAAGATATGGTAGGTGCACTCTGGGTATGTGAAGGGCAGAGGTCCTGGCCTGCACTGTCATTCCAAGAGGCCACCCCAACCTTCCAGTGCAGCACCTGTTCTGAGGTCGATGACAGCACTGAAATTCACTTGAAAGAAGAATTTAAAAAATGATGTAGTTCTTGCCTTGCCTTCCAGAGTGACAGCCCCGAGAAAACCGTGCCCAGACTGTCTCACCATGACGTGACATTTCAGAGCCAACAGAAACCCAGCCGCCGATTTATAGGCCTGCCTCAGCAAAAAGCGAATTCCTTCTTCATGTTCTGTTAACTCCCCATTACTCTTAGTTCTATAACATTTAATACCCTGCAATGAAATGAATGCTGCCAATGCCCCTAAGAGCGAAGAGACAGAGGAGAAGCAGCTAATTGCATTGTGCCTGACAGTTTGGTTTATACCATGCACATTTGTGTTGCCACAATATTAGACAAGCTGCTTAATTAAAGTAAAACCACCAATTATTGTAAAAAAATTCACACAAAAATGGCCTCTGCAGATTACAACTGATAACTTCTGATAGTCTATTTGTTAGATAATTATCTCCAGGTTCAGCAGCAGTGGAACAAAGCAAGCGGCCCCTTTCCATTTGCACACTCCTTCACTGTTCAGGGATTGGGAGTGTCACAAGGGTTACCACAGCTGAGGAATTCATGCTGCTAATTGGCAGGGAGCATTTGCCATGGGAGCTGCAGCTGCAAAGACTAACGATAAGGCTCTACGCAGAGACACCAGATTTATGGCTAGCGGCTGGAGAGAAGGGCAAGCAAACCAACTTTAATAAGGAGCTCCTCTCTGAGCCTTGGACTGACAGATTCTCCTTGGACTGACAGATTCAGGTAAACAATGACTCCTTCTAGCAAGTTAATAAGCAGAATTAAACGTTCAGTGCGCATTTCCAGTGGTGAGGGAAAAAAACCCCTTAGTCTGAATGGGAATTAGAGATCGCTAATAAATCAGAGAAACTCAGCAAGGAGGGAAAAAATACAAACACAATCCTCTCCTCACCCATTACAGAAAGCCCTCTGTCTGCAGCCAGCAGCAGGGAGCAGGTACTGACTGATTGCCATGGAGACGCTGCAAAGGAAAACAAAACTGTTGGCGCGTAAAGAAAAGAGGTGACGCGGCTGGCCCCCCGGAGAACATCAGACGCGCCCCTGTGTTTGGCTGCTCCTCTGACTCCGCTATTTCATTCTCACATGTTGTGGCTAGGGGGCTGTTCTGTGTAGTAGCAGGACTGGTCTGTGGCCTGAGCCCAGGCCTGTGGCCTGCCGTTAGGTGAGGGCCTTGCAAGGAGAAAGGAGTTTCTTTTACTGCCTCTCTTCCATTCCGGTACCTATACTGCCCTCCTCGCCCTGATGTACCCGAGTGCCTGCCAGGAGCGCATTCGGTGACGGAAACGGAGGGGGAATTCTCTGGACCCTGGATCCTACCCGGTGAGGACACAAATGACTGGCTCATGGCACAATCTATAGCGTGGGGGGTGCAGCCACATGGCCTTACCCAAAGACGGGGAAGACTGAGGTGGCCTCTTGGAATGACAGTGCAGACCGGGAACTCTGCCCTTCACAAAGCCCTGGGGCATCTGCCGTGTATTATGTTCCCCTCGATCCAGGTGCTCCTATGCCAGCACGTGCAGCAACATGGCACAGGGGGCTCTCACCAGATCCCAGCTTTATCAGGGCCCCATCACAGACTGCGCCAGAGGCGTGTCCTCCTGCAAAGGCCTGCTGTGTTTCTCCATAATGGCAATGCCCCATGTTTCCCCGGTCCCAGTGGCACCCATCTGGGCTGGCAGTCGAATACTTGACCAGTGAGTCTGAGGAAAAGAGGTCAGAGGGTGTAACGACACGTGGGAAACCTACTAACGTGACAGGCTCACATTCATGGGCAGAGTCTTTTGCAGGCACCAGCAGCCGCCAAATCATCTCAAGCACAAAGCTACCATGTGTGCAGAGGGCAAGACAGAACTGATGCTCGCTGTCTTTAATGTCTGACTCTCTTAATGGCTATCCATGCGTCTCTGGACCCTCCCAGATGTTGAGCCTGGACGGTTTTCCACGACCTGAGGGTAGTGATGGATTGTGAGGCGGGGATGGGTGTGAACCTGGCCAATAGGGGCAGTCCCCGCCAAGATCTGAGCCCTCTTCCACACACCGATTAGGACTTGACTTTATGCTGGTTGGGACCCTTCACTGAGGAAAGCCTCTGGATGGCAAGTCCAACCGCTGCCTCCTCATGGTGAGAGTCAGTAACTGGCTTGGATAGCCGGGCGGATTGCAGAGGACAAACCCCCCACATTCTGGGGGGGTGGGGATGGGCATCCCCAACAAAGCTGCCCCCCCGGTAAGGGAGCCTCCTCCAGGTATGAGTAGACTCCCCCTGGTAAGGGTTAGTTTCCCCCTGGTATGGGTTAGTTTCCCCCTGAGAAGGCTTATATCTTTTAAATATGGAAAAAAGAAATTTTTATTTATATACCGGATTAACAATGCCCCCGCTGTCGGCTTCGATGCCCTGGCCGACAGTGTTAAATATATTAGGGGAGTAATTAGGGTCCCTGGACTGATGGACAAGACAGTTGGGAATGAGATGATACCTCAGGAGAGTGAGATCGATGGATCCCAATGAAAAAGGAAAGGGGAGCTGAGGAAGATGAAAGGATAAGTAATGATCGAGGTGAGGAGATTTTATCTATTTTACCTATGGTTTTTACTGAGGATACTTTTAATTATTTATTTATGGACAATTTTAATCCAGATTTTGAGGATTTAATACATTTGATGAGCTGTATTTTAAAGAACCTGGTCATTTTAATATTAATTTATCAAATTCAGTTTATTCTATTGCAGATTTTAAGGACGGTATGATTGATAATTCAACAAATTTGTTAAATATACCAAAAAGTAGTTCATGGAAAGATGGAGTTTTCTATTTGGAATACCATGTTGATTGTTTGAATTGTCCAATTTGCCCTCCGGTTTTATCAGCATCTGGAAAATGGGCAAAACATATTAACATAGTTCATAAAAGTAAGGCCATAAGAGTGATATGTCAGAAGTGCAGAAAATCCTCTCAATATCAAAATATAGCTTGCATCTACCCCAAGTGCGTGTCCAGGGATGTGGATACCCCGGCAAAGAGCTATACTTGTTCTATTTGTGGGCTGGCATTTCATACTAAATCGGGATTAAGCCAACACTGTAGACACAGACACCCCGCCGTTAGAAACAAGCAAAGAAAAGAAGATATAGCAGTAAAGATTAAGAATAGAGAGAGATCTTCTTGATCTCGGATTTGGACAGATAAGGAGGTCAAATTGCTTCTTCAAGTAGAGAATAAATATTTAGGGAAAAGGAATATAAATAAATGTATTGAAGGTGAATTAAGATAAAAAACTAATAAACAAATATCAGATAAAAGGTGAGAATTGGCGAAGAAAAAGATCAAGATAGATGGACAGATTAATGAAGTGAGAGAGGTAGACAAATTTGAAGAGAATGTATTAGAAACTCCACCTCCCAGAGAAAGAATTTTACCATTAAAAGAACATCCGTTTGTGGATAAAGTGGAAAAAGTTTGTAGGTAGGGGAAACAGAGTAGAGAAGGACGGGAAATAGTTAATAGTGTAGAGGAAATTTAAAGGTTATTAAAGGATAATCAACTTGGATGGGCCATGTTGGAAAGGGTATGTAATTCGCTGTTAGGGGAGAATATTAATAGGAAAGAGGAACAACAGGAGGTGACAAATAAGGGGAAGAGAAGGAAGGTAGTGATAGGAGATAGGAAAAGACAGTCCACCTCTATTAGAAAATATGCTACTAAGAAAGCAAAATATAAGTTTTATCAGCAGTTATCTGAGAAGGATAGAAGAAGATTGGCTCGAATTATAATGGGAGAACCGGATAGAGCCAAATGTAACATCCTTATGAAAGAAATTGAGGCATATTATGTTGATATATTGGGTAAAGTTGGACATGGAAATACCGTTGGTTGGCCTTCACCCACAGAGAGTGTGGATAATGATGTATTAATGAGTCCAATCTCCGTGGATGAAATTAGAGAAGTATTAAGAGAAATTCATAAAGATAGCGCCCCTGACCCAGATAAAATAAAGGTGAGTGATTTCTGGGATATTTTAAACATAGACTCTCTTAATTCTCACAAAAATTTTTAATATATCATTTTAAAATGGTCAAGTCCCAGATGATTTTAAAGAAAACAGAACAATTTTAATTCCAAAAGTGGAAAATGAGGAGGAATTGAAAGAGGCCTTTAACAATAGGTTTGGGTTTGACGATATGGGTTTGACTATATACTAAGATTTTAGCTAAAAGATTAATGATTGCAGTTAAAATATGTAGTAGACAAAAAGGATTTATTTCTGCCCCTGGCTGTGAGGAAAATATAGCAATTTTACATAATTTGATAAAAGGGGTAAAATGAAGTGGTGAGGAATTAGCTACAGTATTTGTAGACTTAGCAAAAACATTTGACTCAGTTGGACATGGACATATTATGGCTGGCCTCAGAAGATAGGGAATAAATGAGTATTTTATAGGAATTATTGGGGACTTATATGATAACTGTACCACAAGGGTTTGGGTGGGGGATAAAAGTACAGAGTCTATTTTAATTAGGAGCGGGGTCAAACAGGGTGACCCTTTGTCTCCTATTTTATTTAATATTGCCATCGATCCCCTTTTAACTAGGTTGGAATCAGAGGGCTGTGGATTTTATGTTCAGGGTAATAGTGTCACGTCATTGGCATTTGCCGACAATGTGGCAATTTTAAGTGATTCATATCAAGGGATGATTAAAAATTTGGGTATTTTAGAACGTTTTCGTAACACCACTAATCTTCGAATTAATGTGAAAAAAACAAAGGGTTTTCACATTTTATCAAAATATAAAACTTATATAGTTAATCCAAAGGATAATCGGAATATAGGGACTGATAGGATTTAGTATGTACAACCAGGAGAATTTGAAAAGTATTTGGGTGCAAGAATAGATCCCTGGATAGGGGTTGGAGGACTGTCGCTTCGGGATAAATTGAATGAATGGAGTAAGAGTTTGAATAAGTCCTCCCTGAAGCTGGCCCAGAAATTAATGATTTTACAAACATTTATTTTACAGAGGCTATTTTATAATCCACTTTTAATAGAACCCCCCTTTTATCTTTTAAATGATTTGGATATTTTAGTTAGGAAAATAGCAAAACAAATTTTACATTTACTGCAATGTACTACTGATGGTTTATTTTATTCTAGAGGGAGAGATGGAGGACTTGCGCTGACAAAATTTAGTGTACAAATCCCTAATATGTTGATTTGGAAATTGAGAAGACATATTGTTTCTAAGGACAACTGGATAGATCTTTCATATTTATATGCTGGAGAAAATCTAGTTGACAAGATTCTGGTATTTAGTGCAGCAACACCAAATCCTAAAAAATGGAGGGAGGAAGAATTCTCTAGATGGTGTGGATTGAGGTGTGAGGGGGTAGGAACGAAATATTTTAAGAATGATGCAATTAGTAATTCGATTATGAAAAATTCTAGTAAGATTAAGTCCTCTTCATTTATTGCAGCGTTACAATTTAGGGCGAATATATACCCTACAAGAGAAACGTTAGCAAGAGGAAGAGTTGGAGTAAATGCCTCTTGTAGATGGTGTGGCAAGGTGAAAGAGACAATACCACACATATCAGGACAATGCTTTAAAACTAAAGATGAACGAATTAGACCACATACTAGGGTAGTCTCAGATGTTGTAGATAAGGTGGGTAAATTAGGATGGAAAGTATTTAAAGAACCCCATTTGAGAAATAAAAAGGGAGAACTCAGAAAACCAGATATAGTCTTTACAAAAGGAGATATGGCGGTGGTTGTGGATGTGACAGTTAGTTGGGAAGATAATGCCAAGAGTTTAGCGAAAGGCCTCAGAGAGAAGGTAACTTACTACCTCGAAGTGGAGGAAGAGATTAAGAACTTGATGGGAGGTAAAAATATACACTTCTTTGGCCTCGTACTTGGGGCTCGTGGCAGGTGGAGTGAAGGAAATGCTGGCAATCGTAAAGGTAAAAATTTTAAAGAGAATATTTGTAGATTGGTTTTATACTCCACGATCAACATGATGGCTATGTTCAGTGACAGGTAAAGATCCCGGAGGTCCATTCCGTGTATCTTACGTGGCGAATTGCGGGCACTACTATGATGGGTCTCGCGCTTTCTCTTCTTGGGAGGGGGCAGATTTCAGGGCACCGTTTCTTGCCGCTGAACTGGGGTATTAACTGCCCCACTAGTGTCCTAGAGGAGGGGAGTGGAGAGGGAGGGACCTGGGCCTGCCCTCTACTCTGGGTCCCAGGCCAGGGGCCCTAGGGATAGCGGTAAACCACTTGAACTAGCGGTTCCTTCCCCTGGGTTACTTCCCTCTCCTGCCCTTCAGCTTGTGGAGCTTCCTGCCCTCCCTCTGCACAAACCAGGTGTCCCTTTACCTAGGGTCTTGGTCTTCTTAGCCCACCTCAGCACTTCTCCAAACTCTCCTCTGCTTCCCTCCAAACTGCTCTCTGCTCCAACACCAATCCACTCTACTTCAACTCCTCCTCTTGTCTGATTGAAGCAGGGAGTTTTTATCATGTGACTGGCTTCAGGTGCTTTAATTAATTTATAGCAAACTTTCTTCCCCCTACAGGGAATAAGGCTCCCTTCTAACACTCTCCTGCTGCCCTCTGGCCATGCTGTATCACACGTACCATAACTAAATTTTAGCTATTTTGTTTCCAAATTTTAAAATATTGGATTATTGGTTTCTTAATACCATTATATCCATTGCTGTTGATCTATCTGTCCTTTTAGATAGTGATTTTAAATACTTATTAATAAATACTTATAAAATGGATTATAGCCTATTTTAATTTATTATTTTTACTGTATTTGGATGCGGACTGGCCGCTTATAGTAACCAGGAAAGGGCAGGTAGTCACGCCTGTACATAAATATGTCTACATTGCAGTTAAATACCTGCAGCTGGCCCTTGTCAGCTGACTCAGGCTCACAGGGCTTGGGCTGTGGGGTTGTAAAATTGTGGTGTAGATGTTCCAAACCCGGGCCCTGGGACTCTCCCCACTCACTAGGTCTCAGAGTCTGGGTTCCAGCCCAAGCCCCAACGTTTACAGCCCGGCAGTCTGAGCCCCACAGGCCCGAGTCAGCTGACACAGGCCAGCTACCAGTGCTTAACTGCAATGTAGACACACCCTCTGCCATCTCAGTCACTTTGCTCCAGCAGGTACAGACTTCACATTTCTGGGACAGTCAGGGTCTGACCCAAACTCAATTGTAGTCAAGGGAAGTTGTACGATTTACTTCCAGGGGCTTTTGGATCTGGCCCTTAATTCCTGTTCCGTTACTTAAATATCATTTGATCAGCGGGCAGGAATTATTTCTGTTGCCACCTGGAAAGCTTAGTTTTTAATTACATGTGCACTAAAAACACTGAAACACGTTTCTGTTCCTGTATTTTAACTCGGGAGAAATGTGACACTATTAATCGCCATTAAAGAGGAGAGTTACAACCCGTTACTCCTCCTTTTCAGTAAATAAAATTCCACCAAGTGCCTTGTTAACCCAAAGAAATAGTGTGTACCTCAGGGAACATGACTTTCCGGTGATTGGCAGAGGACCCTACCTGCTGGCTAAAAGGACTACGTGTATGCTTAAAGTTAAGCATGTGCTTTGATGGATGGGGTCTTGAATGTTGAGCTGTACTTATTGGTCTGTGCTTCAGCTCCCCTCTGTAAAATGTATCCTACCTCATGGAAGTGTTGTGAGGCTGAAATAATTAATTCCTGGGAGTGCTCAAATACCATAATGTTAGGGGCCAGATTAAAGCCGTTCAAAATATTTCAGTTGATTTTTTTTTTTAGGATTAAAAATGGCTTTTTAATAAAAACGGAAATTTCTGCAGCAAAGCGTTTCACTTTTCAGGTGCTGTAAACTGAAAAATATTTGCCAGTTGTGTGAAAATGTTCAGTGAAACCAAAAATTAGGATCCTGCACTTTCAGACCTGAAAAGCTTCCTCTGTATTTCTAAGTGGAGTTCTTGTAACTTTGGCTCCTCTGCTCTATGGAATGCAGCTGCTAAATCCGCTGTTCAAATAACTGATGATGGTGTCCCCGCCGCCCTTCCCAGCTTTTCACTCGTTCATGTGGTGGTGCAAATCAATAGTTGTTTTTTTTAATGTTATAAAATAACCAAGAATGATGCACATGGGCAAGAAATGACAGAGAAGTGGAAAGCAACCCTTCAGAATCATAAAAAGGTAAAAGGGGGCATAGAGGAAGATTTGTATTGTGGTTTTGCAGAAAATCAATGAAGAGTTGCTGCTAGGCTGTGTTGTAGATAACAAGCAGATTATATCAGTTTTCATGGAACATATTGTTTGGCAGGCAGGATGCACTGGGAGGCTATAATGACGCATCATAAAACTGACGTTAGTCTTGTGGGCAAGGAGATTTAAATAAGACTTAAATGCTGGAATTTTGTGATGGTTATTATTTATTCAATAGCCTGAGATGGCAACTCTGGCTGTCTTCAGATTCCTAAGCTACTAAAAGTCCAAGTGGAGGCAGATGATCAATAAGCAGGTGATGGAAAATAATTTCATTGTGTGCCTCAGCAGAATCCCCCGATTAATAGTCACTGAGAAACAGGCCCAAGAATTTTCAGAGAGATGCTTTTAGTTTTGACACAGAGGTTTCCAGTTGCAGAACATCTGCGGCAGCTCTTTGCCTTTAGTAATCTCATTGCAGTGACAGCCCTTCCCTAGCTCAGTTGTTGGACGTTGGGACCCTGACATCATTCTGGAGTTTGAAGTAGGAAAATGATCAAAAATACTCAGCCATTAGCTCTAGTAAACCCTCTAAAACAGCGATACTCAGATTGAGGCTCGCAGGCTGCAAGTGGTTCTTAAATGTGTCTCCTATGGCTCTGTGCAGCATACAATATTGTGTGATTTAATGATTAACCAATCTAAATTATTAATCAATCAGGATGCTTTTACTATGTCATTAACCAATTGTAGAACACTTGGTCAGTCATTTTGCTGTGAGAATAATTATATATATATAGTAAACGAAACAATGAATTCACACTGTTTGGTTCTTTTGGGCAATGTTGATCGCTAATTTGGTCCCTGAACCACTGAGGTCTGAATATCACTGCTCTAAAATATGCAAGGAGCAAAGTCAAGTCTATTGTTGAACATGTTTAATTTATATGTTCCATTTTTTAGTAGTGGTGGAATGATTTGCATTTTCCATACAAATTGGATACGTTCTGGTTCTACTCTGATACTTTTCTTCCCGAATTCACCCTGCTCAGACAGGCCAGCATAAGGGGAAGGCACCACTTAGGCACCTGACCTGTTCAGATGCGTTTGTAAAAGTGGGACTTAACTCATGGATAGTCAATGGGTGTCCGGCGCCCGGCTCACTGAGATGTAAATTGCACCTAAATCCCTTTGGGAATCTGGCCCAGAGTCTCAGACTGACCACAGAGTGTCCCTGGAGGAAGGGATCTTCACCAGAAGCAGGTTTCCGTGGCAGCTGGCTCTGCTGGGCCTGGCAGAAGGCGGCTGGACCCAGCATTAGATGACAGCACAGCAAGCCCCTCCCTAGCTCAAGAGCCAGGCCTGGTGGTGGAGTGAGATGCTGCACTTTTGATTGTGTTAACAACTCGGCATGCCTCTGCCTTGCGGCAGCTGAGGCACTGGAAATCTAAGGACGGATCTAGCAGCACAAGCCTCTGTGCCTGAGCTAAAAGACCCAGCAATGCAAGCCAAGGCAGTAGCAGACTCACCGACCCCTCTCCGTGGGCCAGGCACCACTTGAGACAGCGCTGCCTGGAGTGGGTGTGGGTAACACCAGCTTCTCCTGGGGCCAGGGCAGAGAAGAGTTGCCATTTGTTCACCCGTACCTTGGCCTCATACGTGAAGCTCCCCAGGGCACCTTTTGCTTCCAGATGGCCAGGCTGGGTGGGCAGCAGTCAGAATGAAACAAGACCTCTCGGGCTGGCTCCTAGATGGCCTCTTTTGAGCGCTGGACCTGAGCTGCCTGCTCAGACAGAGTCCATATGGAGCGCCAGCCTTTATAATAACTCTGGAAATCAGTCAGGTAGAGTACTAATGGAACGGGCTAATTGCTGCAGGACTCCATGACATCCATAACAAATCTAGGTAATCAAGGCCACGGCAATGAAAGGAAAAGACGTTCTTCAGGGAAAGCGAAGCCCCTTCCTCAGACTGTGTGGGAAGCTCGATTGATAGAAGAAATATTATTGGTCCTTAAAGTCAGACTGTATCCATCTACCCAACGGAAATGCTATTTTTTCTCCTCGACTGGACACATTTCTGATATGCCTGTTGCCTTTTGCATGCAGTCACGGAGAGCTCATTCTCATGCTAATTGCAAAGCTAATTGTTCTTATTGCAATACCATTATAGAGCATATTTATATTGCAGATAATGAGATGTTTGGATTAAATGGCCCACTAAAAGTCAATAAAAATAAATTTGCTTGACTATTCCTCTAATTTTTTAGATGCAGTGTTAATACATTTTTATCTCTCCCCAAAGGCCTGAATTCATTCAACTGCCTAAAGCAGCACAAAAAACGCACATGCAAAGGGAAAAGGGTTGTACCACCACACACAACACATTGCAGAAATGAATGAGCAGTTGCCCAGCTGTGTCAATCCCAAAGGATTAGTCTTTGCAAGTAACTAAGATTTACTAGAAGAGCAGTGGTTACGCCACTCAGCCTGCTGTAACCCTCGCTGTCGTTAAATCTATATATATATGAGAGGAAAAAAGGAAAGTGTCTCTGTATAACCCTGGAAAGACACTGAAGCTGGATTAGATTCTGAAGCGGAGGGTGTGTGGGGGGGGGAATGTCCATGGTATGTGGTCTTTTCCATGCAAGTGACACTTTGTTTCCACACGTTTTTTCTCTTCCCAGTCCTAAGACCCAGCTCTATAAACCAGAATCAACCATGCCTCTTCTGACTCCCTTGCTAACTAGGTTTCTCCAAACTGCACCTTCATGAATACAAGGACACCGTAACTTCCTGATAGGGTAGGCCTCCCTGACCCATGGGAGGCTGACAGCAATAACACACTAGGGTCCTGCACAGATATTTATCATTAAGAATTGTCTGTGGAACTCTTTGACACATGATATCTTTGAGGCCAAGAATTTAGAAGGATTCAAAAAAGATTTAAATAGTTCCATGGATAATGATATCTAGAACTCTAACAGTGAGGATTAAAAAAAACCCAAAGTGTTAGATGGGATACAAACACTCATGTTAACGGGCATAAATCCACCTCTAACTGTTGTGGTTAAGGAAGAAGCTTTCCCTGGGGACAGGTTATCCCATAACTGCTACTGCAGGATGTCTTGTACCTTCCTGGTGAGGGCCACTGTTGGAGGAAGGATACTGGATTAGATGGGACAACGTTCCAGGAAGGCATAGCAATCCTTTGTTCATTGACTCATACATTTTAAGGCCAGGAGGCACTATTATGATCCTCTAATCCTGCTCTGGCGGGACACCTGGTGCACCAGTACTGATGTAAACGATGCTGAGATTGGGAGCAAGGACCTGACTCAAAGCACACTGAAGTCAGTGGGGGTCAGAATTATTGAATGCTCTCCTAGCCACTTCTCAGTGGATATCCAGTGACTGATCCCAGTACATATTGCATTCCCCAATGGAGGTATCTGATGGATGGGTTTCCCAGTTAACAACGGTGCTAGAATATGAAACTCACTGTCAGCTGCCTTCTCTGCATATCGGTCCAGCCATAATTCCATTCATCCATTCGCATTAGATTACAATACAAATAGATAATTTAGCCTCCTCTGACAGCAGCAAAGCAACAAAAATACTGTCTTTTCAATAGGTGTAAAATTATCCATCTTTGAGGATAATCTCAGATGAGTGACTGCAGCACCTCGGTAGTCAATCAGAAATAATGCCCATTACCACAATGAAAAGCTGTGATCATTTAATAAAACTGCTGTACTAAAAGCCAAGTGAGGGGAGAAGTAATGTCATTCATTTTAATGCCATGAAATACACACTGTAGATTTGCACTTAACTTCTAATTATTTTCACAGACAACTTCAATACTGAAAGGGCTTTAGCAGAAATAGATGGAAGAGGAGAAGAAAAGGGTTTCAAAGACTGGTTGGAGTTGTATCAGGTGGCCAGTGTGCATACATGGAGTTCGCAGCACGTCGGGCACCGGTCTAAAGGCTCCGTGACCATCTGTTACTAGTATTATTTGTTAGCTGTATTACAGCAGTGCCCGGGAACTTGCCAAGCGTTACCCTCAATACGATGATGCTGGCGATGATGATGTTCTAGCATAGAGTGTGGATCACAGTGACCAGAGCTGTGGCTGGGACAAGGGATCATAAATTCTGAAGCTTTTGTAGAAGAATTAAAAATCTCCCTGAATGCAGGTGGTAAAACTAAAAGTCCATTTTATCCTGGGCTGGGCGCTAGGATCTCAGATTCTGGTCACCAGCAGCCAGGTAGGAAATTGGTGCTGGCAAAAGATGCTTCTGTTTATCTGTTGGCAACCTGCATCTGCCCACCCAAGCCCAGGAGTCACACGGATGTCAGCTGTTACGATTTATTTGTATGACAGGAGCTGAAATTCCAGCTTCATTGTGCCAGGTGCTGCACGTACAGACAATACCAGAGAGCATCTGCCCCAACCAGCTTACAGACACAGGGTGTGGGAAAGGGAGCCTTCTTATCACTATTTTCCAAATGGGGAACTGAGGGGCACAGAATGATCACGTGACTTGCCAACAGTCGCACAAAGAGTCTGTGGCAGAGCAAGGAACTGAGCCCAGATCTGCTGTGTCTTAAGCCCATGCCATTGTAAGCCACACACCTCCCAGGTGTGGTGCTCTGTCCCCTCTAGTGGCACGGAGATTACTTAGAGATTAATGAGTCTACTCTACAGCCTTAGCTAATAGCCATGTGGCTTTTAGGTCATGCAGTAGAGGCTCATGCATTTAGCTCCAGAGGTCCCAGGTTCGATCCCGACGACCGGGGTCTGTAGGTATTACACCATAACCACCAGGGAAACCAGCCTCTCAGTGCCGCGGGGCAATAGGGGAAGATAAATTACATGCAAAGGCACATTTCCTGGTATCTGAAATGAGACGGAAAGAGACAAAGAGAGGGAAACAAAACCAGTATCATGTCTCTTGCTGAGGGAAGCCCTCACAACACATGTTGTGCATTGAGAACTCCTCATCCCTGTGCATTTAGGGCCTGATCCTAAACTCCTGATGCCAATCCAGATATTCAGTGGGCTTTGAATCAGGTCACAGCATCCCATAATGCTGCCAAGGTCACCACAGCTCCAGGGCATCTCCTGTGCTCTATTCTACACATTCTGCCCACGCAGGCTATGGCCCCAGGGAAATTGCTTTGTGTTTGAATTATTCTGAGATTTCTGTTTCGCCAGAAGATTCCGCAAGAGGATATTCCAATCTTATTAGAATTATTTGTCTCATTTCTAATAATATATTGTCTTCCAGCCCAAATGCTGATTGAATCAGATTTGCTGCATTCACACTTGGCATCCTTTATGGATTTCCAGCGTAATTTAAATTCACTGTTAGGTGAGGGAATGGTTCTGATATTGTGCCCTGGTTGGTTTTTATTGCGTGCGGTTATTGTTCCGTGGCTGGCTGAACAGCTCAGCTGCTGCTTACAGATCACAGTGTCTGGGATGACTGCTACCTGTACCAGTTCATTTGGGTTTCCCAACGTTTCCTCTGTAATTTCTGAAAGCAGTTTGTCAGCCTTTCAGGACACAATAAAGCGAAGCAGGGACGTTATTAACGTCTTTTTTGCAAAATTAGAAGAGCTTACAGCACTTTTCAAAAGAGATCCTGAGCATGTGAACTTTGAATGGGGATGCCCTACTTGACCTGCAATGAAGCATAAAAGATGAATAAATGCCTTTTATACTAAACTTGCTTTGCAAAAGAATTCTTTCTAAAATCATTTGCTTCATTGTCGATGTACTCAGAAGGAATGGGACTCCATGTTTCTACCTGCCATTTTAACACAAGAATTATGGTCACTCAGAGAATAATCCACCTAACCAGCAGGATGGATTTGACCTCAGTGGTCTGAAATACTCTGCCGAGATGGCAGTAGGAGGAATGGGGAGTAGCAGAGTTTTGCACTGCAAGGGTTTCCCCAGGGATAACCAACATGATCTGGAAATTTTAACATGAGTGAAAGTTTGGCCTAGTTGCATTCTCGCTCGCCATGCCAAGAGACGGGCTCTTGGCTCACTGCTACACAGCTGCTTCTGTTTCATGAATGGAAAAACATTCCTGAGAATTTCTCCTTTAAGCTTGACCAGGGGAGTAGAAAGTTAACGGCAGCACACGGGGAGTAGCCAGGAACCCCAAGCTGTGATCCAGTCAGATGACTCAAGCTAGGCTGGGCCAGCGCTTGACTGAGAGACTTGGCAGTAGGACAACAGGGTGTTGCAAGATGCGGTGGTGTTGATTCAGTAGGTGTCCATCTTGCCTCTGAGTCAATACAGAATCAGAGCCCCAGATGGCACCAACCTGTGCTGTGCTCCAGAGTACATGGAAAACCAAGGTCTTAGACGCATAGGGTCCTTCTAGGTCCAGTAGCACTTTTCACAGGTATTGAGAGCATTAACCCCGGTGCTCTGGCCAAAATCCAACAGAGGCAGTGGCATTCTCTGTATGTGCCCCTTGCAGGATCAGCTAGATACAGTCCCTCTTTTAAACTGCTGTGTTGTGTTAAACAGTTGTGGTGCCTCACCCTAGAGGTGGTTGCATTTCACCGGGGATAAAGTGACCTCTTGTATAGCATTCATGCTCATTTTGTGAAGTGCTTTGGGAGCAGTCTGGATGTATGTTCTGCTTCAAATGCAGGGGGCTCCAGAGCAAGATAACGGAGGTACTGAAAGAGTCACTTACTGAGCAGGACACCAGCCTGGGAGGCAAGAGAGCTGGCCTCCATTCCTTGCTCTGCCACCAACCTGCCGGGTGACCTCGTCTCCCTGCGCCTCTCTCTTATTGAGACAGTAAGCACTTGAGGGCAAGCTGGTCCCTTGCGGTGTGGACAGCGCCTAGCACGATCTCAGCTGAGCTGGCGTCACTAGCCACAAAAAACAGTTTAATTCATGGGAACAATTTTTAAAAAAACCAGAAGCAGACTTCACAATCAGCTGGGAGAAAAGACAGTTTTGTTTCCTTTTGCAAAAGCCATGAGCGCTTGTCTGTGTGATAGTGGGGTTGGGGCTGACCAAGGGCCAGACACTCATGTCAGTTCCACGAGAGCAGAGCCAAACCCCTATTGCGTGACTGTCGTCCTGGGGACCAGGAGAAAAACTCTTCTAAAGGGACTCACTAGTCAAACCCAGGAGCTTGTTATGAACCAACTGGCAAAATAACCTCTTCTAAATAAAACCTGATTTGTTCTCTGACCAATGTCTGCAAGCCTGATCTCTTGAAATACTCTTTGATAACAGTAAAGATTAGGGAAATGTCCGGGAATGTGTGAACCACTACAGCTGCCTGTGGAGACGTTTATGACATGCCTGTAACAGGGGGCGAAGTTGTGGGAGATTCTAATACCTGCATCTCCCCCTCCCCTGCATCCTTCAGGCAGACAGAGTTAGCCTGCAGCATCCCATTAAACCTGCCTGCAATCCAGTCAGGTGGCACTGGGGTAATGCCAGGAGGGTTGTGTGCTCAGGCACCCATAAGTTTTGCTTGGCAACTGCCTGAAGCTTCCTTTCCTGGGTGATCATGCTGCATTTCTGCACCTTGGACACTTTCCGCACAAACAGCCTCACGGTTACACGGCAACCAATAGGTGGAGAAGAAGTGAAGGCTTGATGGAGTGGTGACGTCTAGCCTAGTCCCTTGCCCGAGTCTGGAGCAGCAGGTTAGCTGTGCTCAGGGCTCAGGGGCCTGTTTCCACATACATCTGCCATTATGCCCTCTGCCTTCTGACTCTCCTGTGCCCCTGCTGTCATCCACTGACACCCCATTTCGAGCAGTGAGACATCATGATGCACCTGGGGTGTTCAGTGCCATGGCAGGTGCATTTTGCAAGGAAGAAGATTGAATGTTCAGCGAGCACAGCCAGTGGGTTCTACCTAGATGTACTGGAGCTCCCAGGACAGCTGCTTTGACTCTGGTGTGCAGCAGCTCCTTAGATATAACAGGGGCACTGACTCCCACGATGTGCCCAAGGTAGGAGCGTGGAGGGGGAGGGGGATTGTGACAATGCTTCCATGTGGCCCATCCCAGGCACTGAGAGGAGAAGCCTCTCTCCACAGCTTGAACTTGCGTATTGCTCTGTCCCACAATGAATGGCTCAGACTTCACTGTGGTGGAGCACATCTTCTCCCCACACGTGGAGAGGGGGGCAAATAACCAAAGCAGGAGGGTTTGCCTTTGGGTCTGGTTCTCTTGGTTATGCTGTGAAACAGTTCATTGGAGCCAGAGCTATTAGGATTGGAAGGGGCTTTTCTCTATCTTTCTGCGTCCTGGTGGGATAAGGGTCTGTGAATGCTGATGAAAAGAGCTATATGAATTATGGGCAGGGGGTTTAATTCACTGATTCTCCTTCATTATCTGGCACATTTTAAAACATGTTTTTCTAGGGTGTTTTTTTGTTTGTTTTTATTATTCTTAAAAAGTCAAGAGGTCAAATCGTGGCTTTTCCATGGGGCTTTTCCGAGTATGAATCTGCCCTGTTACATCATGTGAATTGAACTAGCTAATCAATTATCAGCACAGTTAATTTCATTTTTCTCTCTCAATATCCAGAGGGATCTTTCTTTAGCAACATAAAATAAACACTCCAAGAGCCATCACCCCATCCCAGGACTGCTTTGCACTAGAGCTAGGCTTACGGTTCTACTGCACACAGGGAGATATGGGCCCATGGGTGCCTTTGAAAATCATAATGGTAAAATCAGAGCCTGGGAGTCCTTTGTGCAAGCGAATGGAGTATAATGTGCAGCATACACAGTTTGGCTACTTCAAAGTGTGCAAAACAGAATACACAAGATGACAAGAGAGCATGAAAGACATAAACATGAAATGAGTTCTAATGGGAGTTCAGAGTCATTACCTAGATCAAAGATAGAGGAGACACAGACACCTTTAGAAATCAGCAGCAAGAGCAGAGAGTGAGAAAACATCCCTCTAAGTCCTCACCTTTAGGCATGACAAGTAAAGGAATGGTGGAGAAAGAAACCATTAGGCAAGAATACAAAAGATCCCTCCCCTGTGCAAAACATCATAATGCCAAGATAATTCCCTCCTGAGTAACAGCATTTAGGGGAGTGAATGCTGATAATAAGCAAGGATTGTGTTTCAGGTCACTGAGGTCTGCTCCGAGGGAGACATGGCTGGGTTTTGGTTGCCCTCTCCCACAGGTACTTACAGAAAACCATACCATCTCAACTCTGAGAAAAGCAGAGGGTGTTCTATAACCTTGGGGCATCTCAGAACCATGGCAGTGTGTGCTGGGTACTTCCTGAGCCACACACAAACTACCCACTGATATCTGTCTTAGGGAGGTACATGTCTGCCATTGCCACAGGATCTGAGTGCCCCTCGCAATCAGTAAGGTCTTCATCCTCATGGTTGCTGTTGCTATCGAGGATCTGAGGTGGATAAAGAATCCATTACAGGAAAGCTAAGTTCATGAAAAGAACCTGGCACACACCAAATAACCTCAAGTACATGTGACATGGAGAAAACCATCCCAGCTCACAAAGGGGAAGATACACGAAAGACAAATAAACACTAGCATGGGATAAAATGGCCCTAGTGGGCCTCCTAATTTTTCTCTGATGATTATTAATTTATATCACAATAGAACGTCGGGCTTGGCCAGGCTGTGCTAGGTGTTATACAAAACATGGTACACTACAGTCCCTGCCCCAGAGAGCTTCCATTCCATGGGAACATCTGGTACTGCAGCTTTGGGATTTGCTCTGACTCAGAATGAGAAGTCCAAATTTTGAAACTGCTCCATTGGACCTGGATTGTGAAAAAAATTGATTTGGGATTTTGATAATGTTGAAATGTTGTACTACAACATGACATGTAATATATATATATTACAAAATCTAATAAGATATTAAAGTTATTTTAGTATACTATAAAAGTCAAAATGGAACGAATCAAAATGATACAGTTAATATTAAATGCTTTGATAGTATTGAAATGAAATGAGAAAGCCAAAGTGATTTGTATTCCTACAAAAGAGTTCAATTTCAATGAAACTGTTCTGTTGAAAATTTTCCGCTCTGCTTATATTTCACTCTTGGTTGGGCTGCTAGCTTTTGAAATCCTGTTTGCCTGGCCAGCACGGCCAACATCGCTCTGTATGTCTAGCTGCTCCTATTACCCACATGGCAGTGTCTAGGAGCACCACAAAGAAAGAGCAATTGCTGTTGCAAAGGGCTGTACCCTCTATTAATCTCACAGTGGTGGTTTGCCCCAGCTGTCGCCCTGTATGCCTGGGCTATCCTGCAGCCGCCAGGTCTTGATCTTGCCCCTTAAATTTGGCACAGCTCAGGCTCCTCTTGATTTCTCTGTTAAAGGGTTCAGCAGGGAAGAACATTTCACCACACAATGCTCTGCACCTGGGGCCCCTAGGTCGCAGGATCCATGAAGAGAGCAGATGGCAGGGAGAGGGCAGGGCCCTAGGAGTTAGAGAAGCCAGAAGGTGGAATCCCTGAGCAACGTCCCCCGTGTGGTCCGACTGCCAAGAGGACAGGCTGCTGTGAACTGTCTCCTTTCTGGGTGGCCAGCCCAGAGGAGAGGCGGGCAGGAAGCTTTTCCTTGTTGTTCTCGCTGGAGGAGAGGGCGGAGCAGAGGGTGTGAAGTCCGACTCATGCACTGGGAAACGGGATGGGCTGGTCACCCCAACAGGTCTGCAAACCAGTGCTAATGTTTATGGTTCTATTATTCTACCTGCACTTGGCCTTCTTTGCCTCGTTTTTGTAGGTGCCAAAGGCAGACAGCTCAATCTGGTGGGTTACTTGACCGGCTAATTGCCTATAAAAATTCAAGAGCTCTGAATTAATAATCCAGCAGAGACGGCTAGAGCCAGAGCCAGGGCCTGCAGGACAAATGTAACACTAATAGGTAAAGCATCATTCCTTTAGTGCTTGACCTGCCGGCAGACTTCAAACGCGAACCGAGAAGGCCGGCTAGAGTCAAGGTCTGTGCACTTGCAGAGGGCCTGGAGTCTGCCCCACTCTGCCTGCTGCGGCACAGATTGTGTTTTAAGTTCCAGTGGCCTGATTCCTTCTCACCAGCTTTCTTGCATGAGGGGATGTTGCTGGGCATGCGATTTAGGGAGGGACGGATCGTGCCACTTGTTGGGGTTTTGCCTTGACAGACTCATGCGGTCCATGTTTGAGATGGAAGGGGGACAAACAGCTAATTGGCTCTGACCTCTCCCTCTCCCTCTCACAGCACACGCTCCAAGAAGAGCGAGATGTAACCTTTCTGCTCCATCTGGCCACTCCTCCATTCTTGCAGCCTTCAGCATGGCCGGCTGCTACATGTTCCTCACAGCAGCAGTACCACCGACCTTCCGAATACTTTGACGGAAACACGTCAAACCCCCTCTGATCCTTTCCGTGCTCTGTGGGAAACCCTCCCCTCTCTAATAGCTGCAGACCTCAGCTGCTGTGAGTGTTTTTTGTACAAAGCTCCCTGCCCCCTATGGGTGCTGTCGGGAGAGGGGACCTGTGTTCTGGGGTGCAACTGGCTCTCAGATGGGGGGCTGGCTGGTTGTGAGATAGGGCCCAGAAGATAGTATCTGTCTGGGGTGGTCCTGTGTGTGAGGAAGCCTCTGCATTCCACAGGGCTGCCTGCTGTATTCAATCTGCAAACAGTACATTTCTCACCGGACTCATCACACAGCCCCTACTGCGAAGAGTCCTGAAAGCTGGTGTGGTTGGCTCCCAGGGGCCAGGAAACCCAAATCCCCCCCACTCCATTGTGCATGTTCAACTCTCTCTCTCTTTCTCACACACACAAATAATTTCTCTCCCCGCTCTGCCAAACTTAGAGCTATTCAAGTCAGCAGCTAACACAAAGCATGAGGCTCATTGTGTTGATTTCTGACCCACTCCCTTGTATTATTTACATGTTAAAATGAACTTTAATATTTAAACTGAAACAACAGTGTGCTGCAAGACCCGCATTGCAAATGCAGCATGACACAATGGGAGATGGAAAGGCTATTGTGCACGGCTAAGCTTAGGAATTCCAGGGTTGCTGGAATTAGCAAGTGCAATTTACAGGCTCTGAACATAAATTTCACTTCAATTAAAGATTCAAGAAACTATTCTAAAACTCTATGCAATGTGTATACATGTGTGTGGGAAAGAGGGAATAGGAGAGGGGGAATTTTGCTATGAATAAAATTTAAGTCAAGTTCAAGCCTCAGGAACCAAAGTCTTTGTGCACTGAGCCCATTAATTTATACCTGAAATTCAGAAAGGAAATCAGTGTATTCTGCTGCCAATCCTCATTGCTTCTGAAAATCACATTGTGTCAATTGAAAAGGAGTACTTGTGGCACCTTAGAGACTAACCAATTTATTTGAGCATGAGCTCTGAAACCTGTCATTGTGTCAATTGAGCTACACGTACTGTGCATGGCTCCCCATCAAGTTTTATATTTTACTTTAGAGTTCCTTCCATTAAAAACACAAAAGAAAATAAAATGTAGTTTTAATTCCCCAAGGTTATAGTCATTCCGGCTCCTACTCCAACTGGGGAAACTCAGGGAGTGATAAATCACAGGAGAAAGGAAACTGGCAGCAAGTAAAGTGCTCTCAGAAGGTGCTCCCTGATTTCAGGCCTGACTGGGAAGCCATCCAATCATTTGCTTTCTACTGCACTGAGTAAAAGAATACCTGGCCAGAGAGTGAAAGTTGCAGACAGAGCAGTGGAATGGAGGAGGGTAATGTGACGTTGCACTCCATATATTTTATGGAAATATGCTTATGAGTGTAAATATGACGTAACTGGAATATGCTTTATGCAAATGGTCTCTTGTAAGGTATCATAACAAAGGTTATAACCTATTGAATATATTCCTCCTATTTATATGCATGTATCATTCTTGTATCTGAAGATAGAAATATGAAGTATAACTCTGATGTCCTATTGTAATTATGCAAAGTGTGGGCCATTAATGGTGGTTTAGAATCTTGATGGCTCCCATTGACCCAGACAATTGATTGTAAATGGTTTATTTACCTTCAAACCTTCCTGTCTATGTGTGGGCCAACCCAGGAAGAATGGAGACTAGGGGGTTTTACAGTCACATGAAGCTGGAAACCATCTCAATCCTTGTACTTTTCCATTGATGAAGTGGGGATGGGGACAAGCACAGACAAAAGATTCCTGCCTTGTGCCAAAGCTATAAAAGGGGGTGGAGCAGGACAAAGGGAGCTGCCAGTCATGAGAAAACCCCTGCTTACCACCTGAGATGTCTGCTGGATCTAACAAAGACTGTACCAGGGGAAAGGATTGGGCCCAGACTAAGAAGGCGTCTAGTCTGTGAAAGAAGCTTACTGGAACATCTCTAAGGTTGAGATATTAATTGTAATCAGTTTCTTAATGTATTAGGCTTAAACTTGCATGTTTTTGCTTTATTTTGCTTGGTGACTTACTTTGTTCTGTCTGTTATTACTTGAAACCACTTAAATTCTACTTTTTATACTTAATAAAACCACTTTTGTTTATTAATAAACCCAGAGTAAGTGATTAATACCTGGGGGAGCAAACAGCTGTGCATATCTCTCTATCAATGTTATAGAGGATGGACAATTTATGAGTTTACCCTGTATAAGCTTTATACAGAGTAAAACAGATTTATTTGGAGTTCAGGCTCCCAGAAAGGCTGAACACTGGGCACCGGGAAAGTCCCTGTTAACTGAGAAGCCCCTGGGCTGAGTGAATCTCAGTTTCAGTGAACTTCAGAGGGGTGTGGCCCAACCTCTGGGTCTGTGCTGGAGCTGACTGGAGTGTCTAACTCAGCACCACAGGAGCGGAGGCTGGCTCAGGTGCTGCCACATGTTTTTTGATCCTGCCAGGAAGTACTTGACCATCTGTCTTCAGAATAACATCGCCAATGCTGGCAAACACAAGCATAAAATTAACCCGTGGAACTCACTGATGCAGGATATTATGGAGAAAAATAATTAAGGATTAGATATGGGGCTTAGAGTCAAGATCCCCTGTTCAAAACACTGACACACTGTATAAGCTTGGCCTAGTATCTTCCCCTCCCTGTCTCCCAGTTTCCACACCTGTAAAAAAAGGAGGAGATGATATTCCTGGGCTGGGGGCAGGTTCCTTCCCCACACCTCAGCACAATCTCCCTGGGCACAGCTCCTTCAGTTGGGCTTTGTGCTGGGCCAAGGATATAGTCCTGTGGGCACTATGGAAAAGTACGATTTTGGGGATGTTCTCTGGTCTGTGTTAGAGAGGCCGTCAGGCTGCATGATCACAGGGGCGCCTTCTGGCTTTAGAATCTATTACTCAAGCTATTAAATGAATTGATCCTGTGGAGTGAATGGGACTTGGCTACTGGAGCTGGATTTCCCCTCGGGGGCATCTGCGTTTTTACTGGATGTGGGAAGCAGCTTCCCCTCAGCTGGTTTCTCCTGGACATGGGGATGATGTGCTGCTTTGCAAAACACCGAGTGCTTTTAGAATGAGACAGGCGTAACTGTTATCACAGAGAAAGGGAGGTGGCGTTTTTTCCCTTCCTCTCCGATTGCAGCATAATAGAAAAGGCTATAGTGAAAAGTAACCCCTCTGAGGACAAGCTGTAATCGGTGCAGTTGCATAATGGAGAACGAACTACAACAGGAAAAAAACAAAAAAGAAGGAGCCGGGGAGCTTAGGCTGGTATCACATCCTGGATCTTTTGATGTATCACGGCATTAGGAGAAAACAAACGTGTGGGTGTACAAAGGGGGAATCTTGTTTCAGCCACATAATGGAAAATGCTAAGTAAATGCAGCTTTAAAGTTATTTTCAAATTAAATTACAGGATTAGGGAAATGCATGTATTACTTTCAAGCTTTGGATTACAATTTATCATCATACTTTATTATTTGTATAAAGCAGTTTTGCTTTCTGAAACGTTTTCCTTTATGTGACACTGATGGCCAGGTGATCAATTGTGGGGACCGCTTTATCAATTCTAGCTCCTAAATTAATGCTCCGTGTGTCTGAAACAATTCTAGGCAGCCCTTTCAAAATACCAGCTTCAGAATTATCCCTCCTCCCCCGTACAGGTTATCCATTATCTGCATAAAAATCTCCTTTTCTGAATCAGGACCTGCATTGTTACATGGCTACAAAGTTAAAGCACTGGAGAAAGCACATAATGAATAATTTAATGGCCAGTCCCACCACCAAACTCTGCAAAGCAGAAAGCTATTCACTCTCACCATGGGGAGCTGCTGGGAAGCAGAGTTTAGGCCCAATCTAAATATCAGAGAGAAATCTAAATGTAGCTTTATTAGAATCTCTCTCTTAGTTGTTCATGCATCACTGGCTTCCAAATACCAGCACAATTTCAAATGACTCCAAAACAGTTTAGCAACAGAGCATGAAACATTTTCTCCAGATATCTTCTGATTCTTGGGGTATGTTCATACTCAGGAGAATCTGTTGTTTGTACTGGGTACCTTCATATAGCGGAACTGCCAGACTGGCTCAGATGCAGGGTTTGTCTGGTCCAGCACCATCTCTCCAACAGTGGCTAGCACCAGCTTCTTCAGAGGAAGGTGCCAGAAACCTTATAGTGAGCAATTCTGGAAGAGCTTGGCTGTAGAGGAAAATTCCTCTCTCTCTCTCTCTGGAGGGTTTAGATCCCTACTCAGTGTATTGTTTCTGCTACCTAATGAAACTGTGGATGTTCTCATTATCTGCATAAAGATCTAACCCTCTTTTGAATCCTGCTACAAGCTCTTGTGGCAATGAGTTCCACTGGCTAACAGTGCAGTTGTGTAATACAGTGTTTCTTTAAAACAGTTTTAAATGTGTAGCCTTTCGGTATCACTCGGTGTCCCCTTGCTCTTGTGTTATGAGAAAGGGTTAATAGGTGACCATTCATTATTGTGTAAACTTCTGTCCAAAGCCCCTCACCTCTAAATTAAACAGCTTCCATCTTTTTAACCCCTCCTCAGAGACAGACCAGACAAATGTTTACACTGCTCTTCTCTGAATCCTCTTTTTATTGGGGTGAGCAGAAGTGAGGCCAGTATCCGACACCAGGCCTTCCTGCCCATTCACAGAAGAGCAGCGTTAGAATACTGCCAGGATTTTCCGACCCACCCCTGCACATCCTATGACTGTGTTTGTTTTTACAGTACTAGCAGGACAGAAGGGATAGCATGGTCAGTGCAAAGTTTGGGGGCTCATGGAGAACATCATCAATTTCTGGATTATTTTTATGAAAATTGTGTGTGACGTTTACCCACTCACTTCTGTATTGCCAGCTCCTTGCTACTGCAGTTAACCAAGGGGTTAACTTCTTTTCAGAGACGCTCACTGAGAGCTGGGGAATAAGTATTGAATGGACTGGTTATGGGTCACGTAGAGGTGGCTAGGTTGGTATGAATCAAGTATCAAGAACTGTCAGCAGGTGACTGGAGCCACCTTGGAGATACAGTGGAGACCAGCTACTGGACCATTAACTTTAAATGATAGCTGGCCAAGTAGACTGTTTGGAATATGGATGGCCAATTTCCTGCTCCTCCTGCTGGCATCCTTCGCTTTGTGGTGGTGAGCCTAGACAGCCCTGCGCCCTGGCAGAAGGGATGGGAAGTCAGGTGTGAGGAATACCAAGAAGGCTTTAAAGAAAGATCCAACAGCACCATCTGGATTAAATCCTGGAACCCAAGTTCCACAGCACTTCTCTGCAGAGCAGCACACCCCCTAAAAATGAGCACCCCAAATCTCACAGCAGTCCTTGCCCTGGCACCCCAGCTTCCTGCACCCCTCTGCCTGATGCACCATATTGCACAGCACCCCCTACCCCAACCTTGGCACTTCTGATCTCACAGCACCCTGTGCACTGGGAGAAACCCCACCTTCCTAACTCCCCAGATCTCACCGCATTGCTCAGACACTTTTGTTTGTTTCACTTTCAAGGCCTTCCCTTTGATTGCTTGTGTACATCTGTGCAATGTGACCTCCAGGTAAAAGCATTCTGTGTCTCTTTCCTGGAGCATTTTATCACCAAGGACCCATCTTCTTCCTTAAGACACACAAGTCCTAGGACATTGGGACCGGGGTGCATTGTTATTCACTGCAGCGGCAATCATTTATTACGCTGGTCAGTAGATCACAGGCAAGAGTCAGAGAGAAATCTACAGTCATTCTGTTAGCTCAAGTCCTGACAAGGGTCATTGGCTCAGAGATCACCATACAGCATATCAAGTATCAGAGGGGTAGCCGTCTTAGTCTGGATCTGTAGAAGTGGCAAAGAGTCCTGTGGCACCTTATAGACTAACAGACGTATTGGAGCATAAGCTTTCCTGAGTGAATACCCTCTTCGTGGGATGCATGTCATACAGAATATGATACAGCAAGCAGGGACTTTCAGCAAAACCCCACTGGCTGGGGAAGGAAGGCTAGGCAGCCAACAGGAATATGGGGCGAGGGACAGATGATGCTCTATATTGCCTTACATACATAATGAGAGGAATTGGGGACAATATGTTAAATTGCTCACCCAGGAATGATGCATGTAAGCTAGACACATGGCCAACCCCGCTCAGTCTGTGTCACACTCGCCAGCTTGTGCTCATCTTGTTCCCTGTGGTTGTCTTCTTCTTTACCCACTAATGAATTCACTGCTGTAGAAAAGAAAAGATGTAAAGCGGATCCCTGTGGTGACGAGAGTGGCCTGGATTCAGCACACAGGAGCCCAACTCGATTTAGGGAGGAACTCTCTGAGCTCATCAAGGGGGCTGGGAGCATTCTCAGGACCAAAATTTCCAAAAGGGCCTGCCCAACCGTGCCCCGCGAATGCCACCATCCTATAAACACACGCCCGGGAGGAACCTTACTCATGTGAGTTGTCTAGTTTGAAGTCAATGGGACTAATATCATGAGCAAAGGTAGCTGCACCTGTCTGTGTCTGCTGGATTGGGCCCCAAATGCAGCCCGGGGCACACAACAGTCCAGGCTTGCATGAGTATAAGCTTGTGCGCACAAATAGACATGCTCCCCATGGGCGCTGGAACTAAGGGGGCTCCCGCACCCCCTGGCTTGAAGCGGTTTCCATCATACATAGGATTCACTGTTTGGTTCAATGGCTCCCAGCACCCCCACTGTACAAATAGTCCCAGAGCAGAGGAGAGAGTCTTGTGGCTCAAGCACTAGAATAGGACTCAGGAGAGCTGAGCTCTGGTTCCTGCTCTGCCACACACCCTGTGAGTGACCTTAGGCAAGTTATTTAGTCGCTAATGCCTCAGTTTCCCCATCAGTACAATGGGGACAAGAGTTCTTCCTTTCTCCCACACTTTGCTGTCCTTGTCTATTTATACTGTAAACTCTTTGGGGCAGGGACTATCTTACTTTGGGTCTGTGCAGCACCTAGGACGATGGGGCCTTGATCCCAGGGCCTTGATCTACAGCTGTACTACAATACAAATAATTACCTGGGTACATTTATAGAGCCCCTCTACCATATTGCGCTCAAGATCTGGGGTTAAAATCCCTGCACTGATGCAGAAGGCAGACCAGATCTTGCTCCTCTGGTTCCTCTGCTGAGGCTCTAGTTCCACTGATTTCAGATTAATTCGCCAAAAGGAAATGTTAGAACTTCTCTGCTGGACCAATACAAACATTTCCTCAGGGGGCAGCATGACCCTGTCTCAGCTACATCGTCAGAGCAGACAGACAGGAGCGAGCTCGCTGCCTTTCTCACGAAAGCTTATGCTCAAATAAATTGGTTAGTCTCTAAGGTGCCGCAAGTCCTCCTTTTCTTTTTGCGAATACAGACTAACACGGCTGCTATTCTGAAACCTGCCTTTCTAAGGACTTTTACGGAGCTGTGTAGTAGGTTAGAGTTCCTGGCCTAATTATGGAGTGTGAAGTTACACTTTGCATTAGTTAATTAATTAGTTAATGACTGAAGTGCTCTGAACAGCTAAGCGGCTATGCCATTATTTCTGATCAAGGTGATTGATTAGTGACAACTAGGAACATGTCTTTAAAGTGTTTGGGAAGTAGCAGTTCTGCCTCCTACCTGGAAAGCTAGGCTCCCTCATCTCCCCCGGGGTTGTCATCTTCTGGGCCAAGCGCAGGGCAAGGCCCAGCTTTCGAAGATTCGGTGATTTTTGGCCAGTCTCAGCAGCCCTATACCAACTCCTCATGAGCAGGAAATCTCAGACCCTGCTTTTAGCCACAAGAGTTACCATATGGTCCCTGGGCACAGCTCTGTTCAGGGCAATCAGGATAAATACCCACACCCCAGCTGGAGTGGGATCCAACACTCACTGCTCAGCATGACTTAAAACACCCCATAACATCCCCAAGACCCTGTTAGCTCATCAGCGACTAAGGAGTATGCTGATAACAGAACAATTGCCTGATCAATATGCATTTGTTTGGGTATTGATAGGAATGCATGAATGGCAGTGAATCGAGGGGGCATATTGACACAGATACTATGCTTTGTCAGAGGACATACGTTGCAGTCAAAGTGCAAGCAGGTGCCTGCCGCCTTCCATATAGTTATTTATTATCTCTGAAATATTTCCCCTGGAAATAGATCACGAAGTCTCTGAGAAACCTTATTTCTGAGGGCATATGGAATGCTCTCTTCTTGGGCCATTTTCTTTATCACTGTAGTTTCTGCGAGATCTTGGCCAGGCTTTTTGCGGGAGACTCGCACCTGGCCCGTTTAAAGTCAGTTGTAAGCATAGAACAAACCTCACAGTTCCAAAGTGCTGGCAGCAGAAATGGTTAGAGGTTAGGGGAATGCCAGAGGATTTTCCAGTTAGGGTAGGCAGGTATTTTATGATCTTGACCCACCACTGCCAGTTGCATCCAGGGATGCTTTTCTGTGTCATTTTCATCTCCCAGCATTCATGTCACCAGCATCTACAGCTTTGCCAAGACAAAAGCTACTGTTCCATTAAACTAGTATTCAATTTCATGAAGAGAGGGCTTGACTGGTAAATATTTAGCCAGGGGGAACTCCCTTGTCTATTCCTGCCCTCTTCCTACGTTTATTAAAGCAATTAATATGTTTTAACGAGGGAGCCATGTTTCCCCTCAGCTCCCTCACACTTTTGTGCCCTGATTAAAAAACATAAATCAGTGACTGAGCAGATCTCCTGCTTAACAAGAGAGTAAATTGGGCAGCCTTGAATCCTCGGGAAACTCAGAACACAAAAGGCTGAGCACTGGGGCTGGAGCTCCTGAGCTGAGAAAAGGAGAGACATGGAGGTGGAGTGGAACATCCCATACTCACAGCTCTGCACACCTCACCAAAAGGTTCTGATTGACATTTCAGGAGGAACCTCTTTCATTTGCATCAAAAGGGGTCTCGGAAGGACGTTCTTATCCATGTGGGGCTTCTTGCATCGGGATCATTTGAATAGCAACCTCCCCCCCCTTTCCTGTGCCTCTGCTCTCCCCGCTCGACAGCACTCCCCTTGAGAGTTAAAAGCACAAGCACCGAGTGTAGCCAGGAGGGCGAGGAAGCTGGAGTTAGCAGGGAAAGCCCAGGTACACCAGCCTCTCTGGAACTAACCTGATCGAGACAATGGACTCCCCCCCACACCCCGAACCTCAGTGTCGAGGCAGGGACCATCCTCACGGAGTTCTGCTTCCTTAGTGGTTCCTCCCTGAAAGGGGCAGATCCAGACTGATGCAGACATTGGAACGGACGCTCAAGGGCCCTGTCGTAAAAGAAGAGACTGCATAACCCTCTGAGGGTCTGATCCTGCACCACTGACTTAAGGGTGCGGGGTCAGAGCCTACTCATATAGAGAAGTGCCCTACCTGGGGCAGGGGTCAGACCAGCTGACCCAATCAGTCAGAATAAGGCTAGCTAAACTCTAATGAGGTCAAGCTCTTCTGCTTTTTCCTGCGGGGGCTTCTAGGGCAGGAAGGAGAGTCACCTGGTCCTGCTGGCTGCTATTCAGGGAGAATGGTCTGTTGTTCCTGCTGCTCATGCCGTTGCTAGCTAATGAGGACAGAGCTGTGTTACTGTACACGCACACAGACAGAGAACAGCTTAGTTATGTCACAATAGCACGCCTGAAACTACATCCCTCCCAGGCAGTGCACCCAGGAATAATAGGACACTCTGTGGGAACTGGCTAATAGACTAATAGCCATCTCTTTCAAGGCTAGTCCTGCGTATAAACCAAGATATTTCCTTGAGCCACATATCCGGCAAATCTAAATAAAATCCCATAGTTTCCATTTCCGTTTTCAACACAGTCAGTGCGGTTAGACCCAGCAGCAGGAAATTAGTGAAATGCATTTACCTCCTAGATGTCTGGCAATACAATGAAACTGATTATAAAATAATTATGCACCATGATTTCTGCAACCCAAGGGTGGCAGCTTTCAGTATCTGAGCTGCAGTCACTAAACATTCAAAGGGCTGTTTGCTAAGTTGCTGCTTGACATTTTGTCCACAAAATAATTAGTGGGGATCCAGTCTCTGTTTCCTGCAGCTGTAGAGAAATGTATAAATTAGTACATGCGGCATGCTCATTGTTCCTTTCCTTATTGTTCCTTTCCTTATTGTTCCTTTCCTTATGTTCCTTTCCTCATTGTTCCTTTCCTCTTCAAGCCGGTGCTGAATGCAGTAAGAAAGTGCTCTGAAATCAGACGTTATTCTAATTTGGTTTCAGCATCTACACGGAGTTTTGTTGCTCTAGGTGCATTAGAAAACCTTCTGCCTTTAATTTCACTCCACCAGTATAATTTATTCAATTTTGAAAAGGGAATGCCAGGGATAATTTAGGATGTCAGTCTCCAGAGATGCTAGTTTTCTTTACAGTTCCCAGTCCTCCTTTCTTGCTGGAAAGAAAAGGCCCATTGACGACTAGATGGCTTTATAATGCAGCTACTACAGTAGCAAATATCTCTGGGGTCTGTGGACACATGTTTTCCTGTTGTCACCCTCCTTATAGCACCGTGGTTCAATCTTCCAAGACTTAGAAATTCTTCAAAAATCCAAGGGGCCTGATTTTCAGAGCTCTCAGTGGGATCCCTGAGTTCCCAGTGCCTCTGAAATCAGGCTGACTGTACAGATTTTTGCATTTGTTTTCAGAAATGTGCTTGCTTTTCCGTTCCAACCCGGGCAATACTGAAGTCAGGGTCACTTTCTACAAAGGGAAACATACGTAAACTTTAGACTCTCCCTCAAAATCTGTTTAATTAATAAAAAATATCATACTGATGGATTGATCCCATATCCCATTATAATGCTCTGAGCACTGTTGCTTCCTTTTCCCCAATATTTCAATGATATTGTCTTCTGACAGCCTCTGATCAAATGGCCAGTTTGACACAGACAACCAGTTTGTTTTCATAAGGCAACAGACTTGAAATTATGAGCCACATTTTGCACTGTTAGACAAGTATAAATCCTGATTAACTCCACAGAGTCGCCCTATAACCTTATTAACTGTAACAAATAAACTTCAGAAACAACAGCCATCTCTACAGCATTGCATTCTCCTGGTGCAAAGTGACACCATTAGTAACCATGGGAGCAGGAGAGCCAGTTCTCATTCCACTTCTCCTCTTCTGGGAAGAGGAATTTTTTTCTAGTGGTTAATGCAGAAAATCTAATGCCAGGATCCATAGGTCCCATTCCTAGCTCTGCCACTGACTCTCCGTGGTCCTAGTTCCTCACTCGATCCATTTTCAGCAAAGCTCTTAAGGAAGTGTTTAACTTTCAGCATGTTCTAAGTCCCATCAACTTCAGCGAGGAAAACAAACAGGAGCCTAGCAGGCAAGTCAAGTGATAGGGAGCCAGGCCAAGAAAGAATTTCAAGAGCAACTAGCTAAAGACACAAAAACTAATCGCAATTTTATTAAAAAAGTACATCAGAAGCAGGAAGCCTGCCAAACAATCAGTGGTGTCACTGAATGATCAAGGTGCTAAAGTAGCACTCAGGGAAGACAAGTCCATTGCAGAGAAGCTAAATTAATTCTTTGCATGGGTCTTCACTGCAAAGGTTATGGGGGAGATCCCTACACCCAAAAGCCATTCTTTTCAGGTGACAAATCTGAGGAAGTGTCCCAGATTGAGATGTCAATAGAAAAGGTATTGGAATAAATTGATTAATTAAACAGTAATGATGAACCAGGACCAGATGGTATTCACCCACAAGTTCTGAAGGAACTCAACTATGAAATTGCAGAACTGTGGTATAAACAATGAGGAGTCCTTGTGGCACCTTAGACACTAACAAATCTATTTGGGCATAAGCTTTTGCGGGCTAAAACCCATTTCATCAGATGAAGCTGGTTTTAGCCCACGAAAGCTTATGCCCAAATAAATTTGTTAGTCTCTGAGGTGCCACAAGGACTCTTAGTTGTTTTTGCTGGTACAGACTAACAGGGCTACCCCTCTGATAACCATGGTACGTAACCTATCGCTTAAATTAGCTTCTGTACCAGATGACTGGAGGATAGCCAATTTAAAACCTATTTTTAAAAAAGGCCCCAGAGACAATCCAGGTAATTACAAACTATAGTAAGGTTTCAGAGTAACAGCCGTGTTAGTCTGTATTCGCAAAAAGAAAAGGAGGACTTGTGGCACCTTAGAGACTAACCCATTTATTTGAGCATAAGCTTTCGTGAGCTACAGCTCACTTCATCGGATGCATTCAGTGGAAAATACAGTGAGGAGATTTATATACACACAGAACATGAAACAATACCTCCTCCCACCCCACTCTCCTGCTGGTAATAGCTTATCTAAAGTGATCACTCTCCTTACAATGTGTCTGATAATCAAGTTGGGCCATTTCCAGCACAAATCCAGGTTTTCTCACCCTCCGCGCCCCCCCCCCCCAACTCACTCTCCTGCTGGTAATAGCTTATCCAAAGTGACCACTCTCCTTACAATGTGTATGAAAATCAAGGTGGGCCATTTCCAGCACAAATCCAGGTTTTCTCACCCCCACCCTTCTAAAACACACACACACAAACTCACTCTCCTGCTGGTAATAGCTTATCCAAAGTGACCACTCTCCCTACAATGTGCATGATAATCAAGGTGGGCCATTTCCAGCACAAATCCAGGTTTTCTCACCCCCCACCCCCATACACACACAAACTCACTCTCCTGCTGGTAACAGCCCATCCAAAGCAACCACTCTCCCCACAATGTGCATGATAATCAAGGTGGGCCAACTTGATTATCATACACATTGTAAGGAGAGTAAGAACACATTGTAAGGAGAGTGATCACTTTAGATAAGCTATTACCAGCAGGAGAGTGGGGTGGGAGGAGGTATTGTTCATGGTCTCTGTGTATATAATGTCTTCTGCAGTTTCCACAGTATGCATCCGATGAAGTGAGCTGTAGCTCACGAAAGCTTATGCTCAAACTATAGTAAAGAACAGCATGATCAGACAGATAGATAAATATGATATGTTGAGGACGAGTCAACATGGCTTTTGTAAAGTATAACTGGGGTCAAAAAAGAACTAGATAAGTTCCTGGAGGATAGGTCCAACAATGGCTATTAGCCAAGATGGTCAAGGATGCAACCCCATGCTCTGGGTATCACTAAGTCTCTGACTGCCAGATGCTGGGACTGAACAACAGAGGGTGGATCACAAAGGGTAAAGCACCTGGTACTGGCCACTGTTGAAAGACAGGATACTGGACTAGAAGGACTATTGGTCTGACCCAGTGTGGCTGTTCTTATGCCTCAGCTCAGCAACGAACATAAGTGACTGGGGGAAGTCATTTAGCCTAGCTCTGTCTCAGGAGGTGGCAAGCCATGCAGCTGCTAGTCTCCCAGTCCCGCCAGAAAACAAAATGTAAGCAGTAATTTATAAAGGTCATTAAAGAGAACTGAGTTTAAGTTCCCCACTAGTAATGAAGTAACGGTATTGATTTAAATAGTTAATGTATTTGCAGACATAAATTCACAGATAAAATACCTCCAACGTGAGTAACGAGTGCTTCCAATGATTTCTCAGCTATATAACACTTAGTATTACCAGTGTGCTCCAAACGGCGTTGGTATAATTCTAAGCTATAAAAGCTTGTAAATTCTGAGGGGTACAGATCAATCACTGTTACTTCACTTCTGCTTCCTTCCTTGGCTTTTTTTTTTTCCCTTTCTTTTTTAGGCTGTCTCATATTTATAGCACCTATTTCAGCACTCAGCAAGCTTGACAGATATTGTAAGGCCATGTTCACTCAGACACAATAACACAAACCTCCAGATTAGACTTAAGTATTGATTGACATAAATATATTTTAAAAAAAACCTTTTAAACTTTGGGAAAAAGCCACCATGCTTGAAAAATAGGCAGGTGGTAAGTAGCAACCCCTTAGGTCACTACTTGTGTCACAATGGCACCGAGAGAGGCCATCCGAGATCATGGCTCCATTGGGCAGGGCACTGCACAGACGCATAGGGAGAGACAGTCCCTGCCCTGAAGAAATAGACTCTACCTCTCTTTTAATATGGGAATCTAGTGTGTGGACTGCTGCTGCTTCCCCCACGCAAACACCATTTGTATGTATATAGAGCAGCTGTATTAATGAAACGGCAGCGGAGAAGCCAAGTTGTATTTTTTCAGATTTAAAGTTCACACAAGACACCTCCGGTTACTCTATAAATTCACTAGGATCACACATTCCCTAAATTAGAATACTAACGAGAAACAATATGTTTTGGGCATATGTGGTGGAGGAGCAGAGAACCTTTCCTATGCCTCTATGATTCTAAAACTGTCTCTAAAGAAAGCCCATATCTTTCCTCACAGCTCCCCATCACCATGCTACCAAGCCACATGGAGCTGGCCTGAGATCATAAAGAACACAACTGTATTTCTTATTTGCTTAAAATTATGCCACCAAAGTATCCGGCTGTATAGGTGACAATAACTGCACCCTGACTTCTGCTCTTTCCAGAACAGGAAAGCAAAGCATGATGGAAATGATCTCTTGTGTATGCCATTGTCCACATGCAGCTGCAGTTCCTTCCTGTACTCATTAGCCTGGATTCTCCCAGTACTTGGGCTCAAACCCAGTTTGTGGGCACAAATTCGGTCAGCCGCCTGAAAGAAAATCATCAAATGAGGCGGGTAACAGGGACTTCATTCCAGAACTTTTAAAGAACAAAAACTTGTAAAGCCCGTTGCATTCACCTGGCATATACATTCACGGCAAGTATATGGGCAAGCCTAAAATCGGCTTTCCGGCACACAAGTTTCTCCATTTGTGACACATTGTAAATCAATCATATTATGATCCATGATCCAGGTGACTACAACAGAGATTCTGTGCCTCCCATCATACCTGACCTGCATACTAAGGGGATCTGAGCTTCTGAAACCTAATTCATTGTGTAATGACACACTGCTGGCCACGTGTGCAGCTCCTCGACTGGGATAGGCAGCCTGGGCTGCTCTCCATACCTAAGACCCTTCATTCTCAGTTTTTGCCAAAAAATCCACCCCCACATGTCCCCCCCAAAAGAGCTATTTTCTTTTTTAAAATGAATTTTCACTGCAATTTTGGATCACTCATGTACATGAAAATACTGATTATGTCAAGAATATGGAATATATAACATTAGGTAAGTGTGTTTATGTTAATAATAGGTAAATGTGAGGCTGGCTGTTAAAATAAGGCAATGTAGTGGAAGACACACACAAACACACACGTATTGTTAAAGTACACTTCATGGAATAAACCACAGCATGAAACTGCTTTTATAGAATCACAGAAATGCAGGGCAGGATGAGACCTGGAGAAATCATCAAGTCCAGCCTATTGCACTGATGCAGGATAAAATAAGCCTAGATCATCCCTGACAGGTGTTTACTTTTCTCTGTTTGTTGCTTTTTTCTGTCTGCCCGTCCCCCAATATTTACCCAGAAAGCTGTAAGGTTCATGTTTTGCACTGATTTCCACGAATGTTTACCCTTTTTCCACCCATTTTTGTAATAAACACTGAGAAAGTCTCAGGAAAGTTTATGAAAAACAGAAACTGCAAACAAAAGGCCTTGTCCACACCTTGCGCACTGGTGACGCTGTCCTTGCGAAATGTTAATGTTAAAAGAGGTTCATACCAAAACTCACCCGCTTTTATTAACACAAATAGTCGAAATCCCTAGTTTCTCTGCATAACCCTCTCCAAATCCCATTTTCTGCTTGTTACAGAGGCTCAAAACTGGTCTTGGAAATGCTTGCTTAGCTGTGGGACGCAGAAAATAGACTCTAGCTTGAAGAATGGTGCAGGCAGGACAGCTACGGAGTCTCTTCATTCTCTTGCTGAAAATGTGGAACCCCAGAGCTAAAGAGCAATTTCCTAATGTGCCTCAGAGCCCAGTGTTGAAAAGTGGGGTCCCTCCCTGTTGCAGGTGCAAGTGGCACCCGCGAGTCGCACCTGCAAACCACCTCGGTAGATGCATTACTGCGCCGATTTGCAGCTGTAGGGTGGGAGACTGGGGATCTAGGCCTTTTGAAGATGCATTCTTAGGAGAACAGGGCCGGATTCCACGAGGAGTTGATCAGTGGGAGCGGAGGCTGTGCCGCACTTTACAGGAGGTTCTCAGCACGTTGGGGCCAGGTTGATTTGCTGCGTCTCGCGTTTTGTCTGTCCAAGCCCTGGTGCTTTTCACATATAGATTGATAACAATGGTTTTTATATTAAATTGCTTATGTAGCCACCTTGTGCACCAAAATGGACCACGCAAGCAGTGAAGGATGGTGGCTCCAAGCAGTAAGGACCCAGTGAGAGCAGGGCCTGTAGCAGCAGGCCTGTAGTTTACTCAGTGGAGGAAGGGATGTTCCGTGCTATTCAGTGTTGCGGGGTTCCTATGGAAGGGGAATAGGGGTTCAGGCCGTGGTGAAGATGTCTTTGCCTGGGTTGTGTACGCTGAGTCACAAGAGTTCAGGTAGCTTGTTGTTAATTGAATGAACTAAAACCCCTGCCCAATGTACCTAGGCAAGGACATTAAGCATCGTATGAAAGAGAAATCTTGAGCTGTGTGCTCCTGCCAGTGGCTCCCTGCATGGAGGCACTGCAGACAAAGTGTCAATGAGGTATGAAATGAGGAGTCTCTGCCCATTCAGTGCATGGAGCGGATACAGGCATCCTGCAGTCCCTGCAGGGCTGCAGGCTGCAGTCCTGAGTTCACCCCAGAGAGAGGGGAAAGAAACCTTAAAAGGGGGGGTGTTTAAAACCTGTGCTTCTCTTTTGTTTGTCTGAGCAGCTTCCCTCTTCCAATCCCCTGTCCCCCACAGCCAGCCCAAGCCAAATCCCTCCAAAGGCCACACCATTAAGTGCAGCGTTCAGATCCTCCCACAGGGAGAGCCTTTCACCGTCTGCTCGCAGAGCCTGGATGCTGAAGAGCTCCATGCGTTCAGGGGCCCGGGCAGTCTCTTGAGGCTGGCTTCCAGGTCTCACACAGGAGCAGGGGCTGCTGCTGGTCTGGATTGAGGTGTGTGATCAGGGAGGAGAGGGGAGGAAATGAGGTGCATTAGCCAGAAAACTATTCTTCCCCACAACGGGGACCCAGTGGTATATTGACGGAGATGGAGCTGGGGTTAAAGGCAGAGCTGGGGAAGTAATGGAGGAAAATCCACCAATGTGCAGTACAGTTTTGCATTTCAGCCAAGTTCATGCCTCATTGGGCAAATCCCTTTCCCACTCTGTAAAATGGGGATAATGCTGCTGCCCTCCTTTGTAAAGCACTTGGAGACCTGTGGGTAAGGAGGGCTAGCAAAGGGCTAAGTGTTGGTGTTATTTTTGCATGTCCGCTTTCCATGAACATCCCTGGGATCAGGTTTCACTCTTGAACGCAGGAAGTGAGTTCCAGAGTTGCACACAAGCCCACACACTCATTCCAGAAGTGTCTGCCTGGCTTATCCAGTCAGGGAACAGAAGCAATATCATGTGACAAGTCTGGCCAATCACAGCTAACCAGCACAGCTTAACTATCAAATATCAAAACTCAGATACCCCCAAAGAACAATTCACAATCGATTCCCCCGGTTAAAATGTTTCCACCATATGGCTGGGTTATTTCATAGATTCATAGATATTAAGGTCAGAAGGGACCATTATGATCATCTAGTCTGACCTCCTGCACAACGCAGGCCACAGAATCTCACCCACCCACTCCTGCGAAAAACCTCTCACCTATTCAAATCCTGGCTAACTCCAAGGAAATTACAACCTGCTCATGAGCAAAGAATGAGGGAAATTCATCAGATACACTCTTTTGTACAATTCGGGGTGCAGAAGTGCAGCAGGGATGCTGCGCTGGCCAAGCTTGGTGGGGAATGACTGCACAGCAGATGTCCACTGCTCCTCCTTGGGCCCCAGGGCCATTAATTCACGAGCAGTAAATTCACTCGCACAGTGAAAGAAAGACAAATATTATATTCCCAAACCACTGACTCCAGTAGCCAATATGAAAATATAATTTTCTTTGCCCTCCGTTTCTGGATAGTGCCCTGAGTGCAGGGATCCTGCAGCTGGACTTAGTAGGATCTGCAAGTCTCCAAGTGAAATGAGACGAGTGCTGGAAGCAGAAAAGGCCATCGCAGGACGAATGGCTGTGACAGTCACTAAGCAATGCGTCGTGTTGATATTTTCACATTATTACATTATGATGGATGGGCAGATCAGAGATTTATATGAACCTTATTCTGATCTTAAACTGCTAATTCATGCCTGAGTTCCCCCCTTCCATTTTGCTTCTACAAATTCAGTCAAGTGCTGATGAGATGAAGATTTAATACAGAGCAGGAAAGTACAACAGGCTGGAATAAAAGCATTAGTCAGAGGGCAAGATTTACAGGGAACATGCACAAGAAAATGAGTCACACTAGATATTCAAATGCCCATTGCTTGCATCTGCCCAGACTAGGCATGCAAACCCCTCATGTCCACATACTCTGTGGAGCGGATGGGCAACAATATTATTTGAGGCATTAACGGGCCTCTGCTCCCCCCCTCAGATTTATTCTCTCCCCTGCTCTGTCTCCTTGACCTGAATGGAGCCTGGATCAGGGAAGTGACTGTCAGCTTTGCAAGTATCGCAGTTCAGGAGCCTCTCACTCCGTCCTTAGTGGTGGCTGCTATAAAGTGATACTGGCCAGTCTTTATGGCATCTTGCTTACTTCATTTCAATGGAACCCTCTTCCGCTGGGGAGTCAGATCCTGGATTCTACCAATTTCTTCCCAGTTCTACTCAAAATGTTTCTTTATTCTAGTTATTTTTAGTTTAGTTGTATGGGTTTTTTTTCTGTGTTGACTTTTCTTCTCTGTTATTTGAATAGTTCAGTCATGCACCTAGGGGCTTGGCATGGAAATGAAAATTTAGTATTTGGCCAACACTACAAAGGTGCTGGAATTTTTACAGGAAATCTTGTTATTGTGAGGTTTCCAGATCAAAGAATTAAAAAAAAAATCCTTTAGAAGCATCCCAGCACACCCTTCACCTCTTGCAGTTTTGCCCGTCGCCCTCAATGATAATTACAACCTTATAGATAAAGATGTATCCGTTCTTCTTCTTTGGAGCATGGAAATGACTGGACTGGTCTGTGCTATCTTTCCGTTTCCATGGTAATAAAAGTAGCTTCTGATAAAGGCCATTCTCTTAGTATGGTGAGGTTTGGTACTTTTAGAAATGCTGTAATATACGCCACTTACACTTCAACACAGGCTCACTGTGGTTTGTGGTTTTAATTGCAGGCTGGACAGAAACAAAGACAAAAACCTTTTGTGCTTGGTTCTTCACACTGGGCTGATGCAGGTTAAGCTATGAATAAATCATATATCTTCTCTCCTTGTGTTAAGGAGGGTAAAATTTCAGGTCAATGAGTCTAGTCTCAATAACAAATTTAGTTTCTTCTTTTTTTAATTTCACTACTTCTTTCTCAGCAGCTTGCAGGAGTTCTGATCCATCTAAGAGTCTTTCGGGCCACCCTTCCCCAGCATGATTAAGAATTATTATGTCAGAACCTCTGAAAGACACACTTGAAGCAAGCAAAGAAGAAAAGAAAAGAGTGGAAAGGAAAGGATTTTTCTCTGTCCTCATGTCAATTCCAAGCGTCAGGGACAGCCCCTGTTTTCCGATAATTACAAGTGGCCCCGGCTGTACTTGCCAATGAGGCATTTCAAGGGGTATATTTTTGTTGTTGTTGGTGGTGTTGAACTTTATTCCAAAGGATTCTGCTTGCTCTCCATTTGCTGCAAGGCTGAAGTCTAGCCACCTTCTGCTTAGCCTTTCATTGGAGGCAAGCAGCTTCTGAGGCTCCTCCGCCTTGCAAACCCCAAGACCTGTCTGAGGTTAGATAAGAGCTGGTGGTGAAAGTAGGGTGACCAGATGTCCCGATTTTATAGGGACAGTCCTGATATTTGGGGCTTTTTCTTACATAGGCTCCTATTACCCCCCACTCACTGTCCCGATTTTTCACGCTTGCTGTCTGGTCACCCTAGGGGAAAATGCAGGGCACATGAAGAAAAGCCTCTTCACAGCCATGCTGGGACTACGCCTCTGAGCACCAAAGCAGGGAACGGAGGCTGCAGTTTGGAAGGTTTTATATTGTCTGCAAATGACAGATACAGGAGAAAGAAGGGAAAGAATGACTAAAATGTACAGGCGAGTGGCATTTCCCCGGTGCAGAGGAACACTGAATTCCCATATCAACCCTGAGGACCCAAGTGGTGCATAGGCCCGATACTGACACCCTGAAAACAGAGGACATTTCACCCTAAGAGAGGACATGCTCTGAGACCAGTGCCGCATCTCCAGGACTTAGGTTGGATATTAGGAAAAACTTTTTCACTAGGAGGGTGGTGAAACACTGGAATGCGTTACTTAGGGAGGTGGTGGAATCTCTTTCCTTAGAAGTTTTTAAGGTCAGGCTTGACAAAGCCCTGGCTGGGATGATTTAGTTGGGGATTGGTCCTGCTTTGAGCAGGGGTTAGACTAGATGACCTCCTGAGGTCCCTTCCAACCCTGATATTCTATGACTCTATGACTAACCCACCTGCCCAGTCCCTCTGCCCAGCTCTTCAGCAGCTTCTCCTGCATCTTTGCTCCAGCCCGTTTTGCAAACACTGAACCAGGCACTTCCACTCCCATGTGCCCAGCGTACAAGAAAGAGGTGCTGCATATCGGCCTGGTCCCGAGAGGGGCTGGGCGCAATTTCCCAAAACACTCGGCTCTGTCCCCACTGATGTCAAAGTTAGAGCTAGACCCACCTGGAACATGTCCCTGCTGCGCCCTGACAACTCCCATGGGGCGGGAGGGAATTCTGGGGCCTGACCCTGCACTTGTTGCAGGCCAGGGACATTCTAGCAGTGACTTCCATGGGGGCAGAGTCAGGCCAAGCCTGAGTGCTTCTGAGAATGCCTCCCACGTTGTGGTTGCTCAGCACCTGCCCAGATCAGGCCCTGATGTCTCAGCCGCTCTGCCCAGCCCTCTCTCCTCTCCTACATTCCCAGTTACCTGTGGGAAGATGCTCAACTTTGCCCTTAAGACAGAAAATTCAGCGGTCTCACGCCCTCTCATCTGTACCCATTTCAGACCGTTCCCATCCTCCACGGGGATCTCTGCCGGACCTGGCACTTTCTTGGCTGTCCGTCTGCTTGTTGTGCGCTTGCTTGATGACAGATTTTAGTGTGGTCTGTTGTGGGGGCTTTATGCTGAGCCAGCAGCCTGATAGGCTTGGCTGAGAGCTTCCTAACAAGGCTCTAGCCTGCCATGCTGTGGTCCCTGACCCCTTTAGGACCCCTTGACAAGGGGTGGGGCTAACTCAGGGAGAACAGGGGTTTAAAAAGCCAGCTCCTAAGTGACCAGAGGAGCTAGCGAGCAGGGGAGTTTTGCGAGAGAGTGTGAGACGCGCGAACACCTAACCAACGCATTCTAAATTTAGGCCAGTGACCACCTCCCTCAAAACAAACCAACCAACCTCCCTGCAGGAGTAAAATAATTCAGGCAGAAGTCCAGCAGCAGAGGGGGAGCTATCCAGTTTATCGCACTGAATGCAGCATGTATTATTACCTGCCTTGTGGGCAGATGGCACATGTGTGCATTCAATGCAAACAACTCAGGGTCCTCAGAGACGGGGTATGGGCTCTTGAGACCAGAGGGGCTGAATTGGAAGAGCTGAGGGAGACAGAGAGGTACATAGATGAGACTTTCTGGGGCCAGTAGAGCAATCTCACCTGCAGTCTGACAGACTTTGTGCTGTTGAGGAAGATGGAAGTCTCAGAGAAAGAGAACATCAAGCTGGGGCGGAGGGAAACAATCCCATAGTTGCGATCCTCCTTCCAGATGATGTCATGGCATCCTCTTGCACTGAAGATACCCCTCCCAGGGTGGGAACCCCAGTTATTAGGAAGAGACAGGTAATAGTAATTGGGGGATTCAATTATTAGAAATATTGATACTTGGGTTTGTGATGACTGGGAGAACCTCATGGTGAATTGTCTGCCAGGTGTGAAGGTTGCAGACCTTTTGAGATATCTAGACAGACTTGTGTGCAATGCCAGGCAATACTATATACTATACTAAAAACCAAAATTATCAGACACATAGATGAACATGATATATTGGAGAAGAGTCAACATGGCTTTTGTAAAAGGAAATCGTGCCTCACCAATCTATTAGAATTCTTTGGGGATGTCAACAAGCATGTGGTAAAGGGCGATCCAGTGAATATAATGTACCTGGACTTTCAGAAAGCCTTTGACGTGGTCCCTCACCAAGATGGTCAGGGACGCTCCACTTGCTCTGTCTGTCCCTAAACCTCTGACTGCCAGAAGCTGGGACTGGATGACAGGGGATGGATCACTCAAAACTGCCCTGTTCTGTTCATTCCTTCTGAAGCACTTGGCACTGGCCAATGTCAAAAGACAAGACGTTGGGCTAGATGGATCACAATGCAGTGTTGCCGTTCTTATGTGTCTGCTTTGGTTTGACTTGAGAGACTCCAGGAATTTTCCAGACATGGATTCCCCCTCTGTCTAATACATAGTATGTATCATACATAACGTTTCATTTCTTGAATCTCAGCTGGGTGGTTTTTTATTCCATTTCCCCCAGGTTAGTCAATGGTGAAAGTCCTGTTACTGCCCCACCTCTTGGCACCGGATTATGGAGACTCTTTTGGCAACTTTGACTTTCCAGCCTTTTTTTCAGCGTGGGAAATTAATCGAAACGGGCCCTTTCCCCATAAACAGGTATTTTTTGGCAAAGAAAAGTTATCAAAAAATTCCTGACCATCTCTAATCATATAGTCCCAGAAGGGAAATGCCCACTCACATGTAATCCAAACCCGCCTTGCAACGACGAGCGGAGACACTTATTAACATTAAAAAGAAATAATGCCTCATATTTCCCAAAGCATGTAATACAACTGAGTAAAAGCAATAGCCAATTAATGTACTGTAGGATGAAATCCAGCTCAGTCTCACTCATAAAAATGACTATTGATTTTGGAGCTTTAAAGGTGGGGTTTCTTGCTCCTGCTGCATGAGAACTAAGTACCGGCTCCTGTGCAAATTGTTAATCGACCATCGGTTTAAAAATCAAAACCAATTAGCTGTGTAGTTCTTGTGGCGGGAGACCCTTTTTAAGCATGTGATTTCTGGCAAGGGTGGTGACAGATTATGCAGAGGGCTGGGACAGGGCTAGTGAGAGGCAGTGTTGCCTGGTAGAAACGGGGAATATTCTGCGCAGAAGGGTGGGTTGGTGAACGGGACACCCATTAAAAGGGCGAATTTGTAAAAGACAGCAGCTAATGGCTCAGAATATGAAAAGTTTTGGGGACCTGGCCTCAGCATCACCCATGAGCCCATGATACATTGCTGCGTAGACAGACCCTTACAAGAATGGCAAAGAAAAACCCGCAGCTGGCCTGTGCCAGCTGACTCGGGCTCATGGGGCTTGGCCTGCGAGGCTGTTTCATGGCTCTGTAGACTTCGGGCTCAGGGTCCAGCCTGAGCTCTGGGACCCTCTCACCCTGCAGGGTCCTAGAGCCCTGGCTCCAGCCCGAGCCCAGATGTCCACACAGCAGCAAAACAGCCCCCAGCCTGAGCCCTGTGAGCCCGAGTTGGCTGGCAGGGGCCAGCTGCGGGTGCCTAGTTGCGGTGTAGATGCACCCGGGGTGTCCTTGCTAGAGCGGCTCTGGGCAGGCGTCTGCGGAAAGTCGTCTCACGCCTCTGATGTATGCAGCTCAGCAGTCTCCCTGCGCTCTAGCCCGGCACAGGAGGTTCAGAACATCTCCCCTGTCGAACACAACACGTGGTGTTTCACTTACAAGTTCAGTATTTTCAAGCAGGAATATATGGGTAGCGGGTCCTAGCCCTGATGTCCCAGCCTGCCCTGTGAGGAGCTAGCTGTGTATCTAGATGGGATTTGGTGCAGGAGAACTCACATCACCGCTCTGTGCCAGGGTGTTCCACAGAGCGGGACGGGGGTCGTCTGTTGCAGCGTGGCTTTGAAGGAGACACTGGTGCAATGGTCAGGAGGAGTCACGCTTGCAAGACATTGGCTCAGTTGGCCAGCTCCAGCTGCATCCCTTTTCTCTTTTATGTTCGCCTTTCAGCTGTCTCTCCTCACTGCTCTCCGTGAGCACTGCGACTGCAAGCTGGGCTGGTTGGCAACATTTTATAAGGGCAACTGACATGCTGCTTTTGCACAGGCACGATACACACGCTTCCACGCTGCGATGTTTATGGCACTTCAGCTTGGCTGTGCATTGGCAGAGCGCTTCCCTTGCGCAGGAGAGTTTGATTTTGAATCTCCTGGATGTACTTAATTGAATGTCATCCAGATGGATGCTGCCACTCACCACACACACACACGGTCAATCATGTTACGTCTTGCTGCAGAGCCGGTGCTGGCATCCGAGGCACCATCTGTCAACCGCTCGGAGACAATCTCGGCACTGCTAGGGAATGGCAGGTGTCCTTACTGGGCGGAGGGAGGTTACACTGCACCTCGTAGGACAGGCCGTGATCGCTGTGGCTTGAGTGAGAGGAGCTGGGAACAGCTGAAGAAGAGTGGAAACATAGAGCTAAGGTTGCAGAAAGGCCTGTCAATGGGCCCCAGGGACTGCTACGGGGGGTGCCCTGGGGGCACCTGAGCTGAGCCAGAGCCAGAGCATTATAGATTCATAGATATTAAGGTCAGAAGGGACCATTATGATCATTATGATCATTATGATCATGTTCTTTCATGGCCAGGAGGGTTTGTTGGAAGAGACGCCTCGTAGCAGAGACAGTGCTGATGGGCACTGGGCATCTTTCCCTCTAGCAGCCCTGGAAGCAATGCCTAATACAGCTACAACACAGAGAGTCACCACGCAAGCTTGGCCCCCTCCTCCGCCAACAGGCCTCATTCCTGACTGGGGAGGTGACCGCACAGGGCATGTGAGTGCAATCAGCCAGGATCATTTCATCCTTCACCTCTGGAAACACAGGGACAGGGGTGTGCCAGATGTGCTGATTGGACGGGGAACGTGGACATGGGGTCGGAGGGACCAGTCTTTTCAACTCACTGAGCTCAAGATTGCAACAGAGGTTCCAGAGTTCCCCTGAGCCTTCCTTTCTCCATATCCTTGGGAACCCTCCGACTCCTCTTTCAAGGTGAAGCCATTAGGGCGAGGAGGAGAACCACAGTAAGACTGCACTGCTGACACAGCCCTGCTGCATGCTGGTGGCAAATCCAGAGACACATGCCCCATGCTCGATGGTGGAGCCACAGGTCTCAGCCCCTCCCAACAGCCTGTATGTAAGAAATGATTTTCCAGGGAGAGGGATGCTGGTTCCACAAGGAAAGCCCCTTCTTGCAAGAGAGGAGGGTCCAGGGCTTGATAAGGGAAGGGGAAAATTCCCGGTGGCAGGCTCACCATTAACACAACGCCCAACGTTAGCATGGCTCTGAATTTCCTGAGCTAGGAACACAAGCCAGCTGGGAGGGTGTTTGTGCTGTTAAATTATGACAGAGCTACAAAGACGAAAACCAGCTTTTGGCTTGTTGCCTCCTGCAAATCGCTGTGGCTGTTCTGAGCTGGCTCAATTCCCCTCATCACCACACGCTGCAGAGAAGCAGGAAAGTGAAATCATTTTTGGGTTGTCTTTTTCAATAGTAGCCAATAGAAATACAGATGACTGTATTTCGTCATCATCTCTAGAGTAATCAGTACTATAATCGAACAGGCTCCAATACAGAGGAGCTCTGGGAAATGATGGCAACATGACATTATTCCCACAGATGGACTTTGAAGTAATGGAACCACTACATTGCTAATCCATGATTTACTAGCGTAGCTGCAAGCAGTACACACCAGACCTCTGTTGGCATTGCTAGGCGCTAGCAGGGGGTCGCATCCAATTGTTGCTGCTGTAATCTAGGATCACTGCATGATTGCGGGGCTTGGCTTGATGGAGAGCACTGGAAATAACTTGTGAATATCCTAGCGGCTCAAGTGCCAGAGCCGAGGAGGGAATAGGACTCACTGCTGAGTGAAAGTACGCTGTGAAAGATGGTTGGTAGCTGAGAAGTAAACACACTACCTGTCTGTCCATCAAAGGCCCAGTCCGACCCCCACTAAAACTAACAGCAAAACTCCCATTGGGCCAAATTCTGATGTCACTTTGGTGTAAATCCAGGGTAATTCCATTGGTGACAATGGGCTAGATCCTCAGTTTGGGTAAATCAGTGTAGCTTACCCACAGTCAATCGGGCTGTGATGAGTTACACCAGCTGAGTAACTGGCCCAGCAAGTAACGACTTCCCGTACCATCACTCAGGGTTGTAGGGTTGCAATAGACAGTCCATATGGGCCCCACCTGCATTTAGGATTCTGGTCCTTTGCTCCTCAGTATAATTTGGAGCCCTTTGATGAAGAATTTCCTGTTGCTTTATGTGGAATTTTTATAATTATTTTGTCACAATATTTCTAAATGTCTCATTATAAAAATAAAAGATTAAAATATCCCAGAGGCTGCATGAGAAACCTTTGCATAACCCTGTAAGATTTACACACAGTAACACATCCCCAAGGCAAAATAAATTAGAGGAGAAAATGCTCCAAAACAACCTGTTCCCAATTAAAACTGCACTCCTGGGTTCACAGTCCACAAGTAGACTTTTTCTTTAACATGATAGGCATAAAAATGACACACAGGTCACCAGATGAAAGTGATCCCATAAACGAAGTGATGTATTTACCAAGCTCATTAGGGATGCAGGGTCAAGGTAGGAACTACGCTCTGCTGCTCATATGCATGATTTGCTGTGTTGTATTTGCACACACGTACTCCCGAGACACATGCAGACACTTCCACACACATGTGCACACATCCATATACGTGCAGACTCACATATCCACATGTAAACACATGCAGACATACAGACGCACAGGCATGCACTCACATACAGGTACACGTGTGTTCACATATACACGCACACATTGTTATACATTCACGTATGCACTCACACTCACACACATTCACCTGGCATTAACCTGTCCATCACTCCTCAAGCAGGAGGAAAACCATTATCTGCACGCTTTCTCCCCAAGGAACTTGGTTCAACAACGAGGCACCGAAATGTCAATGCTTCATGTCATCTTGCTTGTGTCACTGTGATTAGCTGATTAGCTCAGAGCATGAATTAACCTGGTGCCATTATTAATTATACGCTTTCTGTGGCAGGCTCATGCGGCCAGGAAAAAGGCTAATGCACTCCTAGGATGCATCAAGGGAAGTATTTCCAGTAGAGATAGAGAAGTGTTAGTATCATTGTACAAGGCACTGGTGAGACCTCATCTGGAATAGTGTGTGCAGTTCTGGTCTCCCATGTTTAAGAAAGATGAATTCAAACTGGAACAGGTGCTGGGCTACTAAGATGATCAGAGGAATGGAGAACCAAACTTATGAGAGGAGACTCAGAGGAACTTGGCTTATTTAGCCTAACAAAAGAAGGCTGAGGGGAGTTATGATGGCTCTCTATAAGTACACCAGAGGGGTAAATATCATGGAGGGAGAGGAGTTATTTAAATTCAGCACCAATGTGTACGCAAGAACAAATGGATATAAACTGGCCATCAACAAGTTTAGGCTTGAAATTAGGTGAAGGTTTCCGACCTTCAGAGTAGTGAAAATTCCTAAGCACCTGCCCATAGCACCCCAGGAGCACATGGAGGTTTCAATGGGAGCAGGAGCACACCCCGACATAGGGAATCAAGACAGCTCCAGGCCCAAGGAACAAACAATCTAGGCTATATTTCGAGCTGGCCAAAAATTTTTTTTCATGGACATTTTTTTTTTTAAAAGGAAACTTACCTTTTTTACTGTAGCAAACATCTGGGCAGAAAATTTTCTACTTTTTTTGATAAAAAAGAAATTGAAAAATTTTGGTGGTTCATTTTTTCCTCTCTCTTTTTGTTCTCTCTCTTGTCTTTTTTCCTTCCCACAATTCCCATGGAAAAAAGGATATCTGGGTAGAGGGGATGCAGAACACGAGCAAAGAGAGGGAGAAAAGAATTCTGAAAAACTCTGAACAAAATGAAAAAATATTGTTTGGGTCAAAAAATTTGGCAAATTGTTTTGATAGGAAAATATGTAGCATTCTTCTCTTGGCTCTAGTTATATGTAACCGTTCATGGCAGAGAGATGACATCAGGCATATGCCAGAGGATGGCAGGAAAGACTATGTACAATTCCATGGGGCTGCTTCTTTTGCTAGATGCTCATCATGTTAGTTCCTTTTAAAATGTGTGATAAAGTCTCGGTGGGTTAGGTGGCCTAGTGATTAGCGCACCTAGTGCAACCTCCCCGTGGGCAGGTCTTGCAGTCCAGATGCTCTTTTAATCAGAGGTGTGTGAGATGGGCAGTGGCCTTCCACTAGGCACCAGCCCAGACCCCAGGAGGGTCAATAGTGTCTGGCCCCCAAAGATGCCCTTCAAGTTACCCTCCCAGGGTCACTTCCTACCGTCTGCTGTTCTCCCCCCGCTTCCAGTCCAAATATCAAGTGAGAAGCAAAAGAAACGGCAATCAAACTGTCAGCCCCAACCCGGCAGAGTGTACAGTCTTAGTCCCTTGGGGAGGCTTCTACGGCCCCCTTGCCAGGAGCGTCCAGGGTAGGTCTGTCCTCCACACCAGCCACCCTCTTCTGAGCTGGTTGCTCCCTTTTCAACCCTCCCTCCAGCTGGAGCATGCTCTGCAGGGCTGGCGGGGTGGGGCTACATGGACCCAAGCACCGTCCTTTATTGCCCAGACCATGAGCTGGAAGGAATTAATACATATCTAGAAGGCTGGCACAAGGGTGTGAGCCAATGTCAGATGGTTTGGGGGAAAGGTGGGGGTTGAGCTGGGACCTGGAGGTTGCATGGGAAGGGACTAAAAATGATACAAATACTCATATGAATTTGTAAATAAATTTACTTTACCAGTGCAAACATCCCATTTCTCCATTTGCCCGATGTCAATATCCCATTAGACAGGTTTTCTGGCAGGATTGTTGTCAGGAAGTTGAATTTTAAACTAATATTGGAGAATCTTCGTAGAAACAGCCAACTTTGTATTTGTACCCGGAATATTCACCTCAGAAACTGGATCCTAAGAATTACTCTTAAGCAGTCAAGCCTCAGCCACCTACCATGTGACCTCTCTTGTTGAGAGACAAAAGAACAGCTGGGGGAGGAAATGCAGCCCCAGGTTGGTGAGAAGGGAGGTTTGGTGAACGTTTGGAAAGCGCCGAACTTTGAGAAAAGTCACAATCTGTTGGCAGGCAATTTTCAAACAGAAAAAGAGGCTAAATCCAGAGTGAATTATTCGCCTTTCCACCAGCTGCAGTCAAGGAGGGTGTTTCCAGCATAGGGGGTAGGCAGCATGGGAGATAAAGAGAGAAGAAGGGAGGTGGAAATAGAGGAGAGTAATCACATTTTTAATGCTTTGAGGACTCAGTAATAATAATGCGACTTCTCACCTTCAAACTGTTCAGAAGGCCCAGACTTCAAGGGCTTTATTTCAGATGGAGCCAAGAATCACACATTTCAGCTCATGGGATTCATAGATTTTTTTAAGGCCAGAAAGGACCTTTATGGTCATGTCTTCTGACCTCCTGTATAGCCGGCCGGAAAAGCTCACCTAAAAAGTTCTGTGTCAAGCTGATAGCTCCTCTTTGAGGGATAATATGGAATTGTGGCTGCCCTGGCCAAAGCACGGAATGTAGTTCCTTCTTTACAGAATAACAAAGTGTACGGCACTAAACAGAGGAGGTACACGAAGCACTGGCTGATCACTGCACTACACCATAATGCAGCTTGGCATATTTCAACAGAGGCGGCAGGACCCAGGTGCATTTGGCAGAGCTGTGCTGGGACACAGGATGCAGGACTGGTCTAGCAGGGGACGCTGGACATCAACACTGAGGTACATTGGCAGAGCTGTGTGTGGGGAGGTGTGGGTGAATCCAGGACTGGAAGGGCAGTGGAGCTGTAGCTCAGAATTTAGGCGCATTGGCAAAACTGCTTGAGGGACGCTGGCATAGCACCCATCTCTACTATACCTAGCATGATAACTGCACCAAAATCCACATAATTTTTTCCCCTGTTAAAGCAGTCAAAGGAATTCTAGAAAAGAAAAAGTGCAGTGCTAACTGTTTCTGATTACTCGTTGTGCACCCAGGAGAACCTGAGGTCTGCTCTCCCCATACCCCAGCATAGCCAGCCGAGGTCTGCATTAGAATAGCCAACTTCCTTCTGTCAGTTTCCACTCCATTATTTCTTTGCCTTTTTAATTAATATCAATAAAATACACATTCGAATGGTAGAAATCATGGAAATGTCAAACGTATATTTCTCTCTTTGGGTAAGAACTCTGTTAAGTACCAAATGCAAATGTGCAGCTGGCATCTGACATTTTGGTTCCTTTGCTGGCACAAGCTCATCAATTTAGTTTCTAATTTTAATTTTATCAGCAGCAAATCTGTTAGATTTTTAAAGGCTCTGCCATAGACCAATTATTTTCTAATCAAATTACCTATGATCTGATAGGTCTCCGCCTGCACTTTCTAAAATGGTTGAGGATTCCAATCACAAGTTCACAGAATTATGACCTTGCAATTGGCAGATGGAAGTGACTCTCCCATTCCAAGCTCTGCTTGGAGAGGTAACTTTAATTAATCTATTACCAGTCATAACGCTTAGTGGAACAATGTGCAGTGCACAGGAGAGCTATGATCCGAGCAGCTGAGTATGAAGGCACACTCCTTCTGACACAGGCCCAAGTCCCTCCCCCTCTGCTATAAGTATCTTCAATCCCTAAAACATGCTGCCAAGGACTTTGCTGTAAAATGTACCTGCTAATTCAATTCCGCTTATTGGATCATCGCTGCTTTTGCTCATCTTGGACACAAGCCATTTATTACTGGTTCTTATCTCCATTTGTAGGATCTGACCCTAGTCATGCTACAGGATTGTTTTGGCCAGTCTATTTTTTCCTTACTCCTCTGTGTTTTTAGCAACCGCAGATATTTTTAAGAGGTGCTAAATAAAGATGCCCAGCCTGAGCTGTGCTTATCATCATCAGGGTTTAGGATTCTGCTCAGAGGTCCCAGGACACAGGGTCTTGCAAATCGTTCACTGCAGGCATCAGAGTGCAGAACTGGGGAGCTCTGGCATCAGGAAGACACATTGGAACCAGGCTGCATTTGTACGTCATGTGGGAAAGGGCCGTACAGACAAGCTGGGCTGCACAAGCCCCAAACAGAAGGGAGGGGAAGTACAAAGGGGGTGCGGTACGCACGTCAGATGGACGCAGCCATATCCCATAGGTGGAAACAGGTATCGCTGGGCCAGCCACAGCAAATGTATCTAGTAACCTCGCAGTTAATGCTGCGTGTTCATTAACACCCTTCTTCTGAGAGATGTGTTTTTCTCTAACCCTTGATTGCATTCAGCTATGGTTTGAGGAAGCATTTTGCTTTCACCAATGGCTGCATCTTACTTTGATGCTTCATGTCAGGTTACATCATTCATGTCAAACAATATCACATAAAACTGCCTGGCTAAGATGCTCATGGGAAAACCACCCAAGTTATTAACTAGCTTTCAGTGAGTGTTTACCTTGAAAAGGTGCTTTGTGCATTGCAGGCAGAGAAAGGGACAGTGGATGTGGGAGGGTGGCATGGGTTGGGGATGTGTAATATTCATTCATTGTTTTGCTGGCCAGCTGGGGGCCAGAGGGTAGAGTCAATATACACAACTCATTTGCCTACACTTGCTGTGTGTGTTCTGTGCATTGTCATAACCGAGACATGAACTTTGCTGGCCAGGGACAGAGTCCACTAAAGGAGGCTGTGTTCTACCTGTGCATATTTGAAATACATTTTCCTTTAAAAAAGAAAAGGAGTACTTGTGGCACCTTAGAGACTAACCAATTTATTTGAGCATAAGCTTTCGTGAGCTACAGCTCACTTCATCGGATGCTCATGCTCAAATAAATTGGTTAGTCTCTAAGGTGCCACAAGTACTCCTTTTCTTTTTGCGAATACAGACTAACACGGCTGTTACTCTGAAACCTGTCATTTTCCTTTAATGCATTTCAAAGCTGAAGGCAAAGTTTGACCTTGACAAAAGTCACAGTCGGAAGTGAAAAATGCAACGCATAATGAAGGGGCTGATACTGCATATGTTCCCACTAGCATCAGTTGGGAGCAACTCCATTTAAATCACCGTTGTTACCCAAATATGTCCTGAAATTGTCACACTGGAAAGGGTCACTGTAGTATGGGAAGAATGGCCTTGTGTTTAGGGCATGGACTAGTGCTCCGGAAACCAGGGTTCAATTTTTGTCTGTGCCACAAGCTCCCTGTATGACCATGGGCAAGTCATATGATCGCTCTGTGCCTTAGTTTCCCAGCTATAAAATCTGAATAACCGTTCTCTGCCTCTCAATGGGGTAGTAAAGATAAATTTACTGATAGTTGTGAGTAGCTCAGCGCCAACAGGGAGGGTGACCTAGACTAAAAAAGAACTAACGGAGCAATAAGATGCCCCAAAGCAGAGTAACCCCAAAGCTGCAGGGTCTCAACTCTTGGTGGATTTCAAGAAATTAAAATAAAAAATTAAGAAATCAATCAAATCAATGAAAAGTGCAGCAGCTGCAATCCTTAATGAGAGTTGCAAGGTTTTTTGTTTACTTTTAAGGAACTCATCTACATTCATGTACTATTTGGCTGAACAGTGGAAATGATAAAGGAGAATATTTGCTATGCTTAAAAATAAGCAATAGAAATAGATATTGAAAATTCATCTTTATACATTGGGTCAATGCTTTATTTGAAGTATCATCCAGTGGAATATTTTTCAATAAATTTACCTTGAGAAGCTAATGTGGCCCATATTTCATCATTACAGTAAAGTCTTTATTTCATTAATTTTTTAAAATATTCCAGGAAGGGTAATAAGCACCTGTGGGTCCACAGCGCGAGACAGATGATTGGCCTCTATTAAACCTACTGTCTCCCACGGAGTCCTTTTAGCTTTCTGCAAAGAACATTTCTCTCTCACACTTGGTATGGTTAAGCTATAAACATGCCTGATTTTGCCCCAATTTTGTTAGGACTGGGAGGTTCACGTACTGCCTGAAATTTACAGTGCAAAATTGCCACTTTAGCTCTTTTCTGCAACTTACATCTCAAAAACATTAGGCACAGTAGAATTTTCTCTGTCAGAGTCTCCTTGTTCTCTTGGACACAAGCCATTCATTACTGGTTCTTATCTCCATTTGTAGTATCTGAACGTAGTCATGCTACAGAATTGTAGCACTGAACTCTAAGGGTGCAATTCACCTCTGTGCAGAGACCCAACACAAGGCCTGTGCAGTGCACTGCATAAATCCCACTTTATAAATAGTGGCTTCTAAAACACAGAACCCAGTGAGCGCCACTGGAAGGCTCACAGACTATTTAAAAGGAAACTATCCTGTCCCTGTACATTGCTAGTAGTTTGGTAGCACCTATGTGAGCAGTATAGCTTTAATGTATAACACACATTTCTACTGTAATCCCCTGCTTTCAGCTACTTATAGCTTTTTTAATTGTTTACTGTTTGGGCTGACATTTTCTAAGCTTGGTCTCTGAGCAACAGTTACATGTGGGGGTGGTGAGGGGCGTAAAAGTGCTTATTTTATTGAGAATGAAAAGCACTGCACCTTCCCAATTATTCCTTTTTTATTATTAAAGAAAAGTACCTTTTTAAAAATGGCTCTACGTCCAAAACGGGTTAGAAGAGACCGCTGAAAATTTGGCTTGGAAATATCCAGGACTGAGAAGTGCCTTTGTGTATTGTGTTGAAAACTGTTTTTTTGATTCAACAGAGTCATGAACTTTGGCCACTCAGACTTGGCACACGCATGCGATAAAGCCTGGACTACTTCCTGTCACTTCTCCATGTGTTTGGAGCACATGTCAGGTTCACTTACTGGTAATGACACTTTCAGCCCCTTTGTCCCAGGAGTTGCTGTGAACTTTGAATTACCCGAATGCTTCTGGTTAACGTGTCAGGATACTTGCCATGACTTTCCCCGTGGAACAGATTAGATCTGAAAATGAAGATCAGAGTTCAAAAGTTTCTCATTGTGCAGAATAGCGACGCTTCTTCCACTATACACTTGATCTCTCCAGACAGCATTCTTTCTGTATACTAATTACCAAATTAAGGCCTTGTTCCTGCAAATCTCATGTCCGCTCTTAACTTTGCTCATGTGAATGCTCCCATTGACTTCAGTGCGTGTGTGTAAATACTGACGAGGCTGGGGTTTTGTCTCACTGGAGAAATATGGTCTACAAAATTCTGAGAAATATTTTTTCTTTGTTTATAAATGTGGGGAAAATACGGCTCATCTCAATTTCAGCTAATTTGCTGATTATTACATCTGAGGCGGATTTAAAAAAAATGGTAGGAAATGTGCAGCAGGAGTTTGAGTTTGTTGCTATCATTTTATTTTTTTTAAAGATATTTTTATTTTTGCCTGTACGTCTTTTTCACTCAGGGTGCTGCCAGATTTGCAATTAACCAACACACTCATCAGAGTTGTGCAATGCAACATTAAACACATCTCCGAAATGAATTGCTTTCAAATTTGGGATAGAGACGTATGTTGACATATATATGTATAAAGTAATAATCACTTGATTGTCAAGTAGGAATGAATCACAGCTGAAGCTTGAGTTTTGCTTCAAGAGGTCTGAAAAAACATGTTTCTTTTTAAAGTTACCAAAGTGGATCTCATTCTTCTAGGAAACCACAATATGTAACTTAAAAATAATAGAATGATTGTGTGAAAGGAAAGACAGGCTGCTGCCATTGTTTAATCCCTGGGTATTTGGTTTGAGGCTAAATCACCCTTATAAAAGTAACAAGGCCTGGGATATGTCCAGTGGATAAGGCCTGGGGTCTCTGCCGCAGAATACTCCTGGGTGATTACTAGCAGTTCGGAACATATTTATAGCAAAAAATGTAAAAAGCATTCAGAGATGTCACTTTGAATCTTGCGATTTCAGATCATGGCCCTGATGCAAGTTCCATGCCAGAGGACATGTGCAGAGCCCCGTTGAAATCCATGGATCTGTGTGTGGATGCAAAGGGCTGTATCATTCCAAGGAATGAAATTTGGGGATTTTATTATAAATGACTCCTCTACCTCCCCCCTCCCACTCAGTTGTCAGAACTTTTATTACTTCATAGAACTGATACAGGGCCTGATCCTGATCAGCAGCAAAGCCCAGAGCTACAGTGCTCCACCTTCCTTTCACCGAAGTCAATGGGAGTTTTGCCATTGACCTCCATGTGAGCAAAAGGGTTTTGTTTAAATGCATAATTTCAGCCAAAAAGAGCAATATAGTTGCGTCACATCACAGAGCAAGAGCACAAAGGCCCTTTTCTCTATATATCTCTGGTGCGGGCACTAGCGGGATGCTACATGCAGTTCCTGCATTGACAAACTGGAGAGAGTTCAGAGAAGAGCAGCAAAATGAGGCAGGAGCTAGAGGGATTTACCAACACCCGTCACAAAACTGCAGAGTCTGCTCTTTCTTTCACTGGGCTTTCAGATTTTCTAATAGCTCGTCTTGGGAGAAGACATGACAGAGCTGAGGATCTTTCCCATAGCTTCACACCCGCAATCTGCGGAGCTGGCGGTTGTTACATGCTGATAAAGTTTTGCTATTTTACGAAGCAAACATTGAGAGAGAAGCTGGCTTTGCACACAGCCAGATGCGCTTGGATCTAGTTAGCCCCAACCACTTTGCCGCTGGGGTGTTTTATTTCAATTTGAACCTTCAGATTAGAGGCCTGGATAGTCCTGAAGCCAACGAATCTCTATTAGCCCAGCACACATTTCCTACAAGCCTGCAGGATATCACTGAGACCTTTATTAGCAGCTGCTGCTTTGCTTGAGTGAACAAACAGGAGAAGAATTTCAAGACCCTAACCTTTCTGACAAGGTGCTTGGCTCCCTCTAGACTCCTATAGGCAATATACTTAAAATGGAATAGTCGCTGTCAGGGAGCATTTTTGAGTCACATTTTCCTGATAAGTTACAATAGCACAAATAAAGCCGTTGTCTGATGTGTTAAAGTCATGATTGTTATCTGCGCTTTGTGCTTAGTGGATCTGGTCTCTTACATTAGCAGCCCAGGATTGGCTTATTCTGTCTACCAATGTACATTACCTCTCAGTTGATGATTCAAAAATCTGGAGGAGGGGTTCTGTGCGGAGGGTCCTTTCTTGGCCTCAACATTCAGGCACTCGGTGGAGAGCTGCAGAAGTTGCTGGTTTGGTTCTGAGTGGATGCCCCGAAGTTCAGGGAAGTTCTCATGTTCCCTGTCCCCCTGGTTCTGGATGTTGCTGTGTACACCGTGTCTCATCCCCGGAGAGGAAGCATTTCAATGGTAGGCAGAGGGAAGCGATCAGATACGGGCCTTCTGGGCTTCATCTGGGGTGCATCATAAGTTACAGACTGTATTTATGGAAGCAGTGCACTTCGAATTCACGTTTAGCCTTTGTTATCATTATGGGCTCATTTGAATAGCCCCGTTACACATGTAATAAGGAAAAATACACTCTGCTGCAACAGTCGTATGCTCAAAGAAAACATAGTTTGCAGGTATTTTCCATCAAGAAATAGACAATTTGTCTTCTCATGAAAAATACAGGAAATGATCTCATTGACACGGATACAAAGCTGCAGTAACTCCGCTCACGGCACTGGATCCACACGGACATTTGTGATTCCTGAGCCTGGCTCAGAATTCACATCTCTCCCTGCATTATGGTTAAGGATTGTAACTGCAACTCTGATCTTTTTTCTCCATTTTGCCTTTAAACAGCCAAATTAATGAAACTGATGGAGCTTAATCCTTGCTGGAGTCAGGTTTTAGCACTTGGTATCATGCCATTATTCTGAAATATCGCTGTGCTTCGATGACATTGCTAATCGCTGTGAAGTTTCTAGGTGACAGTTTTCTTTCTGTTGTGTTATATTTTATTGCCTTTTCAATACGGTAACATACAAAGAAAAAGACAGAGATAAAATCTACATGCACCCAACCTGTGTCCTCCCCGCAGCCCTGCAATGAAAACCACAATCACAGCCGGTACGTACCCTGGGATTTGACACGTGCAAGCCACCCAGTGCAGAGCGCAGATTCCCAGGCAGGTCCGGCTGCTTAGGGGCATCACACAAATGCCGTGTGCTAGTTCCCAGAAATGGGGAGACCGTAGTACAGATGGGGCGAGATGTTATGGGCATACGGCCCATTTAGGTGCTTTTGAAAATTCCTCCCCCCTCCAGTGTTATGCTGCCTCTTTGAACCAAGGTGAATTTCACCCTAGCCTTTAAAGAACATGGACTGAACATTTACCAATATGCAACCTAACTAAATGGCACCCCCAAATGCAGATGCAAGGGGGGCTTCTCTTGGAATAAGTTTTAAAACAAATACACTCAGTGCCTTCCCTGTTTTGTGTGTCATGGGTAATTTAAATGCCAGGGCAGGCAATTTTCAACATTACGATCCTATTACCTCTGTTAGGGTTCTTTCCCTCCTACACCCAACTAAAAGAACCAAATATCATGAGATGGTAAATCTTGAGAGCCATGCAGTAAGAGGTAAGAAAGTAAAGTAGCTGCTGGAGTGCTGGCTGGAGCTGGGAATACCCGTTCGGATAGAAGAAGGGCAGTGCCCAGGGGAAAGGTGAGGGAAATAATGGTTTGGTGAGACTTTAAGAGCCATTCATGACCCTCAGTCAGGATCTAGACTCTGGAGGTGATGGGGTGGCCGGAGAACTCCTGCTGTAGGCCAGGCTTGAAGCACATGAGTAGAAGCAACAGGTCTTGTTTAGTGACGCTGCCCTCCCATTGCCTTGGCTTCTTCAGCCCTCCCATCTCCAGAGCTGCCAGTCGGGCGCTTTCATCAGCTCTACATCCAGTTTAAAAGGAAGTGGCGTGGGAGACACTAGAGAAAGATGGACCCCGGTCCAGGCTGTGAAGCAAGAATCAGAGGAGACCACACTAGAAAAGAAGCGGTTGTCCTAATCAGAAGAGACACCAGCTCTTAGGCAGATTAGCCTTTTAACTGGCTCTCTCTAAAAGTCAGCCCAGCTCAATTCCGGCTCTCCGGTGAGCGTTTAGCACGGCTAGTCCCTTCCGCTCAAGCATCCTGTCATCCTGCGTTCTGTGACGCTGACACTTTCAACAACGAGCGGAGACTTTTTCTTTCCCTTTTTTACTCAGCCTTCAGGGGGCAGGATAGCTCAGTGGTTTGAGCATTGGCCTGCTAAACCCAAGGTTATGAGTTCAATCCTTGAGGTGGCCATTTAGGGGGTTCTGGGGCAAAATTGGGGATTGGTCCTGCTTTGAGCAGGGGGTTGGACTAGATGACCTCCTGAGGTCCCTTCCAACTCTGATAATCTATGAAAATGGAGCCAGCATCAGGGCATCTCTCTGTTATCTTTATAGAGCTCTAAGTGTTCTAAAATTACTGACGAAAATACCACCATGTTCACTTACAAACCTTCAAAATAACCAGCTGAAGGCTGGAGGGGATGACTAAGGTTTGAGGAGATTTACCCTCCTGTGACCGCTTTCGGAGGCCTGCTCAGGCTGGGATCACTTGACTTTGTTGCATGCATGAGCAATTAGTGCATCCAAAAATCCACGTTCATGAATGAACAGATTTTATGGGGCCAGTTTAGGGAGCTATTTATGAAAATGTTGCCCTTTTATACCTTTTTCAAAACCCCCCCATGAAGAGCACCATGTGGTTATTTTTGGTGGCGGTGATGGGGAGTGTGTGTGTATATTCGGGACGTAATTCATAATTTTCAGAAAGAGGATCAGGGTTTGGACTTTTTTGTCTATTTATGTGAAGTCTGTTTCTTTTTAAAAAGTTGAACCCAAGTTTGAAACATGGGTCGGGGGTTGATTTTATTTTGTATTTTTCTGTCATAAACAAACCTAGGGCCGGTAAAATGGGATTGGGTCCCTAGAACAAAGGCAGCAGAGATGGAATCAGGGCTAAGCTTTCCCACCCTGCCTGGCGCTGGAGGACACTGCAGGGCATCTTTCATGCACGCTCCAACCGTGGCTTGGGGTCTGTCAATGTGGGATCTACACAGAGTGAAGTGTGGTGGTGGTTTTGCAGCATGGATCCTGGCCCAATAAGAACTGGAATGGGCCCACCAAACCCATCTCATGAAAAAGCCAGCAGGAGACTAGTAGAGAAACAGTAACCTTCTCCTTACTGGCAGAGCTTGGTCCTGAATTGTGGATGAAATGCTATCCTCATTGGGCTGCCTTCTAAACCGTACTGCCCAACGTATGTTCATCCATTCTTTGGAGCCCCATGCTGCCCCTGCTGCAATGTGACATAAAATCCACTGGAAATGCACTTAATGCAATTCTGTTCCATGCACCTTAATTAAGATACTGGAAAAGCAAAATCTTTGTTTCAGGCCCTGAGGAAAACAGATAAGAGCACAGCCTTCTGCTGAGCCAGGTTTTTATCTGCTCCATTGTTATCTGCAGCCCTGTAGTAATCTTTAATCTTTATACTTTAATTTGTAAGTGAGACAAAGAGCTTTTTCATCCTTCTATGTGCTAAATGACATGCTCAGCTCCCCCCCTCTGGCATCTCCTCTGTGACTCACTCATTAGAAGCTATTTGAAAATGTGCTAATGACAAAATATATTTTGATCTTTACTTTTATGAGTAAATAAAGAAACTTCCCTTTGGGGTATTTTGAAAGCTTTTTATCTCTCTTTTCTCCTCTGCCACATATTGGTGAGCACCCTGCTGCAAACTGCGACTGCTCTGGGGTTAGCGTGGTCCACCAGAGATGCAAGGATGTAATAATGCCACCTTGGTGATGGTAGTAGGCTAGGAAGGACCCTGGGACTTTCAGCACAGAGAATGTTTATTTGATATGAATATGGTGATAGCCTTAAACTTGAGGCAAGTTTCTCCTAGTAATTTCATTTTAGCTGCTACATTTCAAAGTGACACAAGGAGAATCTATGGGTTCTCAACAATGTGGTGGGCTGGGATGTGAAAGAGCATGTGGACCCCTCTCCTCCCATCCTCTTCTTCATGACTTCTCCCCTGCCAACCTGCTGTATGGAATGCGAGCATATGCTATTCCCAATCCACTTCCAAACACAGGACACCTGCCCTGTAGGCTTCATGCTCACCCATGTCCTGGCTGTTGATTTTATTAGAAATAATACGAACACAGAACTCAGGCCTACTCCCCAGGCTGGGCAGCTGCTGCTAGGGTTCCTCTCTCAGAAATGGTCAGCCTTCACCCTAGATCCTCTCTTTCTCAGAAAGGTCCTCTGACTTCCCTTATGAATCAAGTCAATGAGTCAGCCAAAGCCATGTAACCTGTTACCAGCAGGAATGACACCGGCTAAGAGGGGTGTTGCAGACAGCCTTGCCAACCTTGTGGTAGCTCTGCAATTCCATTCCCTTCGGCACCATGCTCATTCACATCCCTGCTACTGACTCATCTCCATCACAATGGGTGTAAAGAACATTTCAAACTCAAACACCAAGCTTTTCTTCCCCTGCACTCCCCAGTGTCTCCTGCCTCCACCTGGTCCATCTCGAAGACTGCAAGCTCTTTGGGGCAGGGGCAGTCTATCACCAAGCATCAGACTTGCGGCCAGTATGTAGCACACAGTTGTAGGACCTGGAACATACCTGCACAGAGGCCTGATGATTTGCAGGGGGCAGGTTGCTGGAGAGGAGAATCAGGCTCCTGCATTCCTCCTTCTCTGTTCCTCCTGGGGAAGTATTTCCTGGCCTGGATCCCCAGGAACAAGACGGGCATTGCCAAGGTGTTGAACAATTTGCACATGGTGGAGGGCACCAAGCAGCTGCTCCTTCAGCTTGTTGTTAAAGGCTGCTGTGAAGAATGCAGCTGGAGGAGGACCCCTCCCAGTGCTGAAGGATCTTGGGGGGCCCCCAGTGCAGTGGAGCAGAGCTAGGTGTTGTATGTGGCCGGACAAGGAGGAAGGAGAAGGCTAAGGCTGAACAGGAGGGGTGCTCTCCCTCTGGTCGCTCTGAGAATTTGGGGAGTGCGCTCCCTGCCAGAAGGAGTGGCAGGTGCAGGCGGCGGTGTGTATAATCCCACTGAAAGGAGCCATGGCTACCTCATGTGGCTTGTCCCTTACAGCCAGGTGACCCTGCTGACTGCTGCTTTGCAGCATCACCTGTCAGATGGGGGAGAGAGGCACCAATCACTTGCCGCTCTATCTGAGGACTCCACGCTTCCACGCAGACCCAAAGGAGACCTGACCCACTTTCACTCTGCGGAGAGTCCACAGCCTAAGAACGTCTGTATGGCTGGTCCCAAAAGACAGGGCAGCACTGTCATTAGGGTTAGGGGAGAAAGACAGAGAGGAAGATCCAGGTTGCTGATTTCACCAGTAGAGAGGGAATTTTAACACCATTTTTATACCCTCTGCCCTGTACAGTCTCTCCTACAGGGCTGGGGCACATACCGAAAGGGAAACAAACTGCCTGCCGCTCCCTCCTCCCCCGAATCGTCACCACTAGTCCAGAGCTCAGAACCGCAGATTAAAAGGATCTGAAGTAAAGACTTTCGACTCACGCATCCTAATATGATGTTGCCTTGCAACCAAGGCAGAGCACCAGGCCTGCCCTGCAGCCCGCGTACCTGTAGGAGGAGAACTTTCCTGACAGAATGACAGGTTTCAGAGGAACAGCCGTGTTAGTCTGTATTCGCAAAAAGAAAAGGAGTACTTGTGGCACCTTAGAGACTAACCAATTTATCTGAGCATGAGCTTTCGTGAGCTACAGCTCACTTCATCAGCTGTAGCTCACGAAAGCTCATGCTCAAATAAATTGGTTAGTCTCTAAGGTGCCACAAGTACTCCTTTTCTTTTTTCCTGACAGAAGTCTCGCTGTCGACTCACAGAAGCCCCACAGACCTTGCTCCTCTTTTGCGCTCCTTCCTCTCCAGTATGGCAGCTGTTTCTTGAGTGAGCCCAGTGGCTTTTGCTTCATCCACTTCTCCTAGTGGGCTTTCCCTGCACTTCTTATTTTTCTACCTGACATCTGTTCACAATTTGTTTCTAACTTCTCAGCATGCCCCTCCTTGTCTTGCCACAGCTGTTGGGCTGAGAAGAGTGGCTCAGCCTGACCTCATGGGCACGCAGTTTAGCATTAGGAAATTTCTACCTCGTGCCCTCTTGGACCCCATTGGAAGGAAGTGCTATTTGAGCTGCACTTTAGCGAGAACTAACTTTTGATTTCCACCTAGAATCCCATCGCATCCCAGCCTGGCCCTGCACTGAGGTAAAGAGGGTGTGACAGGGGATAAGAGCAGAGCCTAGTGACATATCTAGATTTCCCATCTATTCTCAATTGTTGGCAGTTTTGCTGAGCACTGTTACACAGCTGCTGCTTAGCATGTCACAGCTGCCTTTATTCCAACAGATGATGAAATGACTCCTATGTGTTAGCTTGTTAGGGGTCAAATTCAGCTCTGAGTTACGCAGGTGTGACCGAGAGCAGAATGTGGTTCTAGGTTTGTACAGTGCCTTGAGATCCTTGGAAATGAAAGGGAGGTGTAATCGAATGAGAACATGCCTGCTCGTGGCACCTCATGCCCTTGACCCATCCACCTTTGTTCAGGGGTAAGGTGTGTAATCATATGTTCCAGCCACCATTCCCCTGCTCCCTTCCCCATTCCCCCCGGGTTTGCTGCTATTCCTTGGTGTGGCTTGTGATGTAAGTTAGATAGTTAGCTCTTTCGGGCCGGGACCGTGTCTTCGGTGTTTGTACAGCACCTAGCCCAATCAGGCCCTGAGCTGGGTTGGGGCCCCTCGTGGTACTGAAGTAGAAATACTAACGAACAATGAACACTAACGTTCTGTCCTCTTCTTCTCATTCTGCTCGCTTCAGGCATCCTCAGACCCTTGGACCTTCTCCCACATTGTCTCCATCCCAAGGGAGCCTCGCCTTCCTCCAATTCCATTCTGCACGATCCCATTTCGTTTCACCTGGAATTCTCATCCTCTCTTTGCTCCCACCCAGGCTGACGGTCAGGGACATGCATGAAAAATCCTGGCTCTTCCCCGGTCTAAATCTTGCTGGTTTAAACTTCCCTGCAGCCTTGGAACCTGATTAGAACCCTGCTACGTAAACTGACAGGAGTTAGCGTGCAGTGCTGCGAGGAGTCCAGAGAATGACCTGTGTCCCAGTGGCCGGAGTGCCCTGGTGAAGACTCATGTCTGGAAGCAGGGACTCTCCAGAGACAGCAACACATTCGGTGGCTGGAGGGAATAGATGCTTGTGTCTCTCTTACTGATGCAGCCACTGGTACAACTTCCCCTGCCTGCTGAAGGTGAGCAGAGCGATTCCTGGGTAGGTGGGATATCCCCAGAGAGCACTCCATTCGGCCTAATCGGGATACATGGCTGTCATGGACAGAGAAGCAACAGGCCTCCTCTGAGAGCACCAGGCCACCAGCTGCAAAGAGACGGACTCTGTCTTAGCACTGAGGAAAATGAAGGAGTCCCAGCACCATCAGAGCTGGAGGGTCAGAGCTGGAGGAGCAGACTCTAAGTGGAGAACATGGTCTGTGAAAATAAACCAACAGCAAAATCCCCCGAACTCCAGAATAATAAAAGATGAGAAATGAAAAGAAATTCCTATGTCAGGGTGCCCAGCCTAGCACTGTGCTGCTCCACCTTTGCCTCTCCATGTTGCCCCTTGTGTAGCAATATGAGGAAGGCTGGATCCTCACAACTCACTGGCACCTGTTCACAGGCTGAAAACCCCTGGTCTAGTGGTCAGAACTGGGGACTATTCCTGCTTCTGACACTGACGAATTCCTTAACTTCTGCAGCCTCAATAAGCATATATATTACTCTAGCTTGTTGTAAGGCCATGGCTAGTAATGGCTTGCAGAGGAGGAAATTCAGAGGTTTTTTGTGGTGCCTGGGTCTTGTGCTGGCCCCTCTGCCCAGCTGTGAATTTCAACCAAAGCATGTTGAGAGGCTTGGCTAAAAGGGGCTAAATATGCAAAGTATTATTAACGATGTGATAAGCTGACAACTATAACTTTAGGGGTTTTTTTTTCACTCCTTCTAATAGAGTCCAAATCATTTCTCAATGGCAAACTATGTAATTGGGCTTTGAGCAAGGAGGACCAAGAGCATCCCTTTGTAGTTTCACTAGTGGCCCTGTGGGGCAAGCTCACATGGGTAATCTGCTGTAGGATTTATCAAGCCAGAGTGGAGAAACAGTCTTGTCTCCGACACTGCAGCCAGAATTTGGATCATTTTTGCAAGTACCGAGGGAGGGCTCCAAATGCATTAGCGGGAGATAGACAAACTTGAAACTTTATTTGCTCCCTCAGCGGCCGCTTCTGTCTTAAATTCAGAGGGACCTCTAAGGTTTCTGGAGCTGTCCATCAGAACAGCTGTTTCTCTGTTTCACAAGGAAAACAGCCCAGTTCTCAGTGCCCTCTGGCCTGCCATTAATTCTTTTTTAAACTTTCTAAATTAAAATGAATGCTACAAAAATTAAAAACCCATATAAATCGCAGCGAAGGGCAAGACAGAGAGTAATTGTCAAAGAAGCTGCAAGGATAGAAAGGATCAAGAGACTCTTCAATTCTCTTAACAAGTACACCTTTCACAAATGATAAAATAATTGGCTCAGCAAAAATTCAGGAAGCCCAATGTCCCAGAGTGCACCTAACTTTTGCTACCTTTAATCATCATAAGAAATCACCAAGAAAGAAATCTGTGCTCCCTCCCCCACTCATCTGAACTGTCTAAGTTTCTCAGATAGATCATTTGATGAAACTGCCTCTCCTTTAAGGGGATCAAATCTAATTCACTAGGCTTCATTCTCAGTGGCAATCTATTTGGAAATCTGTAGTCACTGGCATTAACCCAGGGAAGAGGTTGCACTAATACCTCCAGAAGAGGCCATGGGCTGAGATCCACAGCCCCAGGGTGTGCAAACAGTCACGCTGTTGTAATCTTGTCTAGGAATGTAGGGATCAGCATTTTCTCTCTTGGGAGGAAGTGTCTATCTTGAAAATTGCCAGAGTGGAAATTGATTGATTCAAAAACTAGGAAATAAGCCTAAGCTTCCCAAAGCCAGTGCACAGTTGCACTTTCACAGATTCTCACTCTCATTCATTTGTGGGGGCGGGGAAACAGGGCGTCTTCTACTCCCCTGTAACAGAACAGGAGACACTAGCCTGGTGTGGTACCAGCAAAGAGGTGTTTGTGAATGCCTGATCCCCCTCCAAACCAGCACCGGAAGATGGGTGCAAAGTTTATTAGTTTAGACAAAGCCTATTGATGCTACTTTTGGCAAGTGACACCATGGCCCTGGCATTGAAAGTCATGGAAGTCAGGCCATCAATTTCTGTGGGAGGAGCCGAATATCATGATTTGTGTCGCACTTAACTGGATGGGCTTGTTTTCTTTCCTTGTGTTACCTTTCCTGTGAAGGAGCTGGGTCCCTCCTCCCACCACTCACAGAAGAATGGAGGTGAAATTTCCTCCTGTGCAGAGAGGCACAGCAAGGCCCGTGCATAACTCAGGCTCTTCTTTCTCCCCGCGACAAGGCTGATGCCTCACGTAGGTCACACATAAGCCTTGTACCACATACGTTCCTGTAAGGTGGGTGCAGAGCTGGCTGGAAAACCTTTCCCAGAGAGTCTCAGAGGTTCTCAGACAAGCTGCAAGAGCACATCAAATGGGGTCCCGCAGGGATCGGTCCTTGGCCTGGTTCTGTTCAATATCTTCATGATTTAGATCAGTGGTTCTCAACCAGGGATCCGGGGCCTCCTGGGGGGCCGCGAGTAGGCTTCAGGGGAGCCACCAAGCAGGGCGGGCATTAGACTCTCTAGGGCCCAGGGCAGAAAGCCAAAGCCCCACCACAAGGGACTTCAGCCCAGGACCCTGAGCTCCACCACCCCAGGCTGAAGCTGCAGCTTTGTGGTGCCTCCTGTGATGTGGAGACCGAGCAACTGCCCTGCTTCCTGTCCCTTAACATCAGCCCTGGCTTTTATATGCGGAAAACCTGTTGTCGTGACACAGGCGGGCTGGGGCGTGTTTATTGCATGTTGCGGGGGCCTCATAAAGAAAAAGTCTGAGAATCCCTGATTTAGATAATCGCATAGAGTGTACCTTATGAGGTTTGTGAACGATACCAAGCTGGGAGGGGTTGCAAGTGCTCTGGAGAATAGGATTAAAATTCCTTGTAGGCAATCTCATCATACAATCCCCTCCATAAATTTATCAACTAGACTACTGTGTCCAGTTTTGGCATCACACTTTGGAAAAGATGTGGACAAATGGAGAAAGTCCAGAGAAGAGTAACAAAAGTATTAAAGGTCTAGAAAACATGACCTATGAGGGAAGATTGAAAACATTGGTTTTGTTTAGTTTGGAGAAGAGAAGACTGAGAGGGGACATGACAACAGTTTTCAAATATCTAAAAGGTTGTTACAAGGAGGAGGGTGAGAAACTGTTCTTAACCTGTAAGGATAGGACCAGACCCAACGGGCTTAAATTGCAGCAAGGAAGGTTTAGGCTGGACATTAGGAAAAACTTCCTAACTGTCAGGGTGGTTGAGCACTGGAATAAATTGCCCAGGGAGGTTGTGGAATCTCCATCACTGGAGATTTTTACAAACAGGTTAGACAAACACCTGTCAGGGATGGTCTAGAATGAAAACACTTAGTCCTGCAATGAGTGCAAGGGATGGGACTAGATGACCTCCTGAGGTCCCTTCCAGTCCTACACTTCTCTGATTCTATCGGCTCCTGTACCTGGGGATTAATACCACCCTATGGGGAATACCATGAGCACCATACGTTTCTGATCTCTGCAGAATGTGCTTCTCTTTTGAAAAGGCCCCTTCGATTGTTTTATTGCTGTTCCTTTTTTCCCCAATGGAAGAAGAATTACGAGGGGGGCAAGATGAGGCGGGGGGGGGGGGGGGGGGGAGGGTAAGAGGGTGGAGAGCAGTCTCCGCAAACCAAGGCACCAGGGACTCTGTAGGAAAGAAGCCACTTGAGCCAATGCGAAAGGAAAGCTAAGGCAATATTGCTTCTAGGGAAAGCTTCCCCAGAACACAGAGGGAAAGATTACCAGGAGCTAGAGGGGAAAAAATGCTTTGGCTGGATTCATTGTCATTTCCGGTGACTGCTCAGCAAGCAGCTGGCACTGCATTGCCAGACACTGCTGTGATATTTCTGCATGATGTGACATTTAGGCAACTAGATAGACTCTCTCTCCCCCTCCCCCGTTTCCCCCCCTCCCTTCCCTCCTCTTGATGAAAAGAAGTTCTTTTCTGATTGAGCTAATTATGCTGATTGAATTTCCTCTCTCTCTCTGGGAGTGTGAAAGGTTTCCTTAATTTGATGGGGGTAATTGTTATGCACACACTGTCAGATGTTAATGCAATTGCTTGATTGACAGGTAATCAGCACATCAGTTGTACAAAAAGAGTGAATAACTCTGTAATTTTATTTCCCCTGCTTCCACCCTGTGGGTTGTCAGGAAAATCTCCATTAGCAATCAGGGAGGAGCGAGCTGTTAACAATTCAGTGGAGACTGAGGCAGCAGCAATTGCAAGGCCTCACTCTGGCCCTGACCACAGTGCTTCAGAGGCTACCTGTGGCATACAGTGCTCATTTCTGATGATCTTATTCCTCCTGTTCATGGGAGAGCCTGAGGAGTGCTCTTGGGCTCACCAGCGTCAGGGGAGCATTCTACATGCAAAGGGTGTGCGCACACGTAGCTCTCATCGCTGTTCGTAAGAGCCTCACAAACTACACACATCTGAAATCTCTCCAGCTCTCTCAAGCCAAGCTACCCGTGGAATGGCATGGCACCTCACAGGGAGAGAGGTAGTGATGCTACCCTCAGCGTACACCAACAGAGAGGCCACTAAGTAGTCAGCTGCCTTGGGAGGTCTTCAAAAAGATTTTTTTTTTTTTAAAAGGCAAACAATTTAAAACCACATGGGTTTCATTAACTAGAAGGGTAAAGACAATAGTTAAAGGAGAGCATTTCTCTCCACAGTCTCAAACCACCTTCAAGGGACATTGCTAATAGCTGGCTCCAGTTTATACAGAAGTAAGAGGAACAGAGGAGGAGGGCAAAATAATCTACAGCTGGACTAAAGAAAGATCATTGGTGACAAGTGACAGGTTTCAGAGTAACAGCCGTGTTAGTCTGTATTCACAAAAAGAAAAGGAGTAGTTGTGGCACCTTAGAGACTAACCCATTTCATCCGATGAAGTGAGCTGTAGCTCACGAAAGCTTATGCTCAAATAAATTGGTTAGTCTCTAAGGTGCCACAAGTCCTCCTTTTCCTTTTGGTTACAAGTGTGGGCCTGAGCGCTCTTCCATGCTTTTGCTCAGCAGTAATTAAGCACTGTGGGGAGCAGGTCTGAGTTGTTGTTTCTTGTTGCAATTTAAATTAGGGGCGGGGAAGCCGGTGCAGAGACAAATGGAACAGACTTTCCTAAGATCTGGACAAAAAATTATCCTCAAATTTTCATTTTTCCAGAATTTTGACAAGCTCCAGCCAGAAATGTCCAAAAGGCACCAGAAAGGCCCCTCTCTTGGTGTGCCTACCTCTCCTGGAAGCAGGATGCATTAAACAGAAAAAAACACTTTCTGTGAGACTCTGAGGGGACTTGAGGAGCCCTGAGGATTTCTATAAGATACCTGGCACAGCTGGACTTGTGGGAGCTTCTCCCAGCCATTCTCCAGGAGTTCTGAGGATCCTCATTTTAACAAAACTGACCTGATTTCATGCTTTGACTTTCCTGCTTGGTGTCCTAAAGGGCTTCATTGCTGGAACTGGGTGAACAGTGACACCAGTTTTCAAACGTGCCAGTGAACTCTGACTTGAAGTTTAATCTAGCAACATTTGCACCCAGCTTGGGCTGCTTTTTTGGAAACATTAGGGAGGTTGGGGTTTGCTCACAGCAGCGGTCATGACAGAGCTTTCCTTTGTGCCAGTGCGGCTGTGAATGAGAAAATAAGCATATTACCAGATAGAGGGTCCCCCTTTATAGGCCCCCACACAGGCTGGCTGTGTGTCAGGGGGGCGAGGGTTAGAACGGCAGAGCAAGATAGTGACTTTTTGCTGTGTGCCCAGTAAACAGGCCTAATTTTCCCCCTCTCTCTCCTGGAGTCAGGCTAGATCGCAGCTATTTTTCAATCTGTGGTTCAGGTACATAACCAAACAAAGTGCTCTTTCCCTGCATATGGGGGACAGGAAAGGATTCACTATAATATAGGCCTGTTAACTTCCTGGGTGTCTTTCCATAACTCACTCCCCACCCTCTCCCTGAGAGATTCAACCCCCAAATGCTTTCTTTGAACACCATTCCTGTTTATGAAGGGTAGGTCACCCAATCAGAGAACAGAAACCACACAGTGTGACTTAGGTGACCAATCACAGTCTGAATGCTGGCTATCAAACACTCCAAGCACTAGTCACTATGGACAGTATATGAAAACTCAGAGGCCTACCCGTGACAGTAAAAACAATCCAGCAAACAATTTACAAATATCAGGTATAATCATAACAATCGCAGTTAGTTCATGGACAATTCATGAACATAAAAGGAACCCATTTATTAATCAGTGCAGGAATCAGGCTATTCAGGAAAAAAATGTCTATGCTGCAATCCTGCAAACTTCGATGGAATTGCACAGGGTGTAAATCGGTTAAAAGCTCTGCCCATAATGGAGATGGAACAGGAGACTCAAAGTGCTTTGTTATTCTTAGCAAAAGAAAGTGGGCTTGAGAAGAGAAGATTAGGATGGGACCCGGTTGTAGATTATAAATCCTGGGGGAAAGGAGAAGCTAGAAGGCTGCGAGAGTCACTGTCATGTTTCAGGACACAGAGGCATGAACTCCAGCTATGAAAAGGTCAGAGGCTGGACGAAATTAGGCAGATTTCCTTTATGCAGAGCTAAATTGTATGTGAAATAAGCTGCAAAGGGCAGCAGCAGGAGCAGCTAACAAAAAGCAGATTACAAAAATAAGACTTCGGTATCTGAAGGCAAAGAAGATATTTGACGGTAGGCTGCAGCGCTGACTAGCTATCACAGTTGGGAATAGGGCTGCTCAGGCCCTTCACATCCAAGGCTGTCTACGGAGACTCCAGCCAGCCAGAGTACTGTGCACCAGGCACATGGCATGCAGAAGGGCAGATAATAGCAGCAGGAGGAGAGGAACGTACCAGGGTGAAAGGAAACTATTTGCACAGAAATGTACAATTTCTCTGTGCCGAGGCCCTGGTCCTGAAATGAGGAATAGCTGGGGCGGCCCTGAGTCCACACAGAGCTCTCCTGACTTCAGCAGAGTTCTGCAAAGGAGCAGGGTTGAGTCCACAGGGATGGTGCCTAAATGATCATATCTCCCTGCAGCTGAGAGGGCCTGAGTAAATCACCTCCTCTAACCTCAGCACAATATTTTGCAAAATATTAACCTAGCATATATATTTTAGTTTTTATTATGCCGTATAATGAATGATTAAACACTAATTATACCAAACTGTTCAGTGCATAGAGTGTCCTAAAGTACCGGATTGCAGGTAATATAACTACTTTGGAGTGCTAGAGAGAGAGCCACATCACTTTTTTTCCCCCTGTGAAGAAAGTAATTTCCAGTTTAGCAAAGCCATCATTTGGTTTTTTTATGACCTGAATCAGATATTTCCCACTGCTCTGTGCCTCATATACTCCGGAATGCTTCTGAATTGACCGGGGTACAGTACACATTAAACAAATTGCCTCTAAACCTCTTTTATTTTATTCTCATCTGAAGCCGGCCGTCCTGATCCAGGATGAGGGTTTATATCAGCAGTCATAATCTGTGGGTTTCAGTCTAAAATTCACTCAATGGGTGCCCCAGTCAGCTGGCCCTGACGATCACGGTGTGGTTGAAATCAGAACAGTTGCTCTTTAAACAAATGAACCTGTGGGGTTCAATATTTATTCTCTCATTTCCAATGGAAATTTGTTCACTGGACAAGTCAAATTATTCTTTTTAAATCTAACTGTGAATGTCACACGAGCACCTCCCTCAAACACCAGCTTGAAATAATCTAATATTCATCTTTAAAGGGACATCAATTTAAAAATATAATGATCACCCCTGGAGTGTGAATATTTTTTAAACTACTCCTGTCAGAAGTAACTGCTAAAATTACTAAATCTACATCTCACAGCACTTCTTGCATACTGCGTTCTACAGTTTCCCTTGAAGAGTCTCTGTTTTAGTTTTTCCTGTTTGTGCCAGTTCTTCACACAGCAACAGCAAAAAGTTAAAGGTAATTGTGAATGTAAACTCACAAAAACTAGTCTGGCAACTAAGGGACAAGTGTAATACACCAACATATATTTCACTTAAAAAACCACACACTACATCTCAAACTGACTGTCCTTTAAACTTTCTTTACCAAGGATTCTGAGCCTCTAACAACATGCAGGCATATTTGCTCTCTTTCATACAATTATAAAACATGACATCTTGTTCTTATTACACTTTAAAGCAAGCCCAGTAAGGTGCTGTTTTGAGGTCTGGCTTTGTATTCACCATTTCTCATTTTGTGGAGCTAAACGTTTTTCTGGATCTACTCTGCAAACTGCACAGTGTCTCCAGCCTCCCCAGCACAGAGCAGCAAGATCTTCTCATTCACATTAAATATCTTTTCATGGTCTAGGCAACCAGACAAGAACAAACACTCTACACCCATCAGCAAGAATATCCTAGTTTGTCAATAGCATAGCAATTTCACAATTTATTTCATAAGTGTCAAGTTAAAGGATTTTAAGCACTCCATTATGTACCAAGGTGCTAATCAAAGTGTCCCAACTAAATTACAATATTCAGCTTCTCTCAGTTTCCCAAATTAATCTGTCACAAAGTGTTCCTATGTGCTGTTCAATAGCTGTTCACTTCGGAAAGGTGACTACATTTCATAGAATCATAGATTAGGGTTGGAAGAGACCTCAAGAGGTCATCTAGTCCAACCCCCTGCTCAAAGCAGGACCAATCCCCAAATAAATCATCCCACTCAGGGCTTTGTCAAGCTGGTCCTTAAAAACCTCTGAAGATGGAGATTCCACCACCTCCCTAGGTAACCCATTCCAGTGTTTCACCACCCTCCCAGTGAAATAGTTTTTCCTAATATCCAACCTAGACCTCCCCCACTGCAACTTGAAACCATTGCTCCTTGTTCTGTCATCTGCCACCACTGAGAACAGCCTAACTCCATCCTCTTTGGAACCCTCCTCCCGGTAGTTGAAGGTTGCTCTCAAATCCCCCCCCTCGCTCTTCCCTTCTGCAGACTAAATAAGCCCAGTTCCCTCAGCCTCTCCCCGTAAGTCATGTGCTCCAGCCCTCTAATAATTTTTGTTCCCCTCCGCTGGACTCTCTCCAATTTGTCCACACCCTTTCTGTAGTGGGGGGCCCAAAATTGGATGCAATACTCCAGGTGTGACCTCACCAGTACAGAATAGAGGGGAATAATCATTTCCCTTGATCTGCTGGCAATGTTCCTACTAATGCAGCCCAATATGCCATTAGCTTTCTTGGCAACAGGGGCACACTGTTGACTCATATCCAGCTTCTTGTCCACTGTAATCCCCAGGTCCTTTTCTGCAGAACTGCTGCTTAGCCAGTCGGTACCCAGCTTGTAGCAGTGCATGGGATTCTTCCATCCTACGTGCAGGACTCTGCAGTTGTCCTTGTTGAACCTCATCAGATTTCTTTTGGCCCAATCCTCCAATTTGTCTGATCACTCTGGACCCTATACCTACCCTCCACATAGGGGTTTTAAGGCAAACACAAACCCACGATTTTCTTCCCATGGTGCCAACTTTTCTCCATGGCTTGAATCTTTCAGTCCTGAGTCCAGGGGGCCTGTTGAGTGTGTTTGATGCAGGTGCAAGCATTTACATTCCTGCCATCCTGTTTCCCCTTGAGAATGCCTCCTGGAACCTGCCCACTGCTTGGGCAACTCAGCTATGGTTTCATTCTTCTGAACCCAGCATTTCTCCGTCCGTTCTGTCCATCAGTGCATACTACGTGAGTGATGAAAATCTACAAGACTGAACTAGTGCCCCTGCCTGGCAGAGTATTTTGGCATCTATGACTGTTACATTTCCTATCAGTGAGGCACAAAAACACATTGTTAGGTAGGATGGAGATATGATGGGCAGGCCAGGTTCCCTCACCCAGGAAGGCCCAGGAACAAGGAATACCTGGGTGGTGCGTGAGGTCTGAGGGAAGCTGAGGGAATCCAGGACAGACACTCAGGAGTGTGGAACAGGGGGATTATTCTGGTAAGGGAAATACTGTGGAACTTCTCCAGGCACAGATCTCATTGACCGGGACAAGAGAGAGCTACACGCTGAGTAAACACAAGACTCAGCCTAGTCAAGTTGTGTCAGCATCCCTAGACAAGTCATAGAATCATAGAATCATAGAATATCAGGGTTGGAAGGGACATCAGGAGGTCATCTAGTCCAACCCCCTGCTCAAAGCAGGACCGATCCCCAATTAAATCATTCCAGCCAGGGCTTTGTCAAACCTGACCTTAAAAACTTCTAAGGAAGGAGATTCCGCCACCTCCCTAGGTAACGCATTCCAGTGTTTCACCACCCTCCTAGTGAAAAAGTTTTTGCTAATATCCAACCTAAATCTCCCCCACTGCAACTTGAGACCATTACTCCTTGTTCTGTCATCTGCTACCACTGAGAACAGTCTAGAGCCATCCTCTTTGAGTTGAAAGCAGCTATCAAATCCCCCCTCATTCTTCTCTTCCGTAGACTAAACATCCCCAGTTCCCTCAGCCTCTCCTCATAACTCACATGTTCCAGTCCCCTAATCATTTTTGTTGCCCTCCGCTGGACTCTTTCCAATTTTTCCACATCCTTCTTCTAGTGTGGGGCCCAAAACTGGACACAGTACTCCAGATGAAGCCTCACCAATGTCGAATAGAGGGGAACGATCACGTCCCTCGATCTGCTGGCAATACCCCTATTTATACATCCCAAAATGCCATTGGCCTTCTTGGCAACACTCATGTTCACTCTGATAGATTCCTTTGATCTTGGCTCTTGGAACGGATGTCACTACAAATGACATCTCTGCACTGGCGTATTGCTGTCACCAAATCATCAGGGAGTGTGGCCTGCCAAATCGAGTCGCATTAAAGAGCCCCCAGGGCTGCAGAGAAGGTCTGTTTACATCCAGTTGCGCTGACAGATCCCAGATTCAAAGTTCTTAAGCTTCTTCAGAACTTCTCTGCAAGCCTCAGCTAGAGAGTGGGCTAGTGGAGGCTCACGGGGACAGGCTCTGGGAAGTTTCCAGTATTGCTTGCTCCCCGTTGGTGGAAATACCATGACAACAGTCTTCCCTGTTATTCATATCAGAGCTGTGCTTAGAGGCCCGAACTGATGTCAGGCCCGGTGTGCCGCGTGCCATATAAACACACAGTGAGAGACTCTCCCTGCCTCAAAGAGCTTACAATCCACATACAAAGGGAGGTGTGTTATCCCCATTTTACAGAGAGGGAAGTGAGGCCCAGAATGATTAAGCTGCTTGCCCAAGGTCACACCGAGAGTCTGTGGCAGAGCTGGGAATTAAACAGAGATCTCCTAGCTCCCAGTCCAGTGCACTACAGCCACAGACACATCCTTCCCTCTGCAAAGATTCAGCTTCCTGCCAAGACCAAGAAGGGCGATGCTGGTGGCAGAGAAATTGAAAACAATTTTCTATTTAAAGTTGACAGCAATGTGAGTTTGGTGGGTTTGGCTGGTTTTTGAGGTGGAGATCCAGACTGAGCCTTATTTATCCAAACAGAGTCCCCCATCCCGCATTCTAAATTCCTTGCAAAGACCATTTGAAGGGAAGGAGAATACTAGACTGGTGTGAACAGCACCAATGGGAGAGACCACAGCTACAGTAGCATGCCTTGCACGTGTTTCTAAGTAAGAACCAACAGATCCTGTTGTCCAGGTTGTGTTGGGTGAACCTTTAAGGTGAGATTGATGCCTATGAAGTAAGTGGGTTCCTGGGCCTTGTGCTGACCCTCTGCACACAGGAGAATTTCATCCTTAGTGATAAGGGCCAAATTCAGACCTGCTGCAGGAAAAGTGCATCTCCACTGATGTCAGGCCTGGATTTGTCCTTGAGTCCCAGGCCTGTGGCCATTCTGGGACTAAGTGAAGGTGCCAGCTGCTCTTTACCAGCACCTGCTGGGCACTCTGAGAGATGGCTGATGCTGGGTGTGGGCCGCGGGGTCTCCGGAGCCTCGGAGCAATACCATGGTTTGGGTTCTGGAATGAATGTCAGTGCACACAAAGCTCAGTGGTGTCACTAATGGGGGTAACAAATGTGCAGCACCAAATTCTGCCCTCAGTTACAGCTGTGAAACCCCCTCTGGGATGAAGCTGAGAGACCCTTCAGCTCATATGTAGGCGTACTTCAAACAGGGTTTGAACTAAGGCTGTGTGCAGCTGTGGAATAAACTAACGTACTCCAGACCTCTGCATTTCACAGGAGTCTTCATTTGTAGATTCTGAGGTCAGAAGGGACTGCTGCGATCATCTAGTCTGACTTGTGTAACACAGGCTAGAGAACTGCCCCGCATGTAATTTCTAGAGCAGATCTTCTAAACAAATGTCCAGTCTTGATTTTAAAAATGCTAGTGATGGAGAATCCACCATGACCTTGAGCAAATTGGTCCAGTGGTTAATTATCCTCACTGTTAAAAATGTACGCCTTATTTCAAGTCTGGATTTATCTAGCTTCAACTTACAGGCATTGGATCATGTTACATCTTTCTCTGCTAGACTGAAGAGCCCATTATCAAATAATTTGTACTCCATGTAGGTACTTACAGACTAATCAAGTCACCCCTTAATCTTCTCTTTGGCTCAGCTAAATAGATGGAGCTCCTGGAGTCTATCACTATAAGGCAGGTTTTCTAATCCTTTACTCATTCTTGTGGCTCTTCTCTGAAAACCGTCTCCAGTTTATCAACAACTTCTCTAAGTGATGTGAATTTGTTACAGCTTTTAGCTCAGTGGCTTTGGGCCAGGTTTTTAAAGGCAGTTAGGCACCTAAGTCCCACTGAAATCAGTGGGAGTAAGGCATCCAAATACCTTTAAAAACCTGACCCCTAGTTCTTTAGCTCAGTCTGTGGAAATGCATGCTCTGGGAGATGACAGTCATTCCATGAGCATGAGTTCCAGACAGAGACAGCCTTGTCAATCAAATCACAGAAACCCCAGGACTTTTCCTCCCACCTCTTTCTCTTGCAGGGGGACAAATAAAACTGAACTGAAAGGAAAAAGAAATCCTAGCATCTGCCAGAGCTGGAGCAAGCTGCTAAAGAAAATATTGGATTGAAAAAGCACCTGGGGAAAACCTCCAGCACCAGAGTGAGAAACAGCAGCAAAATGATCAACTGAAATAAAAAGCAACAGAGAGAAAGTGAGGCTAACCAGAGGCTGTTGACAGCGGCAGACAGTGAACCAAGGGAAAACCAGAACTTCCCTGTAATTTTGGGAAGATTCTGGCATAACGAACCCATGCACAGGGCTGACCTTTTAATTTATTGGCAAAGAGGCAGACAACAGATGAAGCCAGCTCGCTTCATGACCCTCTCCAACTGCTAATGGGCCTTTTGTGCTAAAGATACAAAAGTAGTTTTATCAGCTGAAAGTCCCTCCGTGAGTTTGGCACTCAGCTCCTCAGATACACCCATTCCCCTGGCTAGAGACCAAGATATTTCTTCCTTCCCTCTGTCTTATTCTGCTTTCATCCGGGCTCTCAGCAAACCGATTCCAGCCTGAGGGCAGAGTTCAGGTCGAATTGCTGCCTGCCCTCTGTGACGAAGGTCCCCCCTCACACTAGCTGTTCCCATTTGGGACTAATGCAGCTCAGCAAAGCGGGATTGTGGAAGGTAGGTCCTGGCTGGCCTGGTCGGTCGCTGGGCTTTGGTGGCAGAGGACAGCTGGCTCGCTTCACCTCAGCGACGGCTCCCAGGGAGTCAGCACACTCGGTGCACAGCAGGAGTTGGCTGGCTGAGAATAACCCTGTGGAGCTACAGATTTCATGGCATTTCTGCTGCTTCGTTCCCTGCAGCACTAGGTGACTGTAGCTCCGGCTGCAGTAGAGTGGAGGCTCACGCTGTGTCTTCATTGTAGAGCCTCCCGGTGACACGCCCACCCCCCCAAGACAGAGCGTCATGCACGCTCGCCCTGGGCAGGGAGCTCTCACACTGCGGCCTGCAAACTCTCCTGGGCAGGGAGCTGTTTCCCCCTCTCACGCACTCTTGTATTCTGCACACTTTCCTGGGCAAGGACTTCTGTGGGAGGGATCGCTTCCTTCTAGGACACAGACCCTTTGACTTGCCGACCCCTAATTCACAGTAGGGCTGTCACTGCCCACTCTGAAAATGGTGCCCTGTTGTTTCTGACTCCTGCGCTGACCGTTCTGCTCATTAGACTTGCCCTGGGCATTACAAGGAGTGCAGTGCACAGAGCATGTTGGGTTTGGTGTAGGAGGGATGTGAGGGCCTTATACAGCAGATTGTCACAAACTGCTACAAATCCACAGACCTGGTGTAGAAAGGCAATGGTGCTGGAGAGGGTTAAGCCCTTTCCCAGAATTTTAATAGCCCCACAACACTCCGAGGTGCAGACAAGGGCCCTCAGGCAAGAGTGGAGTGTCCTCCAACCTCTGATTCACGCTGCCCTGAAGCAGCTCTCTGGTGGGGACCCCACTCTGCTCAGCTGCACTCCCCTCTCCTCCAGCCCTGGTGCTGCCCTGGCCTGGGTAACCCGCTTGTGCACTGAGCCCTCTCAGTGCTGGCTCCTCTGGGCTGCTCAGACTCATGCCGAGCAGCTGGGGATTTTTCCCCACTAACCTGTTTATTTAAAATATACATCCCTTCCTTGGAGCAGTTTTACAAAGCAGAGCAGAGCTGGGGAGAGAAGAGAGAACGTGGACTGAGGACGGGAAGAGAGGAGAGAATCCGAATGCTTCAGTCCTGTTTGTGGAATTGGCTACTTCCATAGGGAAAGGGATCACCAGTTTTGATGGGGGTGAAAGGTCTGTCTGTCTGTCTGAGCATCTTACTTTGCCAATCTAATGAACATGGCAAATGCTCAGATAGCCTGATCAGCTAGCAGCGAGCTAGCATCCTCAGCCAGCCGGCCATCAACGGGGGGCAGGCTTTCTACTGCCATAAGGCTGCAGAATGTGACTCTTGATGTGAGCATTAAACAGGGGCAAGGTGCTATCTAGATAGAAACTGTGACAACCACACAGTCATGGAAAGGTATTTCACCTGTGAGGGCATCAGGAGCAAAGCTGCCTGCAGAGCAGAATATTTGAATAAAGCTCATGGCTTTATATTATGTTGACTTGTTGATATTTGTTATTTTGTATCTAATTTTATGCTAATCTATTCAGATGAGTTCTATACAGCTGCTTTGCATTAGCTTTGTTAGACTCAGAGATTCAGACCGAAAAATACCCAAGCATTTATTTTTCCAAGGCATCTGAATTCAGCAACTGCTAGGTAAATAGCATTAGGAGAAAAAAATATAATATTAATAAAAAAGAAGAACCAGAACCCAGAACCTGGTAACAAGTGCAATAATTATATAATATCCTTTCTTATTATGCAGCTAGGGTGCTGCTTCTGTGAGTGAGACCCTTCACTGGAATAGATCAGCATCATTCCATTTATGTCACCGGTGCGCAGCCATTGGAAGATCTGACTCTGTTTGCAGAGAGTCGGTGGGGAAGGGTCTGTATTTGTGAGCGGGGGATCTAGGAGTGTATGGGAGCATGTAGTTTGTGTTGAGTGTTACGCTCAAATCCCTGAATGCTGAGCAGCACCGGACTCAATATAGCTTCATTGCACCAAAATCCATCTCAGTACCTGGATTAGGGGGAATCCTTCACCCCAGAAGAAGGGAACAAGGGGTGGGAACAGATTCCTGAGCAGCTAGTGAAATCTCAGCCTGTCCATAAAATGGGCTTCTCTTACTTGTCTCTTTACTGTGGAGTTTGGCTGCTACAGTCAGCGCTGAGGGCAGCTGGCAGCCCACATAATGGTGTCACTGGTGTTATCTGACAGGTAACCATGCGGGGACCTTTATCCATAGTTGATGGGAATGTCCGAAGGCCAGGAAATGGGATTAAATATTTAAATCTTCAGAATAGATATAACAAATAGGACGGGTCGAATGTTTTCTGTCAGAACTTATTTTTGATGGAAAATTGGGTTTTTGACAAAAAAAAAAGTGGAAACTGTCTACTCTTGTTCAAAAAATTGACAGAAAACCCAAAGTGCCAAAACTGAACTTTTTGGCAATTTCTTTTTGGGGGTTTGGGGGGTTTTCAGCCGACCAATTTTTAGTTTTCAGTGGATGAACATTCTCAGCTCTGAAAATTTGGCTGAGAGCGAACCATTTTTTGGTTTCTTCAAAAATTTTCCTTGGGAATCGACCCATTTTGCAAACAGTCCTACTAACGGAAGTGACGTTACCGGTGGAACAATAGGCCATGCTTTTTCTGCGTTCCCAACTCTTGTGATTTTATCCCAAGTCTCATGACACCTGGTGATTTCCTGAAAGCCCGAGTTCCTGAGGCCATGTGTATATATCAGAATCTCAGCTTGAAATGTTTTCTAAAGACGGTTTCTAATGCTCCTGGTTGTGGAGAACAACTTGAAAACATGCCCTGAAAGCTGAAAACCCAGAAGCTAAATCAAAGAACCCCAAATTAGTATTTTTTTTAAAATCACATGACTTTTAAACCAATCTCATAATTCGGGTGGGGTAGGGGGGTAACATGATTTGTGAATGCTTTTGGATCTCTAGATACATCCCCTTGGGAATCCTAATGTTTCACACCTCCCAGCAGCACGCTGCTGCCCTCTGGCAGAGATCTGGAAGACACAACCCAGTAACTCAGGAGGAGAAGCTAGGATGGGATGGAAAAGCTCCTAGCCCACTTGGGGCAGAGGGAGAAGTGCTTCTGAAATGCAGAAGGGACAAAAGAAATGATGAGAGAGAGCTGGGAAATGTCGACATTCTGTGTTGTCCTTTGCGGGCTGTAGTCCTGCCCTTGGACCTCCGGTGACCGATAGAACTGAGCATCGTTACCCCTCTGCGCTTCAGTCAGCATTTACTGCATTTGGGAGAGTTGCCAGGACCATTCACTGCCTCTGCTCAAAGACTGCAGAATAGTAAAACAAAGTGTGTGGTTTAAAAAAGGGTAATTTCTGGCTCCCTCTATGACCTCAGTGCGCTCGCCCCACAAGAACAAGCAGCGGGTGAGCTCTGAGGAGGGATATTGGGGCATGAGAGAGGCTATTGGCTCTCAAGCATCTAAGGGCCTGGTGTCGAGATACGCTTAGCACCCAAAACTTTGATTGACTTCAGTGGAAGCTGGGGGTGCTCAGGACTTCTGAGAACCAGACCCTTCTGCATTCCCACTCCTGGCAGCACCGGAAGGATTGAAATGCGGGGACTCAGAAACCCGGGCCCTACGGTACCCAGAGGGAGGAGGTGACACAAGCAAGGACAGTAACAGCTTGGATCCAGCGGGGCTATAGAGCAGCCGTGAGTGGTCGCAGCTCCGCCAGGCTGTGGTAAGCACTGCCATAATGTTCACTGATGGGGAAGGGAAGGAAGGGGACAGAGTATTAACTTTTATTTCAGATCTTTTACAGCCTAGCTTGGAAAGTCAGGGATACTAATAATATTTCAAAGCCTTTGTTTTATTGCATCGTCCTGTTGTTCAGGGCAGAAAAAAAACAGTCACCAGAAGAGGAGCTGAAGCCAGGAACTGCTTTTTCTCTGCACTAAACCGGAGCCTGCTGTGGGTATGTGTACCCTGCAATAAAACCCTTGCAGCTGGCCCGTGTCAGGGGACTGGTGCTTGCGGGGCTCAGCTTGTGGGGCTATAAAGTTGCAGAGTCTGGTCTGAGTGCGAATGTTAATCTATGCCACCCAGCCGACACTCCCAATTCTCTCCAGACTGTAGCTGACCCTTTGCTTTTGGACATGAGAGAATTTTACTGCTCTGCAGTGACTTGACCCTCAGCAAGGGGTTTTCTCTCTGCCCCACCCACCCTGGATTATGAGCAGCAGACAATCCTGCAGTCACTAGAAAGAAGAAGGTTTCAGAGTAGCAGCCGTGTTAGTCTGTATTCCCAAAAAGAAAAGGAGGACTTGTGGCACCTTAGAGACTAACAAATTTATTTGAGCATAAGCTTTCATGAGCTACAGCTCACTTAATCAGATGCATACAGTGGAAAATACAGTGGAGAGATTTTATATACACAGAGAACATGAAACAATGGGTGTTACCCTACAGACTGTAACAAGAGTGATCAGGAAAGGTGAGCTATTACCAGCGGTGGGGGGGACCTTTTGTAGTGATAATCAAGGTGGGCCATTTCCAGAAGTTAACAAGAACGTGTGAGGAACGGGGGGTGGGGGGTGGGGGAAATAAACAAGGGGAAATAGTTTGACTTTCTGTAAGGAAGAAGCTATCCCGTCCTTCCTGAACTGTGGACATTCAGGCCCACCTCTGCAGTAGAAAGGTTTTCCGGGAGCATTTCTACCAGCAGACAGCTGCCGACATTGTAACGTTACTGGAGCAAGTGCACGTTTGGCTGCCTTTGCTATTGCCATGAGTCCTCTCAGTGAGAGGTTGTATCGGCAAGAGACGCCCCGCACTGTGGGCAGGCATCCCAGTGTGCCCCCTCCACCCCCACAGCACACTGCCTTCTAGGACAGCTTGGAAGTGCCTCGTGGGATGCCAGCATTCTTCTCAGGGACCTGGGGAAGCGCGGGGTCAAATGCTCACACTTCCCCCAGCTGCATCCCATGGTCGGCTCTTCCAGAACCTTGTGAAAAATGCTCAAAGGTCCTCATGCCGATTTGCAATCATCCCACCATGCCCTCACGGGTGGTGACTAGCCCCCTGGAGTTCTTGTGCCAGGGACCCTGATTCGTCTGTATTTGTGGAACTTCAGCACCTCCCACAGCAGCTGGGCAACGGCCAACGGGACAGTGGGAATCTGAGGCGGAGTGGATTCGGGAGGCAGGGAAGGAAAATCGCTGGGCGCTGCAAGCAGTCACCGCTCCGCTCCACAAGGCAGAGTTGCCAACACCCTTGATGTTATCACAAGTCTCACGGTAGCTGGTATTTTTCTTAAATCCCTGGTTCCTGGACTATGTGAACCAGGGATTTGTTATTTATTATGTTAACTTTCATTAACAAAAAAAATGACCCCTAAATGCTCGGAAACTAGAAGGCAAAGAAAAAGATCCCAATGGTGAATATTTTTAAAAAAATCTCATGATTTTTCAGCCAGTCTCATTGATTTTGGGGCCTGACTTATGATGTTGAGTGTGTGGGGTCAGCAGTACTGAACACTGCCCCCTCTTCATCTTCCTTTCTGCGGGAAGTTGGTTAAACCAGTTTGGATAAACTAAATCTCTCCTGACTCTCCTCTCAAATGTCAGGCTAAGCCCTGAAAGAACTTTTTGGGGAGGAGTCGAAAAAGTTGGAAAAAAGTTTTTATTCTCAATAATGGTCTCGCTAGTATCATGGAACAGCCGAGAGGCCCAGACTGAGATCGGGACCCCGTTGTGTGAGGCGCTGTACATACCCAAAGCAAGAGACTGTCTTTGGAGTAAAGACCTTCCTCTAATTAGACAAACCAGACAAAGGGGTGGAGGAGGAAGGATTATGATCCCCATGAACTGATGCACAGCTGGAGTGACCTTACACAGGGAGCCTAGGACCTGAATGTAGGTCTCCTGTGTCCCTGTCCAGTGCCTTTGCCACAAGACCATCCTTCCTCTCCTCAGGGGGCAGGATGACTTGATTGTTGGGCACACAAAACATCTGCATTAATGCTACACTGCCATTATTTTTTACCATTTACTACATGCAGATGGACTTCAGAAATGCATTTGTTTTAATAACAGTAACATGCTAGACAAGGTTGGCTATGCAGGTCAATCAATCACTCAACTACATTGATTAAGCAGGAGTAATATTTTGACTATGCGACTGTTTCAAGAATGATCGTTGCTTTGCTACATTATCATTCCCCACGACAGAAATATTGCAAACAGAATTAAATATAGATGCCAAGTTGTAACAGTGACTAGACACTAATTAAAATAAAAGCAACCAGCCTCCCCCGCTGCTTTGGAAGGTGAGTGTCATTGACAAGAACTGCAGGAATCAAACACAGTCCAGCCAGTAGTGATCAGCCAACAAACTCAAGTTGGGTTTGAAGTAGAGCTCGTTGAAAATATTCCAACCAACCAGTCTTCTGCTGGAAAAGGCTGATTTGACAGAACTGAAACGTTTCTTGGGAGCATATCAATTTTGTCTAAATTTCTGATGAAAAATGATCAAAGCCCTTTATTTCTGTAAAGCCAAAGTGCTTAATTTCCCCTTTATATAATATAAACATTGAAAAAAGATTAACCCATTTACCCTAATGTAATATAACCTACATACCCCAATATAATACACAAGTTGAAATGATACAGTCAATACAAAGTGTTTCAATAAGGTCATTCCGATGTTTCCAAAACAAATTTTGGGGGGAAAGTTTTATTTCATGGGAAATTTTGGCTCTTCATTCTGAACCAGGACCAAGGGACATTTCGAAAGGTTGGAATATCCCACAGCACCGAAATGTAAGCCTTGACCAGCTCTCGTTTGCTGAACACCTACAGATTTGTAGCTCAGTAGCTCTGCCTTGTGCATGTGCGGCATTGGGCTATGGCAAAGCAACATCCATGAAAACAAAGGGATGAAGTGAAGGAGGATTAGAGGGAAATATCCCAGTGGAAAGCATTGTTAGTATTCCTATTTATTTATTTTAATATGTAATGAGTTTCTCTGAAAACAATTCCTTGTACCTTTCGGAAATATGTGACTTTTCTCTGCATTTATAGCTTCTTCCCAGGTGATTATTACTACATGAAGCAGCTGATAAAAGTCCCTGAAGTAGAAGGCTGCAGCCCTCAGGAGAGAGCACACACTTGTCTTTAAAGGAGAGAAAAGCCCATATTAAAACCACTTACCACAGTAACTCTAATGATGCTTCCTAGTCAGTTATCAGCAAGGAGAAGAGAGAATATTATACAAGTGGAAATGTTTCTCGATTAATCATTTTTCATTTTCTTAGCACCCTGAAGCATGTATCAGAAGACTTGCAGGGACGTTGAGGAAAATGCTAGCTAGCTGTCTCATGCAATCTCTTACCTGTTATTCCCTTTAGGCTCAGAGTTCACATGCTCATTTCTACTTCTCGCCAAACACCAGAATAGTACCTTGATGTGAGCAAGAATCCATGGACTTAACAGTGCTCACTCCTAGCTGTAAATGGCAGCTGAAAATCAAGGCTGCCTATTATTTCTGTATCCTAGGGTTTTGAGCTGCTCTGAGGTACCTGAGGGCCATGTGGGCAGGGCAGGGTGTGATCAGGGATTACCAAGCCGTGACACCACAAGGAAGGCATTAACCAGCTTGTGCATCTTCCTTCCCACTCCCATCCATACAGGCTGGCTCCTTCCTGCCCAGTTTACGTTGGACATTAGGAAAAACTTCCTAACTGTCAGGGTGGTTAAGCACTGGAATAAATTGCCCAGGGAGGTTGTGGAATCTCCATCATTAGAGATTTTAAAGAGCAGGTTAGACAAACATCTGTCAGGGATGGTCTAATACTTAGTCCTGCCATGAGTGCAGGGGACTGGACTAGATGACCTCGCGAGGTCTCTTCCAGTCCTACGATTCTATGATTCTATGATTCCTGCCTGAGCATACGATTCCCTCTACAGACACTGCTCAGAAAGGCCACGTGAGCAGGAAGGGGAGTCAGCAATGACTGTGGTGCCAGCTGGACTCCTTTCCCCAGACACAGATTTGTCTATCTCACTCTCGGGAACTGTGTGTTCCCCTTCTTGCTTCTGCCACATCCCATCAAGGTCAGTATTGTGACAAAACAGCGAGAACCCTGTAACACCCCCTGTGTCCTGATGGGTCCAGCCGATTTTGAGAAGTGCCAGGTGCCCTGGGATACAGATTTCCCATGATCCCCTTCTCTTGACCAACTCCAAACAAACTGCACATTCATGAAAAGGTTTCCCTCCCCACAGGGGCTTGTGTTAACCGACAGGGCACTTCCAGAATAGCATTACACAGAGCTACTCCTTTCTCTCCAGACCTGCGTGTCCTGGGCCCTAGCTCTGCTGCCAGATGGTTGTGGCAACAAAGGTCTCGCTCTCTTTGGCAATGATGTTAAGGCGAATGGAACAAGTATGCTCCATGTTCATTTTGTCAGAACACGTGAACAAAGAAACCAGTGGAGAAAGGAGAGGAAGAATTGTCCCTCATCAAATGCAGGACTTCACTGGGTGGAGTGGCACGTGCTTAGATACTAAGGGAGAGAGATAGCGAGCAGGCCACAGAGCTCAGAAGCAACACACACAGCTCCATCCTTTCTTGGATCTCCGGAAGCAATACATTTGGAGAACTCCAGTCACCGGTGAGTAGCCATTCCTTCCTCTTCCTGCACCTTCTCCCACTGGTGCTAGACACACTCATCATTCCCACCCAGGCGTCATGGCACTTGCGGCTCTGCATGACATGAGCAGTGCCGCGGAAGAGCATGCGCTCTCAGCCCTGAACTTGGTCTGTAACCGTAGCTACTTGATTCTGACTACAAAATGAACACAAGCAGAAAGAAATTTCTGAGGGGCAGGGTGTTCAAAGGGTATTAAATACTCTATACAGGGCTTCCCCAGCCACTGAATAACAAAGAGCCACAACGATTTCCTCTGATCTTTGCCAGTGTATCATTTAATGTGTGTGTGTGTTAGGAGCTGAAGTCTCAGGATAATGCACTCTCAGAAATGGGTTTTCTTATCATCTGTACCAAATTAATTTTTTAGCACCAGCCAGCTGATGGGATGTTCAAAGTCAGGAGATCATTTTGAAGAGTTTTAAGCACTTTGGGATGTTTCTGTTATTTATTATTTAATACTCCAGCTTTCTGAGGATCTTAACTAATACATGCAATAGTTTGGGAGCTTTTATCTGGTTTGGATGCTGCTGCTTATTTCCCAGCAAAGTATATGTTTTCCAGATCCTTTTTCTTTATGCAGTGGAGTCAACCACACATCTTCAGGGACAGTCTGACCAGCTTTCAGAGGAACAGCCATGTTAGTCTGTATTCGCAAAAAGAAAAGGAGGACTTGTGGCACCTTAGAGACTAACCAATTTATTTGAGCATGAGCTTTCATGAGCTACAGCTCACTTCATCAGCATGTGCTCAGCTCACTAGCTACTGTCTGCAGCATTAGTAACACCTCTCTCTGTATCCCCCTCCCATCGCTTTGTTCTTCAGTTGCAGGATTTATGTGTGTGTATGTCTCTCTCTTGCTCTGTTTTTTTGATATTCCTTCCTCACCCTGGCTCCTGATAATATGGATGATTAAAAAAAACCCATTTACTACAGTGAACAAATTTTCCCACAATTTGCCCTCTCTAGAGTGCGTCCACTACCGAATCCTAGTTGTGCACCAGAAGTGGAGAGATCTCACTTCATAGCTAGGGATCTACTGGACAGAGCACGATGTAAAATGGAAAAAAAACCCCTCCCATAATTTCACGAACAATTTCAAAATTGTTTTCATTTTGCAGGGTTTGAATTAGAACGATTTCTCATTTCTTCACAAATTTTCTTGACATTTTTGGGGAAAATTTTAAATGTTCATGTCTCCCCTTTTCTCTTCTTTGCCTTTTTCCTGGGGGGAATATGGGTGATGAGCAAGAAAGCAGGATTTTGTTGTGAAAAACTGCTCTTGCTATTGGGAATGTTGTACTTTGCCATGGCCCCATAGCACTTGATTAAAGGATTAGAAAACCTGCCTTACAGTTATAGACTCCAGGAGCACAATCTATTTAGCTTAACAAAGAGAAGGTCAAGGGGTGACTTGATTACAGTCTATAAATATCTAGATGGTGAACAAATATTTAATAATGAGCTCTTCAGTCTGGCAGACAAAGGTATAGCACAATTAATTGACTGGAAGCTGAAGCTAGATAAATTCAGACTGGAAACAAGGCATAAATTTTGGATAGCGAGAGTGATTAACCAATGGAACAATTTACCTAGAGTCATGGTGGATTCTCCATCACTGACAGATTTAAAATTAAGACTGGATGTTTTTCAAAGAGATCTGCTCTAGGAATTATTCTTGTGAAGTTCTCTGGCCTGTGCTGCACAGGATGTCAGACTAGATGATCACAATGGTCCATTTTGGCCTTGGAATCTATGAAAACACTTGCAAAGTATAAATCAGTAGTTATGCAGCTGGATTTAGTTTTGTTGCTGCCACTGGGGAAGAGGAGATAATGAACTGTAATCTTGCATATAATACATCCTTTAATTCAAGCAGCCCAGGGCACTGGATATGTGCCATGGGGTTGGGGTTAGCCATGAACATAGCTATCTACAAGGGGTATTATCAAAGGAGAGCCTTACTTTGACTGCTGATGTGCGGCTACAAGTGTAAGTGTAAATAAAACATTTGGAGTTAATGAAACAATAATAAGTTTGTAAAATAGGAAGTTGGAAGGGGGTCAGTGGGTTAGGGTTACATAAGTTTCCACATTTGTATAGAAAAGAAGCAATTTTTCAGAAATCACAGGCAGAGATTTCACTTGAGATACCAACTCTGCAGCTATATTTATTTATCCACAGGAAAGGCTGGCTTAAAATTCCACTAGCATGAGATACCTCAGCTCTAAAAATCTAACTGGCATATTAAATAATTCACAGAATGCCTGAACACTGAATGGCACCTCTCAGAAGGTCGTTCAGATAGAAAAGGATACACTCTGTAACAGCGGTTATTGACCCTTCGAAGAGTCAGCCAGCAGTCAGCACAGTCACAGAAACAGCAAAATAAATATACTGAGACTTGTCCCCATATTATTTTTGGCTGGACATGTAATTGAACCTTCTGAGAGTCTGTACTGCCTGGGGTTAGCCAGCTATAAATTGGAGACAGTTCAGCTATTTGTTACCTAAATCCAAACCCAAACCCATTTTAAGGGAGTTTCATTCTCAGTGTCTATTATTTCATTTTTGTATTTAATAGACCTTTTGCTTGTGTTTCCACTTTGTCCTCTAAATTGACTTTTCTGGGCATATTTCCTGAGTATGTTAATCTTCACTGGAAAGATTGTTTTCTAACCCATCTCTATGTCCAAACCCATGCAGCGCTTTGGCAGAGCTTCCACAGTTAGGAATTGTCATAGAAGGTTGGGAAAATTTGATACAATTTGCCAGGAGTTTTCTGGTGGGAAAGGGTGGGGAAAAGTTACTCATCAGAGTCTGTTTGATAATCACAGCTTATTCATGCCATACATAATTTATTTGCAGTACATATCAGCTCCAGACAGACTGGGCAAGGCACTGTACACACATACAAAGACCATCTCTACCCAAAAAAGCTCAAAATCTGAGTTGAAGGAAGGTAGTTACTTTCAGGATCAAAGTGTGAAACATGCTTAAATGAGCTTAAAAACATAGATGAGCTTGGTTCCCACTACAGCTTTCTGAGCTCCAGGCCTTCTGGGCATGCAGGCAAAGGGACAGTCAGTACTTCAATGCTTCAAGAGACAGAGCCACAAACCCCTGAGAGTGGCCAGAGTGTTATAAAAACCAAAGTACCTGCCTTAGCTCATACTCATTGATTAAGGAAGCAAGGCTTAGAAATCCAGTCCAATCCAATACATGTAAGGACACATGGCTGAGCTGCAGGGTCACTTGTGAGACCAATGAAGGGAAGATAAGCCATTGGCTGGGCACAGTCAAGAAGCTACTCTCCATAACCAAGAAACACAGCGTTACAGACGCCAGTGAGCCGGAGCATGTTAGGCTAGTGGCTCTCAACCTTTCCAGACTGCCGTACCCCTTTCAGGAGTCTGATTTGTCTTGCGTACCCCCAAGTTTCACCTCACAAACTACTTGTGACATAAATCACAATAGAAATAAATCAGAGATAAAAATACACAAGTGTCACAGCACACTATTAGTGAAAATTTCCTGACTTTCTCATTTTTAACATATAATTATCAAATAAATCAACTGGAATATAAATACTGTACTTACATTTCAGTGTATAGTATATAGAGCCTGTCATAAATATAAAGGGAAGGGTAAACCCCTTTGAAATCCCTCCTGGCCAGGGGAAAGCTCCTCTCACCTGTAAAGGGTTAAGAAGCTAAAGGTAACCTCGCTGGCACCTGACCAAAATGACCAATGAGGAGACAAGATACTTTCAAAAGCTGGGAGGAGGGAGAGAAACAAAGGGTCTGTGTGATCTGTCTATATTCCGTCTTTGCCGGGGATAGACCAGGAATGGAGTCTTAGAACTTTTAGTAAGTAATCTAGCTAGGTACGTGTTAGATTATGATTTCTTTAAATGGCTGAGAAAAGAACTGTGCTGAATAGAATAACTATTTCTGTCTGTGTATCTTTTTTGTAACTTAAGGTTTTGCCTAGAGGGGTTCTCTATGTTTTGAATCTAATTACCCTGTAAGGTATCTACCATCCTGATTTTACAGGGGGGATTTCTTTATTTCTATTTACTTCTATTTTTATTAAAAGTCTTCTTGTAAGAAAACTGAATGCTTTTTCATTGTTCTCAGATCCAAGGGTTTGGGTCTGTGGTCACCTATGCAAATTGGTGAGGCTTTTTATCCAACATTTCCCAGGAAAGGGGGGGTGCAAGTGTTGGGAGGATTGTTCATTGTTCTTAAGATCCAAGGGTCTGGGTCTGTAGTCACCTAGGCAAATTGGTGAGGCTTTTTACCAAACCTTGTCCAGGAAGTGGGGTGCAAGGTTTTGGGAAGTATTTTGGGGGGAAAGACGCGTCCAAACAGCTCTTCCCCAGTAACCAGTATTAGTTTGGTGGTGGTAGCGGCCAATCCAAGGACAAAGGGTGGAATATTTTGTACCTTGGGGAAGTTTTGACCTAAGCTGGTAAAGATAAGCTTAGGAGGTTTTTCATGCAGGTCCCCACATCTGTACCCTAGAGTTCAGAGTGGGGGAGGAACCTTGACAGAGCCATATCAACAAGTCATTGTCTGTATGAAATTTTAGTTTGTACTGACTTCGCTAGTGCTTTTTATGTGGTCTGTTGTAAAACTAGGCAAATATCTAGATGAGTTGATGTACCCCCTGGAAGACCTCTGCGTACCCCCGGGGGTACCCGTACCCCGGCTGAGAACCACTGCGTTAGACAAAACATTAAAAAGATTCTTCTCCCCCAGTCCGATATTTATGGCCCAGAACATGGAACATTAGCAGCTCCGCTAGTTCTGACACCTGATCCAGGAAGCACAATGCCCACCTTGTGCTTGCGCAGGGATGACTTTCCACCAGGGTTTAACTCTCTGCCAGGTCTCTCCAGGGCGACGTGTGTTCTGTACATAAGGAGCACTGGGTACTGGGGCCCTGTTGGCAGGTGTTGCGGGCCTGCAGAGACGCACTGCTGAGGATTTATGTTTTACACAAAGAGTTCCAGTCTCCACCTCCAGGCTGGTGACAGCAGGCAGGCAGGCAAAGGTGGCAATAATAATAAATAATTAATAACTTTGAATTTTACAGTGGGACACTAGAGAAAGGCAAAGCCCTTTACAAATGTAAACGAAGCCTCAGCGTGGTATGTGATTATTATTATTATCATCCCCAATTTACATGTGGGGAAACTGAGGCAAAAAGAAGGCTCCATGCCCAGAATCTGAGGATTCTGGAGACGGGCTAGAGACCCTGTGCCTTTGCATCTGCTCCTGTCCTCTTCCAGCACCTGAGCAGCACAGCTCCAGCGCCAGGGTTCCCTCTGCCCTGGTTGTCCCGGGGGGGTTCCACAGCACAGGTCTGGAGGAAAGGGCTGCCTTCGCCTTTCAGTGGATTCCCTGCCTGGGGAGCAGTGGGGAGATGGTGCAAGTTCACCGGCCCCCAGCCTGCAGCCCTCCTGTCTCCCTCGTGCATGTGGGTTTCTGAGCCTGGGGTGTCCCCTCCGCAGAGTCCAAGGTGGCAGGGGGAAAGCACGGCCGAGGTGACACTCTCCCCTCCAACTGGGTGGCTGCAGGGAGATTTTTGCATGGAAGGCTCCTCTGCCCATAGATCTAGGGGCCTCCATTTGGGCCTATGAACTGTACTCACTAAGGGCACAATCCAGCTCCCACTGAACTCAAGAGCAAAGCTCCCACTGACGCCAAAGGGAGCTGGATCAGGGGCCCTAATAATGTCCACATCATACTAGAACACAATCCTGGGATGGAAGTAAATGTTGCAGCGGGCGGGAGAGGCTGGGTTGGGGCCATAAACTGCGAGAACAGGTTGTACTGCTCTTGCTTCAGATGATCCGACACAAATGTTAAGGGGACATTTCAGCCTGGGATCAAAGGCAAGACCTTGGAACAAGCCAAATGAAAGAGGGAATCATTCACCTGGGCTGAATAATCAGTCATGCATTACTTGTCAAAGAGAAGAGCTGCAGCGTGCCCTCTCTGTCTCTGTCACTTCTCGGTGTGTCTCCTTCTCCTCCTCCTGCACACACACTCTCTTGCTCCCACAGTTCTTCAACAGTTAAAATCCAGGTATTGCCTTTCTGCTCAGTGAACCAAGTGATAGGATTGCAGTTAATGGTAATTTGAACATGTTTGGCCAACTAGAAATACGTAACGAGTTTGAAACATGAAAATGCCCTATGAATTTATACAACTGATGTATTTGGACTCATTCAACTGTTAACTTCATTGCAAGAAGGGATGGTAGAAATAATTTGCAACAACCTCATATTTGTTTATTGAACCTTTGCAAATAAGAATATTAGATCAACTTGCACCTATCCATCTGCCTTAAACTTACATTGAATACCATCTGCCAGAGGTCTGGATATTACCAGGCTTCACCATTCAGGGTCAGTCTTACTTAAAGCAGCATTTCAGTTACAGAAGATCGAGAACCTATCTGACCTTGCTTGGTAACTCAGGCCTGAAAGCTGTCCCAAGATGTTCTCAGATGCATCTGGTCATATTCAGTATCTGCTCGTCTATTTCAATATCTTATTCTTACAGGTAGACTTGGGGGTGCCAGCGAGCGCCCTGACATCAGCTTCACTTCTGTCTTTTAAAGTTGATCCTTCCATCGTGTATCTTTGCAAAGCCACCAGATATAATTCCCCATATGGCCCCCTGGTTGGCATGCAGAATACAATATTCTGAGCATGCTCCTCGCTGGTGCCTGATGTAAGCAGAGTCTGAATGAGCTCTCCCCTGACATCCGGTGATGAGCTGGGGGGAAAAGACTTCAGGAGCCGACCTTGTATGCATAGACATGCCTACTCTGCCTACGCATGCAGCATGATTGCCCTGCTTTCCCCAAACTTTTGTCTGGTGTTGGATTGCAAGTCACTTTGTTGTTGGATACAGGGGTTGTGAAAGGCGATTGTCCTTACTGTGTGGAGGGGGGCAGGGGTTGGCCTGCCCTGCTTTAGGGGGGTCACCCTGAACTGAACTTGCTATGCAGGGTGTAGGGATGCCAAATCCCTGCGAAAGAGGAAAAAGAAAGTAGGGACAGGTGTTTGTACCTGAGGGGTGGGCTCTGCCCAACGAGTCTGAAACACCATTTGACCCTCCTCCTCTCCACGCTTCAAAGACAGAACTGCTTAGACTCCATTGAGAGTTTTTTGTTTGGTTATGAATCACTGGAGCTGAAATCACTGATCACTGGCTCTAAGTGCTAAGACTTTGACTTGCTGTGGGACAGCGTGTCCAGTGAAAGAGACTGATCAGCCAGCACCACCAGTGCGTTCCCCCACTAATTGCTGAAATCATGGAGAGCTGGGCTAAGTGGTGGGACCGCAAGACGTCCCAGAGGTTGCAGTAGAGAGGCCAGTGGCTGCCCAGAAAGTGACGGTGCAGCAGTCAATGGCAGCAGAGCAAACGAGCGACAGCGTGAACGATGGCACAGTGGCAGAGGGAACGATGTGTAGGGGCCAATGGCTGCAGCCCAGTGAATGATGCGTGTGTGTGTGTGTGAGAAATATTGGAATCATGGCTTTTTTACATGGTACAAAGCATAGAATTTGGCTTTCTTGGCAAAATTCTGAAATGCTAATATGCGAAGGTAGGAAAGGACTCAGATACCATGCTGATAGGTGTGATATAAGAACCTGAGCTGTACAGAATTATGCCAGGTTTGCCATTTTCATAGAGGAATTTGTTTTCCACCTGTGAAAACTTTTATTTGTTTCCACAAAGGCTTTGAAATGAGTGTCTGAGATTGCTGGAGTGTTTTTTTCATTCAATGAGCTATTATTAATATTTGTATAATTAGTATTGTATTGCTAGGATTATTAGTATTTGTCTTAGAGATATATATTTATTCCCTTTAGAACTTTGTTATGATGAGAGTCACATAAATGCTACTTGATAGATGATCCCAGAATTTAAACAATCATTTATCCTGGATTATGCTTAAAAACAGCCAACTGGCCCTCTTTCAACTTGCTGGTTTTTTACTTACTGCTTGCTGTTTTTTTTCCTGGGTTGGAATTAGATTGCTCATCGGTTTGAGCCCAATGAATTGCCAATAAGCTTTCCTTATTTATACATCACTATTTTCTTTTCTCATCTTGTTAAAGGGGGTAATTTATGTTATGTGTGTCCATTTATCAACCATTATTTCCTTAATGGAAAAGGAGCTCAAACATATTTTCTATTTAAGGCTTCCAAAATAGGCCTGATTAATACATCCAATTGATTGTTCAGCTGTTCCACTTGCTAATCTGCAAAAAACTAATTAGGCAAATGGAAAACCAAAATACTGGGTCATTTCCATATTGTGCTAATGAACATGCTTCAGCTTAGGAAACATTTTGTTTCTGTAGTGGAAAAAGACTAACACTGAAGCTAGATTTGGTGTATGCAGGCAAAGCCGCACTAGCCGTTGGATCTGTGATTGACAGGACTGGATGAACTGGCCTTGGAAAAGCAGAGACTGACTTGAAACAAACCCAGTCTCTGGGCCAGACTCCAAACCTGCTCTAGGGGCTGGCTCAGCTCAAATAAAGTTTCTCCTTCTATCTAAGTCCCAGGCAACAGCTACTCTTGCTCAGACACTAATTACCAAGAGGCTAAGGGAAAGAATGAATGAATTCCCCTAGCCTTCGTATGGCTTGTCTGTTTAGAGCTTTAGTTTTCAAGTTCTCTGAGGCAGGGACTCTTTGCTACTCTGTGTTTGTACAGTGCCTAGTCTACCGAAGCCCTAGGCTTGGTTGGTTCCTAGCCACGACCATAACACACATGATTAATAATGCATAAATTAGTCCACTGAGAGCTGAATAGACAAAACGACAGGAAAGACCCCAGGAAATGAGGTGAGAGGTCAGGAAAAGATTCTTGACTGGCAGATTTCTCAGTATTGGGGAAAATTAATGACTGGAAAAAGGAAATGAACATGCTGCAGAGCTGTGTGGACAACCCTATCTCCTTCCCAAAACCCTACCAAAGGAAACAGCTTTGAGCATGGGAGAGAAACTAACATCTCAGTGAACTTGTTAATCCCACTACGGCATCACCATTTATGCCCTGGTGTTTTATATCAACTAGGAGAACAAATGTACTGTTTATAGAGAATTCATTATCTGTGCTTGGTTTTTCTTTTAGTACCTCCAGTACGGCAGCAGGGTCACACAACTCTGTTCCAGCTTTTGGTTTTCACTGGGGAGCTCAGTCTTGGTTAGAGAAGCATCATGGTGTATTCTGTGAACTGTCCTCCTGTCACTGTGAAATGTGCAGAGATTTCTTAATAGTCAAATCTCGTAATCTTGGCCATTTGCTAAAATACAAGGGGCCTGGTTCTGTGTTGTCCTGCACCTTATGGAAACACTTGATTTGGCATCATCTTGCACTCACCTCACCCTGTTGCCAGTGTCTGCTCAGGAGTTCAGGGCAATGGAGAACCAAAGTGGGAAAGAAACATCATTCTAGATTGTGGGATTGGCTATGGCCCACATCTCTCTCTCTCTCTCTCTCTCTCTCCCTCCTTCCATTTTAAGAGGAAACAAGGCCAGGAGGCTCCCTGGTCAAGCCTAGGTTAGAAGATGTGGAGAATCTGGGAAACAAGCCCAGGAGGACTGGGCCACTTCCCACAGACTTTTTGACTGAGTCTGTTTCTCTTTATCCCTTTCCCTCAGTCTATGTTTGGAAGTTGCCTTCTCCTGTGAACTTGTCAGCCACAAAAGCCCAGACTCTCTGTCCACTGGTCAGAGCAAAGAAAGGCCGAGCAGACAAGTTTCTGCTTCAGAGTGGCAGGGCGTGGTACTTCACTCATATTTCCCCTCCTTGCTGCAGTTCTGAGCCACCTCCCTGCAATCCATCCCTGCTGCTTGGCTGAAGATGTGACATGACTCGGGTCTGGCTTATGTTTGGTTTGGAGGTGACAAATATCTGGATCTTGAGCCCTCTTGAATGTGCCATGTTTGCAACAGAGGAAAATAGCATTGTGGATATAAACTGTCATTAAAGCACGAAATTATCTGCAATATGAGTTATGATAGAGATATATTACATTAAACTCTTTGCAATTTGCTCAGCCCCTACTTATAAATGCAAAGGAAACCCATATCTAACCTAAACCCACCAACTTCATATTCCACGGTTCTGACAGTGTGCTGGACCCATATCCACCACTATGATGCCTCCTTCTGCCCATGGAGGGAACATTTCCTGGTTCTAAGTTACCTTTGCCTACTAATTACCTGCAAGCATTCAGATGGTGCACAGTTGGGACTAAGATACTTTGGCAGCTATCAGGATCTGATCCAAAGTGATGTGTCACAGATGATTTCATAGACCCAACACTCAACACTCATTTGCTCCACAGTGATTTTTTTATGAGTAACAATTCTTTTTCATTCAAGTGGATCACTCAGAACTAGCAGCCAGTAAGGTCAACAGCAGCCATTCGTTTTGGGGTGTTGCACTTCTGGGTTGTCCACCTTGCAGTGCCTGCACATGGTTTTCAGAGATGGCAAATATCCATGACCCCAGCTGCAGTTCGTGGGAGCTGCACAAACTCAGCACCCAAAAGTGGAAGGACTGCAAACTTGTGGCTCTGTTTGAACATTAGGGCCCAAATGTCAAATTGAGCAGACTTGATCTCCTGCACCGGAGCAAGTCATCCTTCCTACATGTGCATGAGCTGGGGAAACATAAAAATACCCACAACCTCCAGCACAAAGGTGTCTCCATCTTCTTTGCTGGAGAACGAGGGACCTCCAGAGCTAAGAGCAGGAGCTGCTCCATCTTGAGCTAAAGAGCCAGGACTGAGTAGCTAGGGGCTGTACTAGCTCCTATTGTCTGTGGATGGGCAGGGAGAGAGGGATCTGTAGTTTACACATGCACCTAGCTCTTTAGCATTAATGGAAGCTGCAGGCATACACTGAAGGGAGAAATTACCCCTAAATAACTGCTCTCCAAAATCATCCTAAAGAGACACATGGAACTAGGCTAAGTGCTGGGAGAAATCCAGCTGCAACACAATAACAACGAGGTGCCATGCCAAACTCTGGCAGTCAAAGTCCTGGCTTTGTTTCATTAGGCCAGGGAACAGTTGTTTGAGGTGCAAATACATGCGCATTGTAAACAGCCCCTTTAAGTCCAGGTTAAAACTAATTCCTGGAATCATAGGCAGAGTGGAGACAATTAAAGTGATTCTTAGTTTGTGCCTTACACGGGATCAAGGCATGAATCACAGCTCCTCTTCCTGGCTAAGGAGCCCTTTCTTGGTAGTTTCATCCTCTCTTGTTTGATTTGGAATCTACATAATGAAAATCTAACTCCAATGCACTCAGTATCTGGAACTCCTTAAACTTAAATAACAGATTCCATTAAAACAGCATTAGCCCTGTACTCTGGTAATTAATCTTCTCAAAAGAACTAACAGTTCAAAAGACTTGCATGGAGCAAGGACATTTTACATCACAAAGTTAATTTATCCTAATTGATTAATTTAAAATAATCTCTAGAGCAGGGCTTTGGAGTGCAGCAGCTTTCTACCCTGCACATGGGGAAAACAAACAGCTGGCTGAAGTACCAACTAAACCATATTACCAAGCCCCAGCAGGGTGAAACCGGCAGCATGATGTACATAGAGTCAGAAAATGTTTTAGTGACTTTTAGCAGTGCTGGAGTACTCTGGGTATCCAGCTTATCCACAGGGCAATTTCCTCTCATTAATCACCCCATTCTGTCCTGCAGCTCTTTTCCTTTCCCTGGCACTTACGTCGCATTTCAAAGAAGAGTGCGCTTCTGAAATACAAGCCGTATTAGCCCTTGCCTCCTGGGGTAATGGCTATTTACTGGCAGACACTGCAGGGATGGGAGCTAGGCTTTATGCTGCAGTGAGTACAGGGTGCTGTGATAATTGCAGCTTGAGTCATTCTCTCTGTACTACTTTCTCAGGCAATTTGCTCGCTCAAATTTCCTTTCCTGCCATACTAAGCAAGAAGACACTGTGGCCCCCAAAGCAGAGAGGTATAAGTAGCCTGTTTGCTCTCTACATGGGAACGTCTTAAGGAGACAGTTTTCCCTCGGGCAGTTCCCACTGTTGGCTGGTGTGACTACACATGTCCTGTGGAAATTGACAGCCTGGCCCATAGCTGCCTTCTCTGGGTGTACAGTGGTGCAGCCTACACGGGCTACCGGCCTCAGCAAGAACTCCACCATTTTCATCGGAGTGTGTGCTTGTGGTACCAGAGAAAGAGAGTCTGATTCCAGGAGGGACCTAGTAGGGGGTGACACCAGAGGGTTCAGACCTGCAAGTGGGGGGCTATGGTGTTGCCAGACAAGTACAGGCCTCTTGGTGTGCTTAATACAGATCTCTTTCCTATAACTCTGCCTGCCCGCAGCATCAGGTGATGCTAAGGGAAAATGCTGTCTTATGTGGCCTCTTTATTTTGCTGGCCATATCTGCCTGGTTAAATGGAGGATTATTGCACCGGTAGGAACATGTCTGCAAAACATCTTCCATATGAAGATCCTGCTGGGAGGGTTTAATAATTAACCTGACAACCTACAAGATCCTCTCACTACCCAGGATAACATAGAACCGATTACCCTTGCAAAGGAAATTAAGGCCTTGGATGGTAGACTAGGTTTCTGCCCCCTCCCCAGAGAAACTCAAAACTCACATCAATCTAAGATGTGAAATCAAGAAACATCTGTCCCAAAAGGTTGAGTTTGCTTTATTCTGTTTGAAGCAAAACTACCGGGGAACTGGCGAGAGAGTTTGTTGGAATACCAACTTAAGCACAAGGCTAACAGAAATAGGTTGCTGCTATTCATGATAGTAGCAATAAATTATATAGAACACAGATATTAATAATCAATTTCAACAATTTTATTCAAAACTATATTTAGCTGAAGAGGGAAGATGCCCTAGGTAACTTTTCTAGAGGACGGTCTCTGCCACAAATCTCTGGCTCTCAGAAGGAACTGTTAGATGGCCCTCTAGGAATCACAGAACTGACTCACGCTACAAAAAAAGAGAGGATGTTTGGAAAGTCTCCTGGTGCAGATTGGTTCCCAACTGGATTTTACAAAATAAAGTTCTCTGAAACTTTGACACCTAGATTACTGAATATGTTCAATGAGGCTGAGAATGAGCAAACTCTTCTGCCTACTCTAAGAGAAACTGTAATTTCAGTTATTCCTAAACCTGGGAAGGACCTTGGACTATGTAGTAATTACAGGCCAATTTCTTTAATCAGTTTTGACACTAAGATTTTAGCTAAAGCTCTTGCTTGGACAAAGTTCATTCACACATTATACACATTGCTCAGATGGGCTTCCTTTATAATAGACATGGCTCAGATTATTTGTGTCAACTGATAGATATTACTGCCACTTCAAGACATTGCAAAGAACCCTTAGCTGCCATTTTTTAGATGCCAAAAAGGCTGTTGACCACATAGCCCGTGTTAGCAAAATTTGGATTACGTTAGCCATTTATTGCTTAGGTTAAACTTTTATAAACTAACCCAGCTTCCAGGGTAGCTACCAATGGTGTTAATTCTGCCACATTTCCATTGCGGGCAGGTACGAGGCAGGGATGCACCCTTTCTCCTCCTCTGTTTGATTTAGCTCTAGAACAAGCCCTGCCTATCTATGGTTCTATAATAAGGGTGAATTCACAAGCTACGTCAGCTGCTGTTGGAACCCTGCACTGATAAGCAGCTGTGGATCTCGTAGACCTGGCCTTCCTGCTACTGGGCGAAGTTCTGGTTAATTCCTGATGTCATCCTGATACACATTTCCAAGGCTTGCTGGAGAAAACATTTATCAGGACCACAGAGCTCTGTGTAGCTGATTACATCAATTACTTTTCAGAACATATTTCAGAGTAGCAGCCGTGTTAGTCTGTATCCTCAAAAAGAACAGGAGTCCTTGTGGCATCTTAGAGACTAACACATTTATTTGAGCATAAGCTTTTGTGGGCTAAAGCCCACTTCATTGGATGCATAGAATGGAACAAATAGTAAGAAGATATACATATATATACATACAGAGAACATGAAAAGGTGGAAGTTGCCGTACCAACTGTCAGAGGCTAATTAATTAAGATGAGCTATTATCAGCAGGAGAAAAAAACTTTTGGAGTGATAATCAAGATGGCCCATTTAGACAGTTGAAAAGAAGGTGTGAGGATACTTAACATGGGGAGATAGATTCAATATGTGTAAGATCTACAAGATCTCTATCAAGCATTCTTAAAACTACAATACCCACCTGCTGAAGTGAAAAAAACAGATTGACAGAGCCAGAAGAGTACCCAGAAGTCACCTCCTACAGGACAGGCCCAACAAAGAAATTAACAGAACGCCACTAGCCATCACCTTCAGCCCCCAACTAAAACCTCTCCAACGCATCATCAAGGATCTACAACCTATCCTGAAAAATGATCCCTCACTCTCACAGATCTTGGGAGACAGAACCAGTCCTCGCTTACAGACAGCCCCCCAACCTGAAGCAAATACTCTCCAGCAACCACACACCACACAACAAAACCGCTAACCCAGGAACCTATCCTTGCAATAAAGCCCGATGCTAACTCTGTCCCCATATTTATTCAAGTGACACCATCATAGGACCTAATCACATTAGCCACGCCATCAGGGGCTCGTTCACCTGCACATCTACCAATGTGATATATGCCATCATGTGCCAGCAGTGCCCCTCTGCCATGTACATTGGCCAAACCGGACAGTCTCTATGCAAAAGAATAAATGGACACAAATCTGACATCAGGAATCATAACATTCAAAAACCTGTTGGAGAACACTTCAACCTCTCTGGTCACTCAGTAACAGACTTAAAGGTGGCAATTTTGCAGCAGAAAAGCTTCAAAAACAGATTCCAACGAGAAACTGCTGAGCTTGAATTAATATGCAAACTAGATACCATTAACTTGGGTTTGAATAGAGACTGGGAGAGGCTGGGTCATTACACGTATTGAATCTATTTCTCTATGTTAAGTATCCTCACACCTTCTTGTCAACTGTCTAAACGGGCCATCTTGATTATCACTCCAAAAGTTTTTTTCTACTGCTGATAATAGCTCATCATAATTAATTAGCTTCTTACAGTTGGTATGGCAACTTCCACCTTTTCATGTTCTCTGTATGTATATATATATGTATATCTTCTTACTATATGTTCCATTCTGTGCCTCCGATGAAGTGGGCTGTAACCCACGAAAGCTTATGCTCACATAAATGTGTTAGTCTCTCAGGTGACACAAGTCCTCCTGTTCTTTTTTCAGAACATGTTTTTGATCCCAATGCTGCTTCACTGGATCAACACATAGAAAGTGCTCAGAGAATTTTTTTTTAAAAATATATAACCAAATGCTATGAGAGAAACCACGCAGAGAGGAAGGTATGGCACATACGATACATAACTAACCAGAAGTATCATCTGCTAAATTGAAAGCCATAATGTTTGCTGTTAAAACTAAATATTAACAGGGTATTCAGTTGCAATAACACTCTTGGGGATGCTTACGTAGCTGGAAGCTGCCATCGTATTAAAGTAAGTTGATTGAATTTTTACAAAGGGACTTAAGAAATGAATAGTTTTCCAAAAAGTAATGCCACAGGGAAAAGAAAAGCTACAGAGCCAGTGCCCCCAACCAACTCCTTGTTGCTCACTAGATCCCTGGTTACTTATTTCGGATGGATCTGTTTCAGTCCCCCAAAAGATGAGGCTCTTTGGTACAGGAGGGGCAGCCAGGTTAAACAGCGGACCATAAAAATGGAAGGATGATCAGGTTAGATGAACACCTGTCAGCAGGGATGGTCGAGATAGAACTTTGACGTCCTGCCTTGAGTGCAGGGGGCTGGACTAGTGATGCCTCCAGGTCCCTTCCAGTTCTACATGTCTACGATTCTGTGATAGAACACAGACCCATCCCCTGGTCTAATGCTCTAAGCTGACACACTGTTGAAAGTTAAAAGATCTGCTGTTTGGCTCCTTCACACAGAAGCCTATGTAGGGTCTGATTTTCATTTGGGAATTTTGCTTTAATCTACCTAATGCTGCTCTCCCTTTCAGATGTGCAGCTTTTGATGCTGGCAGCTGTTGTACCTAATACACAAACGTGGCCTTCCCCCTCTGGTTTGCCAGAGAGCCTGCATCTGGGTTTTTATTTCTGGGCTTTGCAGTTTTCCTGCTGTCATACTTCCCTTCTTTTTCACACCTCTTACTGCAAACGGGATGCTGACAACTTTAATAAGACAGGGCAAGTTTGAGTGGATCCAAAATGAGTCAACGCTCCAGGCATTATGAATCCCTAGGGAGAGAGCTGGGTAAGGTGACACCATTCTCTGTCCCCAGACCTAGGGGAGCAAAGCTCTAAAATCCTCCCCACATTACCTCAGATGTTGTGCTCTCTGGGACCGCTGAGGTGGCTACACAGTCCCACATGTCCCCTCCACCCCTGCATGGAGCAGACACGTCAGTAACCCCCCTGGGAGCTGGTGCTTCCGAGCCCTTCTAATAGAGCTGAAACATCACCCTTACATTTTCAAAGCATTTCATAGGGGCTTTAGCAGCTTAACTACCATTGACATTAATGCTTTGAAAATGTTCCCTTCAGTCACTCTGTCCCGGTGCCTAATGGCCTTTCTCACAATTACCTTCCTTGCATTTTCCCCTGTTGGGGTCAGACTGTTTGTCTTTCCCCATCACAGCCTCATATGCTTAACTTGGGGCTGGATCCTTTCCTCAGACGTGCACATGCCATTCCCTTTGGCCTCAAGGGCAGGGGGCTCAGTGTGCCCAGAGGCTGACTTTGGCCCCAGATCAATAGCCTGACCCTTCCGTTCTTTTATTCCATTGTCTGAGCAGCCTCCTGATTGTAGATGTGGAACTAGTCCTCAAAAAGTGATTCATTTCCAAGGACTCTGATATGGTCTTTCTGTCCACAGGCACCAAATAAACACATAGGACCAGCAAAACAGGACCAGCAAAACAGCTGTTCTTGTGGGAGGTTTTCCCTCCTGTAAGCACTGACACATTGGTACCATTCCAGTGTCCGCCTCGTCCACTAGTCTGACTTCAGAAGCTTCAAACGAAGCTCAGATGTCACAGCTGACTTGACTAGCGGAGAAAAAACTCCATCCTTCCTGGGCCCAGCAGGTGATGAGTTTATGCCATGAACCAGGAGGTTTTAGAAACTTTTTGTAAATTCTAAAATCTGGAGCCAACATCTTGAAACAGGTATCTAGAGCTAGGCGAGATTCTCAGCTACCTAAATGAAATGGCCAGATGTTGACATGTTTCCAACAGGAAGATGGCAGTACCACAGTAACTATGAACATTGCCTCCTTGTCGAGTGTCAGAAAAGAGAGCAAGCGTTAACCGAACACGGAGCCTAAACTCCCTTCTCAACCCCAAATGAGGTTCCCCCCAAAACATGCTTGAGGCCTGATGTCATGGCAATACATGGGGAAAGATGCTGGTGCTGCTGTCTGCGTTATATCTGCAGAATGTCTCATTCTAGCACTTTTCACTAGAAGAAAAGTGTGTGTACTTGGGAAAGTACCTCATTCCTGCAAGGCCCATATTGGCTGCTTAACATCACCTCTGGGTGTTATTTATGTGACACGCCATGTTGTTGGATTGGATAAAACCATTTGAATGTCATTTCCAGAATGAAATTTTCAACATGAAATGTTGATTCGAAATGACCTTTTCAAAATGAAATGAAACTGTTCAGACATTTTCAAAATTTCCCTCTCATTCTTTATTCAGCCAAAACTGAATTCAACCCAAATTCACAAACAGTTTTGGTTGCTCCAAAACTGCAATTTTGGAGAATTTACTATTCACCATGCAAGCCAGCGTCCAAAATGGTCTTTTACTTTCCGACTGGAAGTGTTTTTCTCCATGCATCGCACTTTGGCTGTGTACTCAGCTGCACCAACAGAGAGAGAGGAGCTCTGAACACAGCTATTTCTTTTCAAAAGCATTATTTTATCATTGTGTTATCTGATATGTTTGTATGCCAAGTCCTTGAATAAAATCTCCTTGGTATCAAATGCTTTCAAGCCTCCATCTGAGCTATAAACGAAGTGCTATCCTATGTTTCAGGGGAGGAATTATGAATCTGGATTTGTAGTTAATAAAACTGGACACTAACACCCCGGGCCCAGAACTTTGCGTGTGAAGCACACATCTTCCATAAGTTTGGTAAAGATTAGACAGGGACTTTGTGGTGCAGTGAGGTTAAGAAATCATTTCTTTCACCTAGGACAGGAGTTAAATCTTGCCTGTGTGTGTGAAAATAAGCTTAGTGGACCCCTCTCCCCCTGAAGTTTTGACCCTGCTACAAACAGAACTTTACATTATGAAATGGCATAGCACAATTCAATGGAAGTGGAAGCCTCTCTGCCGGAGAAGCCGAGGGCGTTGACCAGCAGGCATGGTGCTGGCCAGGGCTGAGGTGAATTGGTGGAGATGTTCGTGGGGGTGGACTAGACTAACAGGAAGAGCTACATGGCAAAACTGAAGTATGTTAGCAAAGCTGTGTGGGTGAAACTTGCAGAGCCATGTACCGCTCTCTGACTCTAATGAGCAGTTACGCAGAGGAAGAACTCCACGACACAAATAGATTTGCAAGGAGAGTAAAGGAATGCACAACTCTCCCTCCCTCTCTCTCGTAATTAAAAGGAATTTTAAATAAAATTGGATTGTTCATTCTGCTCTGTATCAGAAATTGGATTAAAATGCTACAGACTCTATTACAAACACACTTTCTTTAAAATAGTGCCTGAAAGGAAGGACAGTTTTTAATAGCTTCCCTCAAATGCTACATAATGATTTTCAGTTATTTAATTCTCCAAGAGGTTTGATAGCTTTCCATAAGTCAGGGTTTATTTGCTTTCTCTTGAATGTCACATATAATTCTTGTGGAAATGTTTATTTGCCTAATGCAACTTTTAGTGTCCGGGTTATTTATTCCTTCTATTTGTCAGCTAAAAAGAAAGCTACCTTTAGCCTCCAGCCTGATTACTTAAAGTAATACAGTGGCTCAGGCTCTTTCATCTTCTCAGTGTGACTGAAATGCATTTGCTGCCGAATAGCTTATCGTAAAAAAAAAAAAAAAGAAAAAAAATCTAATTTTAAAAAGTACACTATGTTTCAATACACTTTCTATTGCATGAAAATAATCTGCAAGTTAAAACTTGACCAAAAACATTGATTTTGTTAACTGTGAGGATTAACTAGGAAGGAGACTGGGAAATGTAGAACCAGAGAAATAACAATTTCTTCGTCTTATCATTTGTCTGACAATGGCTCCCAGCGACCCCGGCCAAGAGCAGGACCCCATTGTGCTAGACAGTGAATAAACACATAGAAAAGGACAGTCCCAGTCAGCTCACCCTCTAAATAGACAAGACAAAAAAAGCAGAGGGAAAGCAGCTGTCCAGAGAGGGGAAGTGACTTGCTAAGGGTCATACATCAGGTCAGTGGGAGCTGAACCCGGATTTCCTGATTCACAATCACTGCCCTACCCTGCAGACCACGCTGCCCTTCCACATGAGCTACCCACATCTCTTCAAAGCTGAATACATAAATCACAGGCTGGAAATCTGGATGCCTGGTTTTCAGAGGTGCTGCACACTCTCCCCTCCTGTTGACTCCCCAGCAGCGGGAATTTTTTAGCTCCTCCGAAAAACAAAACACTTTTATTTAGGAGCCTAAAAAAAAGATGAGGGACCAGATCTGCTACTGCTGAATGTCAGTGTAGCTCTGTGATGCCCACGGATGGGATGGGAACAAACTTAAAGTGTGTTCAGGCCTGTCTGGGTTAGACCCACTTGGTGAAAGGGGACAGTATCCCAGTGCCCACTCCCAGTGCCCCCCACTAGCCTGCATATTTATGAATGTGACCCAGGGTAAAAAAAATTAACATGATTTCTACCGTTAAACATGTCTAATCTTGGTGGGGCAGGAGGTGAGTGGAACTGGGAAGATGAGAGTCAAACTGGGAATTGTCCTAAATTTGCACCAGGTGAAAATGTTGCCAAGTAACGACTGTCTGCTTGCAATGGCCACTTTTTGTGTATGTAAAAAATGTGAAGTGGAATTAAAAATATCATAGGCGACTTCGCAGATCCAAGCAGTAGAAGGCTGGTTTCTCAGGAGGGCAAATTCCACGGAGACTGCCACCAGCCGAAGAGCTGGACCAGAGATTTTTCCACTTGCATGGCTGGTGGAGAGAATATTTTGCAGAGCGCTAGCCAATGGGGTGCTCTGGGATATGACCCAGAGCTCTGTGCCAGAACAACAGTTTTTCTCAGGACACTGTGGGGATGTGGAGGTGAAACTTTCCAGCAAACCCAACTTGTGTCTGATTCTGTCACCGTTACTCAGTGGAGTAGTTCTCACTGGGTGTGGAGGCTCAGGAAGGCCAATGGAATTCAAACACATGCTCAAGCGCTTAGCGGAATCAAGCCCTTTAACAAGACAAGGAGGGGAGCTGTGACCACTTGTGTTGCATGAATCTCTGAGCAGGAATAGGACTAAGGCTTCGCATATATTTGAACGTCATCCTGGTAGGACTGTCAGTTATGGGTGTGAATTTTTACCTATCCAGGGCTACGTGTGGATGCAGTTATGGCATCTCCCCATCCTGTGTGGGCACAGCCATACCTGTATAAAGACATCTTCGACCAGTGTCAGAGTGTCCATGGAATAGGGCCTGTGCTGCCGACTATGCCAGTGTGGCTGTGACTTTCTAGCAGAGGCATGGCCTCAGAGGAGCCGACACAGGATGGTGAGGTGTGGTCAGGAGAAGGCAGAGGAGGTTCAAGCCTGGTTTATGCCTGGAAGAGTCTCTAGCTAGAGAAGAAATATGGCCTATGTCACTTACTGGCCTCCGCATGGTGTGTCCCCCAGCCCTGCCGTCCCACACAGTTTCACCAACTTTGTCTTTAAACTTGCTCCAGCTTCAGACAATTTGATTCCAAAGTTCAGCTTCTGTTTGGAAACAAGCAGCTTGTGCCTGACAATGCGGCTTCACTGCAAATCCCCCTTTCTGCGCCTCACATTACAGGCAAAAATTGCAACCCAACATTCTAATAAATCCTCAAGGCTAATCAGTCCTCGATACACAGATTTCAGTACAAAACAATCTGGAGAGAAGAAATTACTGAATGTCAGAAATGAAACTTTGCCCCCAGACTTTCTGTTCCCACTGACAGTGAATCATCCATTGGCATTAAACAGCTGCAGCTTTATTATTAGCAATCAATACTGTTACAATACACCTAAAACCTGACTAAATGCAATTACAGCACATCAAAGAATATTGTTGCTCAAGCGTTTCCATGGCTGCTCGGTGACAGTCTCAAATCCCAGGCTCTTGCTCCTTGCTTCCAACAGGGACTGAAGAGGTGACCCAGAGCAGGGCCCCAGAGAAGACCTGGGCCCAGTTCTTGGCAGCAGCTGGGTGTCATGCAGGAGGTTGAGCTGGGAGGGATTATTTTGCAGTGGCATGCGACAGACCTGAATGTGACCCTGGGGACAGCAGGGTCTAGGGGTGGTCATTGCTTTGCTCCACGCTTCTTTCTGGGCTAGATCTCCATTCAACCTCAGCTTGCACGCCATGGCTGGAGAACTGCCTCAGTCTGCTCAGCCAGCTGCAGCCCCACCATAATGCAGCACGGAGAAAAGTTTCACATTGTCCTGTGAGCAGTTTGGGGAAGGGACGGTCTCTTACCATGTGTCTGCAGAACATAGCACAATGGGCCTGGGCTCTCAGGTGGGGTCTCTAGACATGCAGAGAATCCGAAGAACATTGTGCCACCAGCACAATGGCGCATGATGTAAGAACCTGACCAGAAGAGACACTATGGTGGCAGTTCCCTGGAAGCCCTAAGACTGACAGAATCACCACAATTAAAATAAAATCTAATCTGTTTGGTGGAATTTACAATTTAGCTGCTGCACAAAGTGTGGGGGTCCTGCTGCCTAGGGCTAGTCTCTCACTGCACGGCAGCAAAGGAGCAGGGCAAAGCTGCCTCCAGCTTCATGCAGAAATACCCTTTTATCCTGTTCAGGTGGCTCAGAAGGGATCAGCCGCTCAGAAATGGGAAGCTAAATTTAGACATTCAGTGCTGCTGAATTAACTCAGTGCACCACGACAATTAGCATAACAATCCTTCCTGCAATTAAGTAAAAAGTGGCTCTGTCCAAGAGGAAATTATAGAGTGAGGCCCACTCATTGTTGTCTTTTAATATTGAGCCAGTTTGAGGTGTCTACTTTTGTATGGCTTTCCTTTTTGGATGGTTGCTTCCAGAAAATGCATATTCTGGGCATAGGGAGGGATTCTTCTGTCTATAACCTTATTCTGATGTGTTATTTGCGCATACATTAAAAACACAGCTTTGTGCACTGAGCGAGAATGAATTAGACTTTGCAAGCAACTGTCACCTGCTCTGAGAGGTGTGAAAAAATTATGAGCTGCATTGTACTGGAGACCACAAATAGCATTTACTCCCTGAAGTAAACACATAAGTTTGAGCTATGAAGTTGAAATTAAGTTTTATACAGAATTTAGATTTATTTGGTGGGCTTGGGGGGAGATTGGAAAATTATCAAGTGTCTCCCATGGAAATCAAGCTGCCTGACTATTATTCATGAAAATAATCCCATCTATAACCCTTCTCCCCTCTACCCAGGTATTTGTCAAACTAACTCCCCTCACCAGCCCCTCAGCTGTATGTTCAAATCTGCCTGCAAACAGCAAAGCCGGGGCACCCCAGGAAGCTCCTACCTGAACTGTCCCATCAGCTGAACAGATCCCTGCTGAAGTTCACAAGACCTTGAGTTCAGGGTGCTGGTATTGTCTTGTCTGGAAATGGTGAGATGGGATATTTTATGCAGGTTGGTGTATCCTGAACTGTCCTTCAAACAAGTTTGACTCCAGCAGACAGAACTGGTTTTATGCCTAGTTTGCTTTCTGTGCTAGAACGCAAGCAGAACAGATGGAGAAATGTTACCTATTTTTAGCACATTGTGGTTTCCTTTGAATAAATGTGTCATGATGCCCATTCTTCACCATACCACCTGGGACACTGCATCCCGGGGATCACACGGGGACCTCACGTTCCCCTAGGAATATTCCAGACCTGCCACCACTGGGGGCAGGAGTGAAGACAGTTTAGCTGAACTTTAAGTGGTTTTACCAGCAAAGTGGCACATTCCCCCTCTCCCTGCCCCCCATTTTACAAGCAGCAGAATTTTCGGTGGTGCCACCTCCCATTCCTGGCTGTTTTCTGCTGGAGGAAAAGCTATTCCCACTGGGGAAACTGGCGAAAGGGGAGTGCTTCCACTTTGCGCACATGTGGGAAACCTGCCACCTCATTCCAGCTGGAGGAAAAAACTAACCCTCTTTCTTTGCCAGAGGAAAAAGTAACAATTTTGTCCTGAACTGAATTAAAGAAAATCTATTTTCACTAGCAGAGACTGAGTTTCGCAAAGCACTGCCCTCCTGCTCTCTGCATGCCTTCTGCAGGGTGATGCCTTTGTCCCTGTGAGAAACAAGTGGGCACTGTGACCCCCCTAAGTCCCTTCACCTTCCCACTCTGAGTATACATCTTGGCAGTTACGTATCAAGCTTCTTGCTATATTATTGATTATCTATACCAATCTATACCAGTATAAGCAATTTGGGACATCTATGGACCCAGAATCTTCTTGTCTCCTTTTAAGTCCCAAGTGGGCTGCAGTGACACATATGTGTGTATGTGAGTGTGTGGGGGGAAGGGCTCCTGTTACTGTTCCTACAGCACCCCAAATCCCTTGGTCTTTGTTTGTCCCAGCCGTGTTACGTGTGGTCTTGTCTTGCCTGTGCAGATGGAGTCAAAGTGTGTGGTAACCATTTTAAAGGAAGCCTGATCTCTTCAGGGGAGCATCCTGGTGTAATTTGGTTCCCCCCACATACTATTCGCTGTTGTACAGCTAATAACTGAGGGCTCTCCAAGGGCTGTGTTCGTTATGGAGCACAGGTAAGGTCCCATCTGCATGGTAAGTGGCAAACGCCCTGGGTTGGGAGGCGGTATTGTTGTAAGCTGGCTTAGTGGCAGTTGTGGTGCGGATAAGTCAATGGGAATCTTTCCATCCACTTCAGTGGATTTTAAATGAGGCCCACAGCAACCGCTTGTGTAACACACCAGCTGAGCATGAAGTGTCTCCCCCTGGTGCCTCATGTCCTCTCCCATCACGCCTGGTTAAGTGTCCACCAAGAAGATAAACACCTGCTACTTCTCACAGCTAGTTATGTTGTTTATTCAGCTCAAGGGGGAGAAGCGTATGCTCTCCTCTTGGTGCTGAAGGTTCCAGGATCTGTTTCTACTGATAACTCATTGTGGTAGAAGGCCCTTACAATTGCACCTTCGCTTCCAAAATGCGCCAAACATCCCCATAGCAACCCTTTGAGAGTCCAGGGACTGGCTACCCTTCCACAGTAGGTCACTGAAATCAAGGCCCAAGGTAGGGTTGCCAACTGTCTAATCACACAAACACAAATCCAAACACCCTAGCCCCGCTCTTTCCTGAGGCCCCACCTTTGCCACACCCCTTCTCTGAGGCCCCACCCTGCTCATTCCATCCCCCCTCCCTCCATTGCTTGCTCTCCCCAACCCTCAGTCACTTTCACCAGGCTGGGGCAGAGGGTTGGGGTGCAGGCTCTGGGATGGGCCCAAGGGATTCGGCGTGTGGGAGGGGACACCGGGCTGAGCCTGGGGCAAGGGTGCAGGAGAGTGTGAGGGGTGCAAACTTAAGGAGGGAGTTTGAGTGCTGGAGGGGGCTCAGGGTGCAGGAGGGGGTGAGGGGTGTGGGCTCTGGGAGGGAGTTTGGGTGCAGGAGGGGGCTCCAGGCTGGGGCAGATGGCTGGCGTGCAGGAGGGGTGCGGGCTCTGGGAGGGAGTTTGGGTGTGGGAGAGGGCTCAGGGCTGGGGCAGGGGGTTGGGATGTGGGAGAGGGTGAGGGTGTATTAGGTGATTCTACACTATACAGTGAGAGGAAAAAGAGGTAAGGAAAGTGTCTTGATTGTTTCTTACCAGCGGCGTAAGAAAGCAAATCCACTCTTTATCTCCCACATTATTTTGATTTCAAATATTTCTCTGCAGCTGGTCACCAACGAACATTTAACGTTATTTTAAAAACCTGAGATGCCTTTTTTCATTCTTTAACCATGCAATGAATAAATGATTGCACATGTCTTAGTTTAGCTATAATAGCAAAATTGAGAGAATCAATCAACCAGCAGCAAATGGGTGTATCAAGCAATGATGTGAAGGCAGGTGAATGCAAAGCAGTATTATTAAAAAAAAAATTTTGTAAAAAGAGAAAAAGCCTTGCATCTTACATGTGAAAACTATCTCCATTAACACACATCATGCTGACATTTGTTAATACTGCGGGGTTTTTTTCCTCCTGTTCATAGAAGCCTGGAGCCTAAACTGCTGGGGACTGTACCATTTAGGAAATGTATAGCTAAGATCAGCTCCCAGCCTTAGGGATTGGTGTGTAAATACACACTGCTATCCTCATAGCCCACTGCACAAAGATCTGTCTGGAAATAAACTTTCTTACACACATTTTCCATGTTACATAGGCTTTGCTGGACTCCGTTGATACAGCGAGAACAAGGGGATGTTTTGAAGAAGAAGAATGCCAACAAATCCACTCAAACCTGAGATCTGGAGAACAAAAATGCCACCTTTTGTCTGGGCTATGTGCGGAAAAGTCCTAGGGGCTTTGAGAGAGATTAAACTAATAGGGCTTTATAGAAACGTAATAGCAATTACTCCAAAAGCCTATCAAATTTGACAGGGTGAGAACCTTTCTGTAGATTTATTTTATCCTCTAGATTTCTAAAGGTGGGATAGAATTCTCCATTCAGGTCTTTAGGATGGATGTAGATATATAAAAAGTTATTATTCTCTATTCAGTACCATGGGGCTGTTCCAGAAGGTGGGAAGGTGGTGGTGGTGGTGGGGGGTCTCAGCCAGAGCTGCTTAAATACCATGTGCATTTAGCACTCCCATCTGCACTGGTATCCCTCCACCAACCCACATGAAGTTGTCTGTTTATCAATCAAATCAAAGCACGTTCTAACCTCCTCTGGAGGACAGGTGCCTGGTTTGCATCTTGTGTGCATCTTGTGTGCTTTTCCAAGTGCCAGCCGGGCAGGCATGTTCCTGAATTCCCTCACATGGAGGGTGTGATGTAGTGCAGAAAATTTAGGATTATTTTATGACTATTGTGCATGACTCAGTTTCCCTGTTCAGTGACATATTGCTGCCTAACCCAATGCATGGAGCTAACTCAAAGGAAGATGTAAAAGGGGTTGTTACAGAGCTGAGCAGGAAAAGTACAACAATGGCACAGAGGAGACAGCCTCACAAGCTTCAAAGGAGTTAAGATCTCATGGCTGGGCCATCTGCTGGGGGAATGCTTTACCCAGCTGACTCTAAGCAGGCTAGGATGTTTTACTCTTCCCAAGGATCAAAAGCCCTCAACGGTCTAACAAGGTACCCTTGGCAAAGAGGGCGTGTGGAGGGGGGGGGGGGGTTGGGGTGTGCTGAGAGAGTTGGCCAGCATGTATCAGTGAAGAAGCTGACAGGCCGGAGGACATGCTCAGCGATAGAAGGAGCAGGCTGCAAGCAGCATAGGCTGGTTCTCCCCTCCCAGCTATGGGGAATAAGCCAGACCCAACTGAGGTACAGATAGAGAGGTTGACGCTAAGTAAGGGACCAGGTGTGTAGGTCTCTTCGGCTGTTCTGAATTCTGTGCACCTTTTGGGCAAAATGACCCATGCTGTGTTTGGAAGAAACTACTTCTGCCTTCCTGCAAAAACCCGCTGTCACAGGCACCTGGGGCGAACTTGCAGGTGCCAAATTCACTGGCCTGCAAATAACGTGTCTGGCAAACAGGATGGAAGCCAGAGACCCAGTTGAAGAGTTGGCTGGATTGGAAGATCCCATCCTAAAGAGAAGTGGAGGTACAGAGCTGCCATTTGAAAAGGGCACACTTGGAGGACTACTGCAAGAGGATCCCAGTGGGGCAGCCTGCCAAGGGACCATGACAGAGGTATAGCAGGACTCTGTTCTCAGTCATGGGTCATTTGATGGGAACCCTCCAATAAACATACTGATGTCTACGAGAGACAGTTTTGCTGTGTTATAGGTTTGTGCAGACACTACAGGACGTCTCTTCTCAATAGCTGAACAGCCAGGGGAAGGGGAAGGTGGGAATTCATGCAGCAGTAATTGTTCTGACAGGGTGGAATCCTCCTCTGTGTAGAGAGGGGCCATCAGCAGGTCTGCACAACACTTGCAGGCGTAAATGAGACTTAACTGGAGATGTTGCCTCTCTGTGCAGCGGTTCACTTCACCCTCAGGAAGTTTAACAGGGATGTCAGAAATGTCCCACATAGCAGGTAAGAAATACAGATGGATTCTTCACCCAGCCACATACCTGGCTCTCCAAAGACCAACAGAATCAAAACATTGCAGTGTGAGTAACTGGCCTGGATCCCTTGGCGTGGGAGAGTTCTGGATGCCACCCGTAACTATTTAAAAACATTAAATTGCAAACAAGGGGGAAAAGGAAGCTGCAGATTTGCACGGGGGCTGCTATATAATTAATCTTTAAACATTAAAAACCACAATTATATCTCTCCTATTGAAAACAGGCACTTAGAAGATCACAGCCCTGAGAATACCTCAGGAGTAATGGCAACTACTTATTAAAGCAGACAAAGGAAGCACTGATTCTAATTTGTCCTGTTAAAGCCGGTAAAGTTAGTTAGAAATGCTAGTGGAGTAATAAGGAAATTAGGGGGACTTTAAATTTAGCTCAAATGATTTTACATCTGTTGCAAAGGGCTGAGCTAAATATAAACAGAGAAGAAAGGAAAATCTCCTACATTAATTACCTAAAGAATAAGAAGTCTTAAAAACAATCTTTGGACTTTATTGTGTAATATTGTTATTAAATAATTCTCTTCTATTGTAACAACTAGGATTTCAGAATAGTTCTTTATTCACTCTAGCTTTTGTTTTGCTAAAAATAATGAATTTAAAATGGTGACCTGAATTTTTATACAGCACAATTACTATGGGTCCTAATCAGTGAGCTGTAACTGAACCATTTTTCAGCTTTCTGCAGACAACCAATTCATCTTTTAAACATGTCTCCAAAACCACAAATGGCTTCTGATGGTGTTGATAGAAATCAAATCCACCCCTCTGGTACTTGGCTGATTTGGTACAGAGGGTGAGGCTTCTGCCCATAGCCTGGTGCTTGCATTCAGCAGCATGATATTTGATGAGCAGAGAAAGCCCTGAAATGTTAATATTCTGCAGGTGAGTCACCAAGGCAAAGGGAGGTTTTTCAGGAGTAGTATCTCATTGATTAAGCTAACTCTTGTATATTGTGCCCAGAATTCTAAATGAGGAAAAGTCCTAATGGACTTCTTCAAGTAGATGAATGCAGGCCGTGAAATACAAAACTGAATAGGAGAGAAAGTGAAAGAAGTGAAAGCATCTCGGTAACCTTAAAAGAAGTCTTGCAATCTGGGCAGAAATGTGTTTCTCAAAATACAGGTAAGTTTGTAGCCTAGGTACCAGTACCTCAATTCAGTGAAGTTTTTAAACACGTGCTTAACTTTAAGTCCAATTGACTCCAATGGGAGTGCCCATGTGGTGAAAATTAAGCATATACCTAAATGCTTTGCCGGATTGGAGTCCTAGTCCACAGCCTGGTTAGAGGTTCCCGATGAAGCCAATGGCAGTTTGCCAGTGAGCACAAATCATTGCTTTGAACCATGAGGCTCTAAAAAAGGCTATCGCTTGTTGGTAACTTCTTTGGCTAGAGACGGCAACCTCCCTTTAAGGGATGAGGCAGGTCTCAGACCATGACCTCTAGCCATTCATTATCCTCTCCACCCCCTGCTACACATCACAAATCAAACTCAAAACAGGATTCCTATGTTACAGCTGCCAACACAACGCCTCCCCTTCCCACAGCCCTATTCCCTCCTTTGTGGTTTCCTATTCAGAACATCTTGGCTTAGCCAACCATATTTTAATTACTTGTTAAAAGATTAACTCTCAGCTACAAAAGAAGATTGATCGTATTGTACCGTCTGTAACTCCATGGCTGAGATTTCTGTGTCAATGTTATTACTTGATCTAAATGCTCCACTAACTAATCCAATCTAAAATGGGACCCACTTTATAATCAGTTCAATATAGGGACCATGCATCACTTAAATCTTCCTAAAGCCCTGAAACTAGGGCTTCATTAATGCATGGGGTGGATTTCACCTTTAACTGTTGTGACTCAATTAGATTTAATATCAAAGCCCTCCCATTTCTAAAGCATGTGTCCACTGCAACACTGCGGAGGATCCTTCATTTCACACCTTTAACTTTATTGGCAATTTTTATTTTTAGGGTTTTCCCTGAAGAGAACTTTACAGTACATGTAAAGTAAATAACCAAAATAATACTCATCAAAGGCAATTCTGTGCCACTGAAGAAGGTGCTCAGGAACTAGCTTCTGACCCATCCATGGAGAAGTGCTTTATCTGCAGGACTTTCACCTCCTGGAGCTCAACTTTGGGCCTGATACAGCTTCACAAATCAAACGGAGTCTTTCCACGGGCTTCAAAGATTGGGATCTAATAACCTGCAGGATGCAAAAAGAGTCATAGATTTTAAAGCCAGACAGGACCATTAGATCATCTAGTCTGACCTCCTGGTTATCCCGACAAAGGAAATTGCACCTTACACACACCTCCTGTACACCACCACCACTCAGTACTAATGTTCCCATTCACAAAGCTCCTTCATTGCAAATGCCAATTAAATGCACTCTTTGTTGCCTATCCCAGGTGAAAGGGGAAGCAGCGTGCCCAGCTTTCAATAGGGGCCTATCATTTTGCTCAGCATCTCCCTTGTGAATAAAGCAATATATTAGCTTTGGAAATCTATAGGTTTAAAAAGGCCTGTATGGATTTTCTATTTCCTTCGCAAGTCGGAATGGAGATTACACACTCATTTCTCAGAAGCTGAAGAGCTGTGCACAAAAGCCTTAACAACAGCTATTGTCAGGGGAAAAAAAACGTTCCCCATCCATCTTCGAACAACTTCATTGGAGCCCTTTGAAATGTGTGATTGCGCTTCTGTGCAGTAAGGAGTGCATGATAATAGGGGGCAGAATGAGGGACTGAATCAAGAGCTGAACATTTCATTAGGAAGAAAATAAAAGATTTTACTTGTAAATAGCAGAGAGCTGTTCTCTCCCCATTGACAACCTCTAGGTCACAGACATTTATCTGTGCTCTGTCCAGGGCCAGACAATTCCTACAAGCAAATCTTTTCCCTGGTTAAGTGAAAACAGCTTTTGGTTACTCGTGTTTTTTAGGGAGGAAGGAGAATCTTGTGGTGAAGCCACTGAATGGGGTTCAGGAAACGTGGATTCTCTTCCAATTGCTGTGTGTGACCTTGCGCAAATCACTCAGCCTGTCAGTACCGCAGTCCCCCATCTGTGGAGTGGGAATAATGGCACTTTCCTGTCTCACCAAGGGGTCGCGAAGCTAAATTCTTTACTGCCTGTGATCCTAGAGTGACGGGCTCTTGGCTAGTTAGAGAACGCCTAGCTAGACCAAGTCAGTCACTCCTGAATCATGCCATAACTTGAGCTTTTATACAGCATATCTGCATTCTCCATGAGTTAAAGGCAATGAGCTGGCTGAAGTTGGGTAGATAAAATAAGAACCATCTGACTTGGACCTTCGTCCATAATTCAGATGGAATCATTTTTGAGGATTGAAGAAGTTGAGCAAAACTTCTTCCTAGAGAGACTCATGCTGCAAAGTCAGGTCTGGCTGTGAGCTGTTGTCTCTAACCTGCTCGGAGTGGTGTGGGTGGAGATCTGGAATAAGCCAGCACTTTACTTGTCCATCTTGTAGCTGTGTTAATATTTCAGCAAACCAATTTTTCTAAATTGCCTGTGACTCCTACTACATGCTGTGGCTCCCACTGAAATCTCCCCACTGAGGTCAGTGGGGATTGGATGATGCCCTTCTGCAGCAATCACAACATTGCCTGTGGAAAAGAGGCAAAAAGGAGGGTACAACTTAGAAAAAGGGTTGTCAGAAATCCAGAAAGGTTTTGGGGTTTGTGGATATTACGTGAAAACCTAAAATGATCAGAATCAAAGCATGGGCTACAGTGCCAATTAGAAACCGAGGGCCTGCTTTTCCTCTTATTGACCCTGGTATAACAAGTAATTCCAATGGAGTTACTCCTGCTTTACACTGGAGTGAGTGAGAGCAGATTCATGGCCACAGCCTCAGCTGGTGCAAATCGGCCTAGTGACGTTGACTTCCGTGGACCTACATTGGTTTACACCAGCTGAGGATCTGACCTAGAATTGGAGCTCTGCAGATTTGCACCAGCGGGAGATCTGGCCCATTCAGTACAAATCTAACCTTGGCTGACTCTTAAGGCTCTGGAAAGCGCTCTCTTCTACCCTTCAGATGGAAGAGCTCTCCGTTGTGCTTGTCGTATGGCTGTTTCCAGATAGTTCCATTAATGTAAAGGTGTTCAATCTGTATCATAGAATCATAGAATCCTAGAATATCAGGGTTGGAAGGGATCTCAGGAGGTCATCTAGTCCAACCCCCTGCTCAAAGCAGGACCGATCCCCAATTAAATCATCCCAGCCAGGGCTTTGTCAAGCCTGACCTTAAAAACTTCTAAGGAAGGAGATTCCACCACCTCCCTAGGTAACGCATTCCAGTTTTTCACCACCCTCCTAGTGAAAAAGTTTTTCCTAATATCCAACCTAAACCTCCCCCACTGCAACTTGAGACCATTACTCCTCGTTCTGTCACCGCTACCACTGAGAACAGTCTAGAACCATCCTCTTTGGAACCCCCTTTCAGGTAGTTGAAAGCAGCTATCAAATCCCCCCTCATTCGTCCAACTGCCCATATCCTCTCTATTAACAGCCCATTCATTAGTTAGTAAATTACAGTGTGCTTCCAATCCTGCATAAATGGCACATCACATTTGCATTAATGCTGAATTAATTCTTCACTGTTAGTACTGAGAGATTTAATGATTGGCTACTTACTTTAAAATATTTATTTTTATTGTCATTCATATAAAACTAGCAAAATAAGGAAGCATCAAGTAATGGGGTACTTGGTATTAATAATACAACACCATACATTGATAATAACAATATAAACAAAGTGTGGGAAGTGGTATATAACAATTTATTTCTGTACTTAAGGCAGTGACCTTCACGACTCACTCATGAGCTATGGAATGGGCCCATCCCTTCAATGGAGTAAATAAATTGTATTGGGTAACTAACTACTGTTCTGCCTTTGATCTCGTTCTCATGTTATGCTAGATTTAAACCGGGGGCAGATGAAGCATAAAAGTGAGGCCCTTCCTAATACCTCCTGGTCAGTAAATACCCTAGGATCCTTTCCAGCTGTGGTCATGGACAAGTTCTCACTTGGGTGATTACCAACTGCCTTCCTAGCAATTCTCCACTGTAGACTCAGAGGAGATAGCATTCCCTTCCTAAAAACCCCTTTTCTATAGAGTTGCTCTACCCAGTCAAGGGTAGCATGAATGATCTGTGTCTATGCTTATAGTATGTGTGTGTGTGTGTGTGTGTTATATGTTGGAAATGACTTACTGGATCAGACCAGTGGGCTATTTAATCCACTGTTGTGTTTCTGACACTGGTAACTTCCAGATATTACATAGGAGTGCACAATTACGGAGCAACATGCTTCACCAAGATTATTATTTGAAGGACAGCAGTGCCCACAGGCACCAACCAAGATTAGGATCCCATTGTGCTGGAAGTTGCACATGCATGTAGTCAGACACTGTCACAGTCTCCTGATTCCTGGTCTAGTTGTTCTTTGCCTAGCAGATGGTGGTTGGCCTATGCCCTGGAGCATGTGTGTTTTATTACTTCTACATTTGTACAAAACCTTCTTATATAATTGTAGATGTTACAAATATTTGCCTAGGTCTCTACGTGTATACACACCCCCCCACGGGTCTCTAAGTGTGTACTTACACACACAGGTCCCAGTTTTCCAAGGCAGGCCCTGCTAATCCTGTGTTTGGATGTGCAAACTGGAATTTAGGCATGTGAAATGACCATTGGTGAAAGGTTCACTAGGCTGTAGACTCTGGACTGGCATTCTGCACCTGACTATTTCCTGTACTGGAAAAGTGTAACCATCAAACTGGATTATTTAGGTCAGGCAGAAAAGGCGTGAGGGTGTAAATCCTCCTTTCAGTTTTGTCTTTAGGTCTTTACTGAGTTTTGACTCACACTGGGGCCTGAAAGCAACATGGCCCTATATTTACATTGCCGAAATTCATCCCCGTGCAAAAGGGCAGAACAAGGTTTAGATATCACTTTGGTCCTCAGAATAGGGTTTAAGTGGATCCCATGCACTGCCCTTTTACTTGTTCTCTGCACAAGGGTGAATTTCACCCATTGTGCGAATACAGGAGTGATTGGCTCCCTCGCAAACACCAAAATCCTGTTCGGTTACCAATGCTACTGCAAAACACAACAGCTTCCAGTCACGACACCATAGAAAGGCAATTCCTTCTTTCAAGGCCTCCCTAATTTCCGAGCTAGACCTCTGGAGGGGAAGCCACTAAACACTTACATCAAACTTCTCAGACTTAATGACAGGACCAAACTGTTGAAAAATAAAAGTTATGGTTTGGAGTAATCAGAAGTTCTGCTCTAAAAGCCTCTTTAATTGAATTCATTTCCATAAGTTATACAGCTCAGCAGAACAGGTACCCTAAAGGGTGACAGCAGCTGTTTGTTATTTAACTTTGTCAGAGGAGGAGGAAGAGTGGGTGAGGGTAATTAACCCGACAGTTTGAGACTGATGAAGTGGATAATGAGAGGTGGAATGACATATTTTTGTACCTTAAAAAAATGCATGCGAAATGAACGCGTCTCCAGCCCTGCCAGTGGAATCATCTGCTGTGCAGCCTTCAGTTCGAGAGCTAAAGGTTACTGGTGTCAGAACTATGCAGCTTTGAAAGAGAAATACACTGTGTCATGTTGCCTCATTTCAAATACAGGGAACTGGTACAAGTACACTAAACAATGGGCCTAATTCTCCTCATGCTAAGCCGGAGAAATTTAGCTAAAATGTACAGGTCGGATCCCTAGCTGGCATAAGTCACTGTTGACTTCAGTGCCGCTGCATTTGTTACATCAGCTGAGGATCTGGTCCAATGGAGATACATCAGAATAAAAGGAGAAGAGTGTCAGGCCCATGGCATCCTCTAAGTGCACAAAATTTGTTGTTCCTTTTAAAAAATTCAGTATTAGTCCTTTTCAGTCAATGTACTAGAAATTTGATGATCTAAGCAGAAAGCAAAATGCTATTGGCAATCTCTTTGAAATATATGTAAGAAGACATCCCTAGAGCTCCCCTCTTAGGGGTATCTAGGTATCAGTCACATTGCATTTCTCTAGCCAGTACATGATGTTAATGCAGTAAAGAAATTCCAGCTGGAACTTAATAAGAACCAAAAGCTCCTCTTTGTTACCACCATCCATTTACTCTTATGGGCACAATTCAGCCCAAGTTGTATATTCATCTTTCTGAAAACCAGTTTTGTCTTTGATTACACCGTATCTGGGAAATCTCTGAGACTGTTATTCTTTCAAAACAAGATTACATATTACAGCTCTTTCAGTGGAGCATATTAGCAGCACTCAAGCTATTGGACTAGGACTGCAAGAATACAATTTGGCCAAAGGGCTGTAATATACTAACAAATCTGGAAGATAAGGCCAGATCTGCAGCTGGTGCAAGCTGGAGTGAGTCTGTTGACTTTAGTGGAGCTAAGCGGATATATTCCAACTCAGGATCAGGCCCAGAAAAGCTATGTCACCATCCCATTCCAGGTAGTTAGCTCCAGTAATCTGAGTTTGCTAGGTTCCCAGATTCCTGCTCTATGTCAGATAATAGAATCCAATGACATAGCAAAGGGAAAAGGAGTACTTGTGGCACCTTAGAGACTAACCGATTTATTTGAGCATAGCAAAGGGGAGATTGTATCAAACAGGAACCTATAGGATACAATCACAGAAGAAAAAAAAATAAAACAACGTTTAGATACTAACTTTACATTCGGGCATCAGCAGTGCTAATCCACTTTTGTAGTTGTCACAACCAGACAGGAATGAAATGGCCAGCAGGTGGCAGGACTGTCAGACGGAAGATGGTTTGTAGTCTGCAGCACTGTGGATCTAGCATGGTTCTACCTGCCTTGCTCTGTTTAAAGTTTCCTGATCTGCTATAACTTTGATATCCTTAAAATACCCCTCACTCATTTGATGAGAAAGAATTCCCTGCCCGCAGCCTAACACCCCCATATTTCAGTCAGGAGGATGAGAAAACACTGATCCTTAGGGAAAAAAATAAATCAGTGAACATGTTGATGGCACCACATTAGAAGTGATGTTTGCTTTGTGATTAAATGAATTCCAGCAACCAGCCCAGCAATTCACTTTTTGTGCACAGTCAGGAGGGAGAAATTCTCTTGTTACCCAAGTTCTCAGAAAGCCAACGTGGGGCTCAAAGCCCCGGTTAAATTTAATTGCAAAATGAAACTCATTTCCACTGGAAGAAGTGGCAGTCATTTATAAAGGTCAGAACAGCCAACCAGGAAAAAGAAACAATACCATTTGACTTGGGTGACCAATCCTAGAATCCAAATACGGGATTACAAATATCCAGTAGAGGGAAAGATCTGTGGGTATCCCACGGTCTGAAACGTGTTCCCATAACATATTCATTAGCTTATTGTGACTGGACAAATGAGTAAAAAGCCATGGAGAATTCGCATAGAGGAAATTTACTAAATTTGCCAATGAACTGTACATTGCAAATTTTCTGCTCAGTTCCATTTCTCTCATATACTGTATTGATTTCATTCTTAGTGGGCTACAATTTATGGAATGGTATGAAAGCATCATATTATTAGAATTAAGCACAGATTTTCTTTATTGAAATGTCATTTCAAAAGTATGGGAGTTAGAGGGCAGGCTGGTGGGGTGGGAGGGAAGGCAAAATAGACGATTCTTACTGGTCCCTTTTGTTCTCCAAACTATTCTGAACAGCAGGATTCTTAGTGAGTTCTCTTCCTTGAGGAGATTAACTCATATGGTTACCCACACCACACTTCTATCTAGGTCAAGATTTTCAAAAGTGACAGATGCAACTGAGTGCTTCAGGATTTGCACACTAGACTTAAGAAAGTTTAAAGGGGCCTGCATTTCAGAGGGCGAAATTAGCACAGGAATCTTTTCAGAGACGTTCTATGGCCTTTTTTATGCAGGAGATCAGGTTAGATGATCATAATTGTTCCTTCTGGCCTTAGACTCTATGAAAAACAGGCCCTTTAAAGGCATCTCGGGTTAGGAACCCAAAATCACTAGTCACTTTCACAAATCTTGTCCATGGTATCTAACATTTGTTTGCCCATTTTACAGAGTTCTCATCCTTTCTATATTCTTCACCCATTTAAAGAGAGATCATCTTCTCTTTAGAGACCTCTAGGCTCCCCACGTCCATATAGGTCCCCCTGAGAATATGCATAACAGGCTCTAGGCCCTCTAGAGACTGAAAACTCTACCTACCTGAAAATATGTATCTGTTTGGGACCCAGGAGAATTAGGAGATTTTCGTAATTCAAGCTATGGCTCCAGAGACATCCTCCCACTGACAGCTTTCCAGAACTCCCCACATTTCTTCATTTTCTATTTGTACTTGAGCGCTTGCTCATTCACATTTGGCCTCAGCGATTCAGGTCCGTGAGGTTATGTCACACTAATGATTCTGTTCTTTCTTCAGCCTCCGCTGATTCTGTTTTGACAACAATACAGAAACTTGGGAGAGTTTCTCTTTTACAAGAAAGCTCTGCTTGGTTCTATTCCTCAGAGCATCACTCCAGCACCCACTTATCACCTGCTTTCTGACTTGTCTGTGACCACGTATCAGCTCTCTCTGGCTGGGTGTTACCCACAGCTGCTAAATGCATGTGAGAGAAATGAGAAAGGAAAACAAAAACCTTCAATATAGAGGAAGGCTGGTGAAATAATTCTCATTAGAAATCTCCTGTCCAAACTGTTCAACTTCTAATCCCCATAAAACAAGAGCTGTCACCGAAGAAATGCTAAACCAATTTGGTGACTCTTCAAGCCTACGGATAAACTTTGGGGAAAATGCGATATTCTAAATAGGCTGGTAAGACATGGCACTGAGATTCTCCACCAATTGGGAGGGTCTCCAGCCCTTTGGGAGGGTCTCCTGCACTCTCAGAGCAGGGGAGCATATCGCCACTCATAGATGAGACTCAGGAACTGTTAACAACACTGAGAGCACCAGGCTGGCTGTCCCGTGCTTCCCTCTGCAATTGGGGCTTGAGAAAACTTTGTCTTCTTTTAACTCTAGCACTGTACAAGGAAATCCATCTCTAAATGCTATTTTTTCTGCTTCTTTCTCCTGAAAAAATAAATTTTAAAAACAATTCAATCCTCCAACCTGTCCAGCCTCAAATCTGAAAAGCTTTGATGAAAACGTATATTGAATGATCTTATAATGATAGTAAAATTATATTATCAATCCTATATTATACACCAGTGATGTAAAAATGCGTTAGAACCCCATTCACCCCAATCAGTTACAGTAGCATGAAGCTGCTCATTCAGTACAGTAATCACTGTATATTACTGCCACATTGCAGTTAGCATGTTCTTTATTCCCCTTCACTATAACAGATGTCAAAATAAGAGATAACGACCCCCCTTGTTATGATGAGAAATGTAGGGATATTGTGGATAGCACGTGTTTATACTGTGTGATGGAAATATTTCAGACTGCTTAATTTACAGATATATCATGGCACCCTGGGTTCTGCTTGAAGAGAGTCATTCTTCTCTGTGGAGAACCCTGGCCAAGAGCTACCAGGACTTCTGACACTGTCAAACTGGCTCCTGCTGGCTGAGAACCGAGATTGGGCTCATCTCTGCTGAATGCCAGTGATACTCCCAGTTCATTTCTAAATCTCATTTTCAGGCCTTTTGCCTTGTGGCAGCCTCTTTACTTGCAGTGACATTTACAACCCTCCGAGGTTTCATGTCTTCATTATACATGAGTTTATTTTGTTGGTTTCAGCTAATTGTCTCGGGGATTTGTATTTTTCCAACAGAACAGGGGGCCCAGGCACAGTGCAAAGATGGACAATTTCTCTCCTGTAAAGGTTTTCTTCAACTATTTGCTGACAAAATGTCTGAGAAATGCCTAGCATATTGTGGAAACCAATACATAAAATTATAATTAATAATTATCTGTGCCCTTTTGTTAATAACTGCTCCTGAGATGTGCTGAGCACCTGCATCTTCCACTGACATCAAGAGGACAGGCAGCTGCTCAGCACCTCTTCGGACAAGGCAGAAGGCGAGAAAGCAGCTGCTTTATTAAGGCTACATACTTTCTCCTGCTGCCGCTAGTGTTGCACTGACATGGCCAGGACGTGAGCTGTGAAATGTAACTATGTACCTTGCCTTGATGTATTGCCTTGCTTCCCAGAGGATCCCAAAGTATCTTAAAATTTTAATAGACTGACATGAACTCCACACAGGATTCGCAACCGCTGCCTCCGGTGTGAAACGCAGCAACGGCCCATCTCCGTGGAGCAGCACGAGGCAATTTTTAGAGAGGAAGAGAAGATGGAGGATAGCCAGAGGAGCCATCAGCTACAAAGCAGTTTGGAGGATCGGAGCTGGGATCCTGCACTTGCCTCTTGTGCCCTAGACAGTCGTGGGCTGGAAGAGAGTGGGAAGGGAGTATTATCCTGAGTGTTGTGAATGACCCAACCTTTGGAGTGGTGCTGAGGAGTGGGGGAGCCACGTCCAGCTATCCTCCGCTAAAGGGAATGTCACCACAATGGGAGGAAGAGGAAGAGGAGGAAAAGTGGTGAAGCAGGGCATCCTGCAATCCCGCCTGCAAAAGAAATGACAGAGAGAAAGTGACCATGTAGCCCCCTGGCTTCCAGTAGTTAGTGCATTATGCTACTGAAAATCTCCCAGCCTACTTTGTACCCACGCTAAGCTTTATTGTGGAAATGGACTAGTAGTGAATTTGTTATAACTTTTGCTCTTTGTATATATGTAGTTGGCACAAGAACATCAGAATCAAGGCCCCCTCAGAAAGTGCGACAAAGACAGCATCAGGAACAGCACACACTTTGGTGCAATAAAACCAGATGATCTTGAGAAGGCTGCGTCAAATAGATCAGCATGGCAGCACAAAACACTCTGAGCTTTCCAAGCCTTTGAAGAGGACAGAAATAATCTATGGTTAGCTGCAAGGAAAAAGCATCATACTGCTCCTAGAGATTGTTCTCAGATTGACAATGTATTCACCTTTTGAATAATGCTGACTTTACCTTGGATTGATAAAAGGACTGGGTCTGGTTATCTGATGTCTCTACTCACTTACCACTTCACCCTGAAAGCTGACACAGTAAAAATAATAACATACACTACCCTGCTTTTATACAACGCTTTTTCTCCACAGTTCTCAGAGCACTTTACAAAGGAGATGAATATCATTATCCCCATTTTACAGATTGAAAAACTCAGGCACGGAGTGATGAAGGGCCCAAGATCACCCAGTGGCAGAATTAGAAATAGAATGCAGTTCTCTGGTATGACAGCATGTGAGGCTATCCACTAGGCCACACTGCCTCCCAATGTAACCTATGGGTTTGGGTCTTTGTTCCCTCATAGTGGGTAGATTAAAGATGAGTTTCATGAGGCTCCTGTTGACTGCAATTAATAGAATTAGTCTTTTAGCCTGAATGATAGAAACTCATGTGCTTAACATACGACTTCCAGGTTCAAGCCCTGCTGTTGACATCAATCAAGGTGGTTAGTTTAGTTTGCTGAGTTAAAACTACTAGAGAAGGTCAGCATTGCATTTTTGCTTTTGCTTTTTTAACCAAAAAAATGACCTTTTCATCAAAACTGAAATTTCCATGGGAATTGTCCGTTTTTGACTAAATAATTTAGGTTTGTCAAAAACCAAAATATTTGTCTGATTCACTGAATTTTTTCAGTTTTCACTTGCAAAAAACCAAAAAAATTAGGAAATTTTTCACTTTCAGTTGTTTAAAATTGACATTTTTCAATTTTCATTTTTTGGTGAAAACCTGCAAACAACGCAGGAAAATGATGAAAATGAAAAGGTTGCATTTTCATCAAAAATTTTCACAGGAAAAAACCCGTTTCCTGAATAACTTTAAAAGCTCAGGTTAAATTGTCTCTTTTCTCAGTCTTACAAAGCACCTCAGCGTCTTCCCTTCATCACCAGTGTCATAATATCTCTGAGTGAGCATTCATCTAGCATTTATCACTGTGTATTACGGTCAGACTGAGTAACTCCCCCTAATGAAAAGTCTGTGAACATCCAAGGCATTAAGTCAGTGGTTTTGTTTTATAGAAAATCAACCCCCCCGCAATTCCACATTAGAGAAAAAAACACCGCAACTTTGGATAAAATAAACATGTGAAGAAAAGGCAGATCTAATAAACCTGATTGGAATTTCTGATGTGTTCAGGCATCATTTTGCAAAAGCTAATGTCATAGTAATGTTGATTTGCTGGGATGAGAACCATATAATTTATCCTGTCAATGTACATAAAAAATGTTCTCTCCATGAGGAATGACTGATGGCCTCATGAAAACTGACAGGGAAACAAAATACAATAATTTTGTCCTTTAAAGATATATTTAATGATCATGTCCTTGTTTGTGACAAGGTAGAGTGGGGAGATGCACATCTACATTAAAGACTCCTATTTTCTGCTGAAACTTGCAGTTCTGTTTGGCCATTCTAAAGTTTTATAAATTTAAAAACGAATAATCATAGCTCTTAGATCTCCGATAGGCCTCTCTTCAGCAAGATATATTCAGAGAGTCATTGATTTGAAGACTGTACCTTAAGATCATTTAGTCCGACTCAAATAACACAGACCTTAGAATTTCATCCAGTTATGCCTATAACAAGCCCAGTAACTTGTGACATTTATTTCAAAGCCTAATTTTAAAGGTTTCAGAGTAGCGGCCGTGTTAGTCTGTATTCGCAAAAAGAAAAGGAGTACTTGTGGCACCTTAGAGACTAACCAATTTATTTGAGCATAAGCTTTCGTGAGCATCCAAAGAAGTGAGCTGTAGCTCATGAAAGCTTATGCTCAAATAAATTGGTTAGTCTCTAAGGTGCCACAAGTCCTCCTTTTCTTTTTTCCTAATTTTAAAGTTAGGCTCAATACCTGGGAGAAGCAGGGCTGCTGTAATGCTCGTCAGCTGATTTGAAATTCTATTATTTTGCTGTACAAACTGAATATACATAGGGTTTGCATTAGAGGCTGGTGCTGTCTGAGTGAGGAAAGACAAAACTGACATAAAAATGTTGTCAGAGGAAATTTACAGCAGTAGGTAAAGATTGAGCCATGTCTGACTAAACACAGGCCCAGCATCACCCCCACCACCCCCTATTGTCTCCCCATGAGCCTCTGAAGACAGCATATGTTCTCTTTGCATTATCTCTCTTTAGTGATCACAGTACAAAAGCGCAGTTTGCCTCTGCAATATGGTCTTTAAAGTAATATTCTTGCATGTGTGGAAAATGACATTAGATTTTCTCACTTTTAAGGTTTGCTCCTCTGCATTGAGCTTTCATGGCTGACCAAGAGGCAGGTAAGGAACACATGATTGTAGCACCTGCTGCATGCAGCTGGCCAGATAAGCTGGCTTGTGGGCACAATGCAGCATCGTGGTCATATTTTCTCTTTGTTTGTCATATTGTAGAACTAGTCAAAATTCTCCCACTCAGTTAAAAAAGGTTGCATTCAGTTAAAAAAAAACATTTTTGATGTTGAAATTTTAGTTTTGATTAAAGCTTTAGTTTTTTGTCAAAAAATAGAATTTTCACCCAGTTTTGATTTTTGAAAAACTGAACATTTTTCAAAAATCTGAAATGTTGGCTCCCCCCCTGCCACCCCAGTGTTTCTTTTTGGTTACCAAAGTTCACTAGAACGAATGATGTTGGATGCTGTTTGAGGGAAAAACCGTCAATAGGCGACATCACATGGGGCGTGTCGGAGGTACTACATCTTCCAGTGTGGCCACTATTGCCACTTCCGTTTGCACCCAGCCCATGTGAGCCTAAACGAGCTTGAGCAAACGCCGCATATTCAAGCACTGCCTGTGGATTTCCTAGAAGGTACAACCTGTGCAAAGCCAGGCTCATTCAAAGCCATCTCTTTCTGAAATCTTGGGCTTGCAAAGCCATTAGAAAGGGTTTGGCATGAAAATAACGGTGGTTCTATTTTGAACAGTTTACGCAATCCTGGCTGGTGTATAACATGCCATGGAAGTATCCAGACTTGTACAACACAGTTGATATTCTCATGTCATAGACAGTGACCCACACGAAGTCTAAAAAATGGGACTGTCCGGGGCTGAATACATCGATTTTCAAAAATGATCTGAGACAGCTTCATGCAGGCAAGGGAGTAAAACTAACAGAAACAGAAATGGAAATGATTAAAAACTACATGTTGAAGAGAAGAGCCGTAAAAATCACTGTTTGGTGAACGCCTGGAACAAGCAATAGAAACCACATTTAGATCTTAAATGTGTGTCTGCAGCTGAGAGCTTGAAAGGTCACAGGCTTTGCATTTGTCTTGCTACTGGAATGTCTGCTAATCGCTATTTAAGCAGAGTTTATCAGTGAAGAATAGTTTCAGTGGCAAAGCTTATTCCTTGCCTGGAACTGGAGAGCTAGGTTAATAACACCTTATTTAGCAGCAAATTCCACTTCACTGGAGCATGTTTGAGAAGAACCTTGGTTTGAATGAGGATTGTTATAAATCCTGCAAAGCAGAGTGACCGAAACAGCAGCAAAATGAAACATTTATAACCAAAGTGCCGGGCTGCATGAAAAATTGTAAACTTACCTGCGAGGCTGATTAGTTTAGCACTAACCAGAAGAAAAGGTTTATACTTGTCTGCACAGTACAGATAGATTGTTAGGCCATAAAGTCTATCTGGGCTTGGAGCTGCAGGTGTAGGATAATTGCGTTAATTAGATCAGATAGATTACCGAACAGCAGGCATTCCTTAGAACAGAACTCCCTATGTGGCTGAGAGGAGCATCCTTGTAACTGGACAGAGGGCCATTGAGGTTGGAACTACAGTGACCATGGATGAAAGGAGCTTTGCAATTTTCTAAATGCCCTTGAAGGCAGAAGAATCACTACTGAAGTTTAGTTCCTTAAAGAGAGATCCTGCAGCTGGGCCACCAATCATCTCCAGCGTAGAAACCTCTGACATTGTGAAGCCATTCCCATGGGTTAAAGCAAACACAAGGTTTAGATATTGGGAGATGGGTGCTTTAGCAAAACCATAGATAGATAGATAGATAGATAGATAGATGGGGTGGATGGTGATGTGCAGATAGATGGGGGGAGGTGGATGGGAATAGATAGATAGATAGATAGACAGATTAGATAGATAGAGGGGGTGGATGGGGATGTGTAGATAGATGGGGGGGGAGGAGGATGGGAATAGATAGACAGACAGACAGATTAGATAGATAGGTGACACCACACCTTGAATTCTCACTATCATGACAGGAAAAGATGCATGTGGAACAAGAAACTATTTGGAGACTCAAGCCGCTGCCTGTGCGAGAGGAATTATCACAGAACATCCACAGGCCTTGACTGGGCCTTTCTCTGGGGAATGGACCCTTTTGTAGTGGGATGCCTGCACTAGGATGTAGGATGCTTAGAGGCTCTTGGGGGCACTGGAGCAGGAATGTAAAGCTCCTCCCACACTGACATGACATTCTCTGAGCCCTCGTTCCTGACTGTGCTCCAGTTCCATGCTGTCCCCCGCCTCTGCCATTGCACTGGAGAAATGGGGGCCCCTTGCCAAGGCGGGCCGGGGCCTGGTGGGCGCCCACTGCTCCTGATGTAGCAGCCCCTGGAGCTGCAGTTGCTCAATTTTCTCTTTGGAATCAGGCTTTGAACGTCCTGAGGCGGAAGAGCCCAGGGTAGCCCTGCATCACGCAGACGTCTCCCTTGGTTAGTATTATTGTCAGTTCTCAAACATCTAATGAAGAAATGATTCAGGGGCTGGCAGGCAGCAATGAGCTTGCATGGCTCATCCCATTGGAAGCAACAAGGTGAACCATCCCACCGGCTACCCGAGAAAGTGCACGTTCATTAGACAAATAATATTCCCATGGTCCCATCATGACAGGCTGGCTGGATGTTGTGACATTGGCATTTTACAGTAGCTTGCCAGCGGAGAAAGAAACAAGCCTCTCCCCTCACCACCCGCATAAAACGTGAGGGGAGGAAGTAACAAAGCAGGTAGGAGACAGACGAGGACACCTGAGCAACTGAAAGGAGAAGCAGGTCCGGATCTTCACCTCTTTAGAGTTGTCATGCTCCAGCTACTGACACCCCCAATCCTCTGCCACCTCTCAGGGAGGCGCTTGCGCTGGGACAGAGGGTCTGACATTAGGATGAGGGTGGGATCAGCAGCAGGCTCATGTGGACTCCGAGATCAAGCTGGGTGAACAACTGATTTTTTTGGTTCTGTGGAAAAATCTGCAGAAAATTTACTTCCAGGCTGACCCTGAATGACATTTTTGGGGTTTTTTTTTCCTTGTGGAAATAAAAAACAAACAAAACACTGTTTTGGGTTGAACTAAATATTTGATATAATTTTGGGACATTGCTTAACCCTTTTGTTTGTTTGTTTAAAAATTAATCTTGCTAAATTTCTAAATTCAGCTCTTCAAAACAAAAAGGCAAAGTGTGTTGAGTTTACTGGAATTTTTTCACCATTTTTTTCAGCTGAAACTATTCCCTGAATTTGACCCAAAACAGCATTTCTGGCAACTAAAGATTGTTTCTAAAAATTAAATAAATAAATAAAAATGGCAGCTCTACTCGAAGAAACGAGAGTCCCGATTTCCTTTCAAACATCCTCCACCCTGCACGCCAAAGGATGAGAAAGGCCAAGAAAGTGGCACAAAACAGAATCGTCTCTAAACAGAATGTTTTGCAGGAGGCATCCTAAAGATCTTTAATGTTATTTTTAAAACAGATCATTTGAGCATTTTGTTCTTCAGCAGCTATCTCCTTTCTCTCTCCTCCTTTCATATTAAAGTGGGAAATGACACAAATGTACTTATTGTCCTCTCTTAAAAGTTCTGATAAGATCAGAAGTATCAGGTGCATTGAGATAGAATGGCAGGAAGAAAAATAGAAAATAATACACTTGTACAATGGTGCAATAAATAAAGAGGATTAAATCAGAACAAAGTCAGAAAACATCTGCATGGAGCGTCTTCTTTGCAGATTATGTAAAAAATATATCCATACCCCGTCAACACGCTGTTAGATGGAATTCAGGCGAATTACTGTATATCCCAACATTATACATTACAGAATAGATCCATCATCTGGCTTCAGGCACATTTTGCTACACAATTTACATTCAGTCGTGAGAAAAATATTTTTAGTCATAGTCCATTATGTTACTTTACTCATTGTACCTGGGCTAAATAGGAGCTCATTATGATTCCGAATTTATTAATGATTTAAATATTCTTCTGTGTTCCTGTAACATCACCCCTAGTTGTGTCCTCTACAAGGTTTGAACTTCTGGATTGAAGAGAAGAAGCCTCTATTGCTTCATTAAAACATCAGTGCTCAAATCCTGGTCCCATTTAAGTCAATGGCAAAGCTCCCATTGATTTCAATGGGGCACATTTGCACACGATGCCCATTAACTGGAGACAGCAATGGATTCATAATGTACTTTACATGGTGCAGCCAGTAGAGGCTGACAAAGGCCCACACTGGCTCTTGTGATTAGGCTCTATCCCTGGTGGGAGCAGCATCCTCAGACCTATTTAAAAGGGGAAACCTGGGCTCTTTCAGGGCTTGTTTTTGTGTGAATGGAAAGTTCTGTGAGGAAATGACAGCTGTGCCCATGGAACTCAGACTTCCCTGGCTCTGCCAGGAGGCAGAACAGGTTCATGGGAAAGCGTGTTATTGTGTTAGGAAGCTACCCTAGCAGAGACCAGGCCCCCCGTGCTGGTTCCCAGTCTCAGAAGGCACCTATCCAATGCCAACATGTCCAGTACTGCCACCGCTGGCTTTATTTCCTAGGTGTGACACAAGAGGAGACTAATGCAAGAATTTGCTCAGGGTGTTGGAGACTAACTTTTTTAGATCTTGGCTTCGGGTTTTTTTATCGCCTTAAAAATCCACAGTTTGTATTGTTTAAAGGTCTGTTCCTAAGGAGCAGAGCTGGGTGAAAAACAGTCTTTGACATATGACTTTCACAGACTTTTTGGTTTACTGATAGTTCCAGTACGGACATACTTGGCATCTGATGCAGTGAGCTGTAGCTCACGAAAGCTTTTGCTCAAATAAATTGGTTAGTCTCTGAGGTGCCACAGGTCCGCCTTTTCTTTTTGCAGATACAGACTAACACGGCTGCTCCTCTGAATACTGACAAACTCAGAAAAACAACAACCCCCCCACTGGTTGTGAGTCCAGCTGAAAACAATGTTTTAAGAAATGTTCAGTGAATCAAAAAGTTGAAAAAACTCCTGCTGGACACAGGCAGTACTGTCATGCAAAAACAGGTGAGTGACAACATCATACCCTCTCTGGCGGAGCCTAACCTCCAGGGCTGCTTGTGGCAACTTCTTCGGAGGAGGCCAGGCTGAAAGTGCAGGGGATGAGCCGTAAGGGATCCAGCTTTGCTTTATTTTACCTTTATACCAGCTGAGCTTGGCACTCGGTGCGGTGCTCTGTGTCATTTTTATAGTTGCTCATAACAGTCCCTGTGGAGGTAGTGATGATTTACTTCTAGGAAAGATGCATTTTTTATTTGAAATACAAGAAAAAATTGCCACTTGTTTCGATTTCTATGGTGTTTGGTTAAAAGATTTTACTAAAACCAAAAGCGTTCCATATTTGCTTTATGTAAAAACTGCCTCTTTCTCAGTGCAATACTAATGCTCTGCTTTGAAATGCGTGGGCAAAAGCCGCCATTTAAATGCACTTACACCTGTTCATGAAATAAGTCTCATATATTCTGCTGAGATTAGTCCCATTAAATGGAGGCTCTACTTGTCGCTGCATGATCCAGCACAGGAGCTGCCGGAGCTGACAGCGCTGAGGGACTGGGGTTTACCTGGTGGCTGGCCCTTGGCTGGGGGATGGTTTTCCCTGAGGAATTGGAATGGTCACCGGCCCCACTAGGCTGGGAACAAAATGCCAGAGCCATCTCTTCGTAAGAGCTTCCCCACAATAACAACCCTAAAGAATGAGTCACAGCACTGCTACAGCCAGTAGATAGTGTGTCTAACGGGCCATTTGGGCAGAGTGTTCCCGCTGGGGCAGGACAGAGCTGCACCCTCCCTGAAGCAAAGCCGGGAAAGCGTAAGATTATAAATCCTTGGGACAGGGCACATGTCGGCATGCAAATAATGAAGACGACAACTACTGCGCATTGTCATTAATAATTGGGTTCACCAACTTGACAACCATGGGATCTCTGTGACTGGGTGCACTCCGCATCTAGGGGCAGGCACAATCCATTTGCTAACACTAAAGGGAACCATCTGGGGCTAGCTGTGAAGCTGTGGTGGGGTTTGTGGTCTGGGGCTGAATCAGTGGCATGACCAGCCACAGGAGCTGTTGTTTTATTTATGTTAGAATTGGGTTGCTTGATAAAATGCCCAAAGCATGATGGGGAAAAACACCTACCCAGAGTGTGCAGGGAAGTGGGGGTGGGAATCCCAACCCAGAGTTTACTTATTTTTATTTTGACTTTCAAATGCCCTTTTCTGAGGCTCCTTTTTGCCTTCACTCTCTGTCCATGGTGCTGATTTTCTGGTCCATTCTATAGGCCTTGAACCAGACATCTGAGCCACAATTACTGAGAGATGGTGCGAGAGGTAACGGGATTCCATATGGGTGGGCAGGTAATGGGTATTTCTATTCAGGTCTATGGCTTAGATTCAGCAAAGCATGTGTGCATCCCTATTCCTTAAAACCTATCTATCTATCTATCTATCTATCTATCTATCTATCTATCTATCTATCTATCTATCTATCTATCTATCGCCTTAAGTTAAGAACATATTTTCCACTTAATACACATGTTGCTGAAATGTAAACCTATAACTGAAGAGAGGCTCAACACACACACACACACACACACACACGCTATAAAAGAGAAAAACAATTAAAAGATCTATTTGAAGATGGCATATGTCTAAGTTTCATAAATGAAAGCCCCTTTTTCTCTGCCTGACCTGGCTACAGGCCCTGACTTAGCTGTGACTACCTGAGGAGAAGGCTATGGTATGTTTTCCTTTTACCTCTATCTTGTGCTGTCAATCATTCACTCATTAAAGCCAGAGCAATATGTCAAAGGTAGCAGCATATTAGCAGCTCCCTGCTACTAAATTCCATCCCTCATAGTGCATATTTCCCAAGCTACTGCTTCATGTTTGCTGAGGTTCATTTTCAAAGTCACTGGAGCCTGGGATCTCAATACAGTACAAATGCCGAGCTTTCGCAAGCGATGTTGGGGTGGGGAGAGAAAAAGTTTTCACCCTCATCCCCTCTTTAAAAATTGATAAAAATAAGATTAACAGATGCTGCTGGCTCCGAGACTCCATCACCAGTGAGTCGTGCCTGTGCTCAGCAGATCTCCATGGCAACTTGTTATGTGGCCTGAATAGATGAGATAGGAAATTAGGGTTACTTCTGAATTACCTAGGTATCTTTGGGGGATTTCAAGTCTGACTTAAATCAGGCACCGATGAAATGAAAATCAAAATCTGGCCGCACTAATAGGCTCAACTGTCTAAGAGAATGAGAGGTGGGGGGTTGTGTGTTCCTCAGAACTGTCAAACAGCTTTGACTGAAAATGAGAAGCACTAGGCAGATTCATTCAGAATAAAGCCGGATGCTTTAAATACAAAGTGCCCCGTTTTTTTCTTGGCTGGTGTAGATCCAAGGACTTCAATAGAGCTTTGCTGATTTTCACCAGCTGAAGAACAGACCCCTAGATTTTTCTTAAACTCCCCAAATAAACCCGGGTTGAAAGATTTGAATCAGTGAAAGTTCAGAGAGAAGAGACCCGGCTTCATGGTTACATCTGGGACTGAGGGATCAGCAACCTCTCTCCACAATTGGAGGCTCAGACTCAGGGGGGAGGTTGGATGCACTGGTTAGGATAACATACGAAGGGAACAGAACCTTTGCCTCCATCCTGAAATCACAGAGCAATACAAATAGCTGGCTGTTTTTTATTTGCCATTTGCATGCATCTCAGCGTTGCTTGGGTTTTGGTGGAAAAGACTCCATGTTCCCTACTCATCCCTACTTCCTTTCATCTCCTTTCCTTACTCACATTCCTGCAACTTTTCCCCTACTGTTCCCTGTACCTAGAACAATCTCACAGACCCACAGTGTGTCTAAGCACCTCACTCTTCTCCAGTCCAGCCCCCTAAACACTTATTTCCATCAGCCTTTCACCACTAACCATCCTCTCCCACTCCTCTGGCCTTTGAACAATATTGGGAAACAATTCTAGCACTACAAAACACATATTGTAGCCCTACAATGCAAAATCTCTGCTCCTCTCCTGTTCCACCGAAGATGAAAACCTGCTCTTGGGACCATGCTTTCCTGAAGTTGCTTGTACCTATCCATCTACGGCTCTATGGCAACTATAATACCGCTGAGAAGAAACAATCTTTCCTCATCAGATTCCAAGTGTACGTCCGAGATGAAAAAGCAAGAGATAAAATGGTTGGGTGAAGCATCCAGCAGTTTTCCTCCAAATGACAATCCATACCATTTGGGACTTTTCCAGCACTATTCTCCTTTGTTTAACACTCCCCTTTTGGCTACGCTGCCTTAACCCTCCTTTGGAGGCCTTAGATTCTCTCAGCTGATCATTTCTGCTCAGTAAACCATGTGCTAATGAGACAGCATTCTTCATTTCACCTACGAAGAGATTAGTTATTGACAATAATCAAAGAGCAGATCTTTAGCTGGGTAAGTTCAGTTAATTCTGTTACACAGAAACACATTGATTTGTTGTCACAAAGCAACTGTTAGCTAAAAAGGCATCTCCAAGCTGAAAAAAGATGGGGGATGGGGAGAGAAATGGTGCTGAAGTATAAAGTCCATGCAAATTGGACAAACATCGTGGCTTTCATAGAATCATAGAATCATAGAATATCAGGGTTGGAAGGGACCCCAGAAGGTCATCTAGTCCAACCCCCTGCTCGAAGCAGGACCAATTCCCAGTTAAATCATCCCAGCCAGGGCTTTGTCAAGCCTGACCTTAAAAACCTCTAAGGAAGGAGATTCTACCACCTCCCTAGGTAACGCATTCCAGTGTTTCACCACCCTCTTAGTGAAAAAGTTTTTCCTAATATCCAATCTAAACCTCCCCCACTGCAACTTGAGACCATTACTCCTCGTTCTGTCATCTGCTACCACTGAGAACAGTCTAGAGCCATCCTCTTTGGAACCCCCTTTCAGGTAGTTGAAAGCAGCTATCAAATCCCCCCTCATTCTTCTCTTCTGCAGGCTAAACAATCCCAGCTCCCTCAGCCTCTCCTCATAACTCATGTGTTCCAGACCCCTAATCATTTTTGTTGCCCTTCGCTGGACTCTCTCCAATTTATCCACATCCTTCTTGTAGTGTGGGGCCCAAAACTGGACACCGTACTCCAGATGAGGCCTCACCAATGTCGAATAGAGGGGAACGATCACGTCCCTCGATCTGCTCGCTATGCCCCTACTTATACATCCCAAAATGCCATTGGCCTTCTTGGCAACAAGGGCACACTGCTGACTCATATCCAGCTTCTCGTCCACTGTCACCCCTAGGTCCTTTTCCGCAGAACTGCTGCCTAGCCATTCAGTCCCTAGTCTGTAGCGGTGCATGGGATTCTTCCGTCCTAAGTGCAGGACTCTGCACTTATCCTTATTGAACCTCATCAGATTTCTTTTGGCCCAATCCTCCAATTTGTCTAGGTCCTTCTGTATCCTATCCCTCCCCTCCAGCATATCTACCACTCCTCCCAGTTTAGTATCATCCGCAAATTTGCTGAGAGTGCAATCCACACCATCCTCCAGATCATTTATGAAGATATTGAACAAAACCGGCCCCAGGACCGACCCTTGGGGCACTCCACTTGATACCGGCTGCCAACTAGACATGGAGCCATTGATCACTACCCGTTGAGCCCGACAATCTAGCCAGCTTTCTACCCACCTTGTAGTGCATTCATCCAGCCCATACTTCCTGAACTTGCTGACAAGAATACTGTGGGAGACCGTGTCAAAAGCTTTGCTAAAGTCAAGAAACAATACATCCACTGCTTTCCCTTCATCCACAGAACCAGTAATCTCATCATAAAAGGCGATTAGATTAGTCAGGCATGACCTTCCCTTGGTGAATCCATGCTGGCTCTTCCTGATCACTTTCCTCTCATGAAAGTGCTTCAGGATTGATTCTTTGAGGACCTGCTCCATGATTTTTCCAGGGACTGAAGTGAGGCTGACTGGCCTCTAGTTCCCAGGATCCTCCTTCTTCCCTTTTTTAAAGATTGGCACTACATTAGCCTTTTTCCAGTCATCCGGGACTTCCCCGGTTCGCCACAAGTTTTCAAAGATAATGGCCAATGGCTCTGCAATCACAGCCGCCAATTCCTTCAGCACTCTCAGATGCAACTCGTCCGGCCCCATGGACTTGTGCACGTCCAGCTTTTCTAAATAGTCCCTAACCACCTCTATCTCCACAGAGGGCTGGCCATCTCTTCCCCATTTTGTGATGCCCAGCGCAGCAGTCTGGGAGCTGACCTTGTTAGTGAAAACAGAGGCAAAAAAAGCATTGAGTACATTAGCTTTTTCCACATCCTCTGTCACTAGGTTGCCTCCCTCATTCAGTAAGGGGCCCACACTTTCCTTGGCTTTCTTCTTGTTGCCAACATACCTGAAGAAACCCTTCTTGTTACTCTTAACATCTCTGGCTAGCTGCAGCTCCAGGTGCGATTTGGCCCTCCTGATATCATTCCTACATGCCCGAGCAATATTTTTATACTCTTCCCTGGTCATATGTCCAACCTTCCACTTCTTGTAAGCTTCTTTTTTATGTTTAAGATCCGCTAGGATTTCACCATTAAGCCAAGGGTCGCCTGCCATATTTACTATTCTTTCGACTCATTGGGATGGTTTGTCCCTGTAACCTCAACAGGGATTCCTTGAAATACAGCCAGCTCTCCTGGACTCCTTTCCCCTTCAAGTTAGTCCCCTCTTTGCATGTCCATACTCCATAAACAGGGAAAGCCACAGCCTGTACAATTGCTGACCTCAGATTATTTCCCCTCCCATGAGCCTTTAATGAGTTGTGGTTCTAACTGCACACGATCGTGTTGATGCTCGTATTTCTAATGATGCACCAGAATTGAAACATGGAAGCATCTAACAGCAACTCACCATAACTCCTCATTCCCGATCCTGCTGAGTTAGATGTATTGTCTTCTCTAATGTCTCTGAGAATAACACCACCTGTGTCTATTTAGCTGTGTAGGCTTCAGACTGACCCATCACCACAGTATCTGTGCACCCTATGGATGGCTATCTGGCTGGTAAGAATCTTTTTCTAATTTTCAAAATCTTGATGATGATATTTTATCATGAAGAGCTCTTTCTGAAGAATTTTCACTGCTCTGCTCTCACCAGTATGACATAATATGGCACATAGGCTTCTCTCCCTACACACTTCGCCTGGACAGATTGACCAGCTTGCTTTTATGGGAAAGCTAAGCCAGAGTGATGAGAATTCACGGAGTTCTGAGGCTAGTGTGAGATTGGCATCAAACAATTCACATCACCAGGTGTGATGCCATTCACCCATTTCCTGCTTCTGGCTGCACCTGCACAGGAGACGCTGCCAATCTCCCATCCTCTCCATAGCCCGACAATGCTCCTGAGCATGTGAGAAAGGATTTGAAACTTTCTCCCTCCTACGGGAGCCGCTGCACCTGTCACAGCCATTGTGAATGGGCCGCGTGAAACACTCATCCCCGCCTCTGTTCACAGGAAGGAACCCATGCAAAGCTGGGTTTTGCAGCCACATAACATCTGTGATTTCTTATTGTTCCCATGCATTTCTGGCCCCAGTGGCTCACAATGGGGCACAGGAAGCTGCTTGGAGGTGAGCAGGAAAGTAAGGGTGTTTCTGTTTAATTTTGGAGCCAACTAAGAGTCACTCTGGGCAAGATTGTGTGGCCTTTACACTCGTTGGGGATCACTCACTCACATGAAATCCCTAAGGCTGCTGGTGCAAGAGCCACACAAACTGCACCTAGGAATGCACAGGCAATGAAACCTGGTTTCCTCTCCCATGGGTTGTACGTGCAAAATGTAACTGTGCCACTTCCCCGATTTCCCTGTGAATGGCGCGGGGCATCACACCCCACTGGCAACAGCACAGCACAGCCAGGGCAGAGCACAGCAAGGCTAGGGGCTGACACATCTTCCCTAGGCCTGTTCAGTTGTTCTTTTTACCCCCCCAGCCAGTAAAGCCAAACACTTTTGGAGTGGAGTAATTTGCCCTGGCTTGGCCGAGATTGGAAATTGCCTCCAGGCACCCAATGAGCGATCCGGATGATGAATGATCCCAGCTGTATGGGCACATGCTGTAAGATGATATCAGTAAGCCTGGGGTTCAATCATGAGACATGGAACCTTTCACTTTAGGCGACTAGTTTCAAGCAAATCATCTTGGGAGTGAGCCAGCTGCATGGAAAGGACCTATGTGAACACAATTTTATGGTGTCTGTCCTTCCCTAGTTGTCATTTTGGTGACTGGATAATGAGCTAGCCAGGGAGTTGCTTAATGACCTTTGATAAAGGGAGGACTCTGATGTGACGTGATTTATTAGTGCACCTAAAGTCCTGTTTCAAACATCAGTATATTGTTCAATGATCAAAAGCATATGGGACCCAAACGGCTTCTTTTCAGGTAAAATATTGAGGAGCACGATAATGCCACTCTTTGCAAAGCTGCCAGGTCAAAGAAACATTAGCATCCCGTTGTCCCTAATAAAGGGACTCAGAGTCCAACTGCGAGGGTTAGGGGCTGTACGGCTAATTCTACAGGGAGAGAAGAAAATGTTGTGTCCCAATCAGTGCCATATTCCCATGTGCCATGGGCTTTGCACAGAAGCCAACTTTGCTTTAAGTTGCCTTTATTTAAACGTAAAAGCTTTAGCTTAAATTGCAGCAGGTTTTGTGATATTTAATATACAAAGCTAGGAAAGGTCATGTCTGTCGACAGACGAAGTGAAGTTTAAGCTCAGGATTCTGGATGGCAAGTTTTATATGAAAATTTGGTTTAGAAAGAGATCTTTAATCCATAAGGTCACCAAAAAGAACATTTTTCTTTCTCAGAGACTTATCCTTTCTATCTCTCAGAGGACAAAGGAGACTTCAGAGGAGAGAACACCAGAAATCATATGTCTTCCCTTGTGTTCATCGCTGCAGTTAAATCCTGCTGTTCTTACCCCACAGTTTATCAGTTATACCCTCCAAATATTTGTCTATTTTTGCTTAAACTATATCTACTGGGATGCTGTTGCACTTGCCCTTCAACTTATTAACTATTCCCAGGTACAAAACTTTTAGCGACATTATTTTTAAACTAAGCTCACGCCTCTTGTTATTCTATCTGACACTCTCTGATAGCCTGACAGAACCTCTCCTGCCTATTCTCATTAGAACTCCATCTCTCTTAATAAGCACCTCACCTCACCTCCCCTGCAGTGAAAAATACAAAATTGAGCTGATTGAGAAATGGAATTTTCGTCCTGAGGGAAATTTCAACATTTTGAAATTAGTTTCTGGTCCAAATCAGAATAGAAAGTTATTGACTGAAAGGTGTAGCCAGTTGTTTGACTGCACTCATGGTTTGTTCCTAATGTTCAAGAGACCAAATAGTTGAACTTTTAGTCAAATTTGTTGTCTAATGACTAAGCAGTACAATACGAAAAGGAGACAATCATATGCTCCTTCTGGGACAAAATTCTTATCTCGCAGCATGTTCACCTTACACAGAAGGTGTGCCTCAAAGACATGCCCCCAAACCCACTTCTATTTACTCTGCAGTTGTTTTCAAGCCCAAAGCCTCCTATTCATTACTTGAAGTTTAAGTTTAACCCCTTGTTTGTGCCAACTGTGTCCTTGGTACTTCCCCATATCTCATTTTGAATACTACAGTCCAGGTGTTGATGAACGGTGAGAGCGCTCACTAACTCTACTTGGTACAAAGTATTCATGCCGCTTTGCCTTGAAAAGTGTCTTATTTTCTGATGTCATAGCTGACTTCAGCTTTGCAAAGTGTTGTGGGGTACTTGATATGGGGGAAGAGAATTGTGGGGAGAGCATTATACATTCAGTTAACATAACTTCCAAACACACAGATATAAAATGTATATTATATTAACACAGTGCACATAATGCGCATTACTGTGGTGTGTACTACAGCTAACATATTTATTGGCGAACAAAGTCAAAATATTGGAAAATGTGTGGAGCAAAAAACTCAGAAAAATTTTGCATTGCAAATGTCAAAATGATTTTAAAAACAAATGAGATGTTATCAAAAGGCATTTTTCACTTGCATTAACTTTTCAAAACAAAACATGCTGTTAATTTTGACAGGAAACTATTTTTTTGTTTCAATTCTCCCAACTGGAAAATCGAAAAATGCATTGAAATGGATATTTCCCGGTAGAAATGAGGCCATTCCTGCCGAGGGGTGTAACCAATGGAAGAGGAAAAGTGCCAGAAGCCTTCACTCCCTACTGCCCGGGTACACTTAACCCTTGCAATGCCTAGGGCCGGATCCTCAGCTTGTGAAGTCAGTGAAGCTGTGCTGAGTTACACACACTGAGCAATTACTCTCCTAAGTGCAGTGGAGAGGCGTGCGACACACAGAGGCAGGGGAGAGGGTGAAAGAGGTGGGAATGAGTCCCTTTCTGGCAGAGGGGTGAGGAAGCACACAACACACAGTTTATGGGTCACCCTGGGCTGGTCCCGGTTCTCGCACTCCCAGAGGCATAATAGGGTTTCAGTGGAAACCAAAGGCAACATTTGCCCAGATCTCACAAAGCAACACTGCCAAGTGCCATTTGAGTCTGGTCTTACGGTCTTCGTTTATCTGCTGTCTGCTCACACAGACAAAAGCAACCCCACACTCCCTGTGCAGACTGAAGCTGAGTTGACAGCATGGCACCAATACCATATTCTACCTTGTGCTCTGGCTTTCACTCACTCTTCTCAGTGTGGCTGTTGGAGATTGACAACTGTGCATGTAAATATGAATGTGTCTTGTGCCTAACCTCTTCCTTCTGCCTGGATTGCCACAGGATCTCACAGCTGAGCCTTTGGGACACCTCAGGAAGCTCTGAGGACAGTCACAGAGCCTTGATTGTAGCATCCCTGAAAGTCAAATCCTGCTGATTTCACAGAGCAAAATCTCCCCCTGAAGGCAATGGGATTCTTTCTGGGGTGGGGCCCTGAGACGGGCTAGGAAGTGGCTCGGTCTCCAGTGTGGGATTCCAGCCCCAGGTAGTGCCAGTCTGGGGATGTGTGTCAGGGTCGTGATCTTTTGGTGACTCCCGGTTGAATTCACGGTTCATCTATTGACACCACACAACTGAAATCCACCTACCATTGGCAGCCTATGAGTTTCTCATAAATGATTCTTTTCTAAACCCTAAACACCAGGGAATGGCACATAACACAGGGCTAAACTATACAGCAAAGTGTTAGCCAGCCTATCTGTGTACCTAGTATTTAGAATAATTGTACAGAGTAAGCATTAGATTACAGCCCCTGGAACACTGTAAATAAGTTGTATTGTGCATAAATATCCTTACATTGTTGTTCTTGCATTTGGCTTGAGCAGCTCTGTGTTCTATCATTTACTCGGCCTCTTTTATATTATATATATGTAAATCAAATATATTTTAAGGCAACACAGTTGAGTGAGATGATGTCCAGGGCTCATTTCATTACATGCCTCTGATTTATCCTCATGCCACCCATAAGTCTAAGGGTGCAATAACACCCAGACAGCCAGAGGCCAGGGTCCAGTTGAGCTGCATCCGGTACAGGTCAGGGCTGGGGGGAATCTCACCTTTGCCCTCCCCTTGGCCCTGGGGTTTACTGTGATTTTTGCTAGCTGCTAGCAGCACCAAGGCTGAAGCTGCACCTGGAACTTGGTGCAGGATAGGATCCTGTCTTCTGCTCAGGCCCCCTGGGCTGGCAGCAGGGCGTGGGTGTAGGAGTCTCTGTGACAGCTCTATGCCACAAGAGGACACCCCAACACTGAGGTGGTCCTCCCAGGACTGGATGTGCTGACCTCAGGGTGCACCATGCTGGTTGATGTGGCTGAGAACAGTTAGCCAGAGTACAGGTGCAGTGTTGCCTTCCAGCTCTCAGGAGAAAAGCAGGCGCGGCCCAATCACTGGAATTTCTGATCTGAGTTAAAAACCGGAGAGACTGAGCTTGCTTCTGTAAGTGGCTCCATGCTCCACGTTGAGTCACTAGCAATGTTAACGATTCTCGGTGTGCACAGCTGCTCCTTCCAAGCATGGGAAAATACAACAATTTCATTCGGACCTACAAAGCAACACTCCAGAGAAGAGGGTGTTGGATCAAGTATGTACATTAGCAACAAATGCTCAAGATCCTTCTTGTCTCCATTTTAATAAAACACCACATTATAATGGTGCTTCTTTGAAATCGCTATGCAGAGAGTATAGATATTTCATCAGACCATAACTGAACACTTTATTACATCTTTTACAAGGATCCCTCTCATGTTCTTGTTTGACCTTCTTAAGAATCTAAGAAGGCAATTACACCTTTAATCTTGATCGTTAAAATTGGAACTACAGATTGAACTGTACCTAAGGAGAGCTGCTCACCCGAGGCAGGACATACCAGAGCATGATCAGGGATCATGAAAGCCAAAAGTGACTAGTGATTTTGGATACCCAACTTGAGAAGCTTTTCTTTTGGAACGAGGGTGCTCAGCACTTTCTGAAAAATCAGATCCCTTGAAGGCATCTCCGGTTGCTAGTCAGTTTTGGAAATCCTGGCTGAAAGGACATTAGCAAGGATTGTAAGATCACTAATATTGGAAGCAAACTTTAGGTTTTAAAAAATATGATTGTAGCTCTATGAGATTTCATAGCACGTGGATAAAACTGGGGAGGTAAGTCCCAGATTCAAATGAGATAGGGAAGAAACAACATCCTCAGGTCAAATACTTTGCATGGGGGTGATTATTACCTCACTTGAGCAACAGCAGTTTTTCAACAAAAACTATATGTTTTGAAGAAAGCCAGCAAAAGGTCTAGACACCCTTATATCCCACTGCAGCCCCACAAGGTCCATGCACCCTTATGTCCCACTTCAGCCCCATGCAAGATCCAAAAGCCAGTGGTAGGCTCCAAATGGAATATAGGCCTTGTGCTGGCCGGAGCTCCCCACTGTACAGGGAAGAATTTCAGCCTGCAGTGAATTTCCAGTGCAGAAAGCAGCATTTGGCAATGGAAATGACATTTCACTCCTCAGTGAATGTGTGGATCCTCGTAAAAATATCCATTTTTAAACATGAATATTTGCGAAGTGGAAATGAGCTATTCCAGATGGTTCCAGCCACATGATGTGTCTGAAAAACGAACTGCCAAGTTTAAGTGAAGAGACCATCAAATATAGCTGTGGGGATCTCAGACCATGTCAGGCTGACTCAGGGGGAAATAAATTAGTACAGGAGCAAGAGAGTTGGTGAGGCTCCAAATTGCTCAGACTTTCTTCAGACACAAAGAGAAGCATTCCAAATATCAAATCTATAACCAGGAGATAGAGAAGTAAAACAAAACCCTATTCTGAGTCTCCTTGGCTGCTATTTCTATTGTTTGTGCCTGCTTTAGCAGAGAAATGTCAGTAGGTAACATGGTGCCAAGCAAGAAGAGTGTCTATTCATGGGACACAGGCCAAAGGAGCAGTCTTGCTCCCTTTTAAAAAAAATAGAAATAGTTTTAATCTGGTTCCCAATATTAAACTGATCCTGTGGGTTTCGAATGATGCACTCCATTCTGTGCAGAAGCTCCAGAGAGGAGGAGTTAAGGGATATAGTTGTAGGAGTCTATTCCCAGGTCAGGAATCAGGAGTGGTCACTGGTAATTTCGGGCTAAATTCAGATCTATTACACCGATGTAAACCAGGAGTAATCCTGTTCAGCCGATGTAGTTGCTCCAAATTTAAACCACTGTAACAGAGATGAAAAGACGACCCATTAGCTGAATTTGGGGTTAGGGTTCCCTGGATGTAGCCATAACAGAGCAGCTCATGGTGTACAGTATAATACCAAGTGAAGAGGATCGGACTTGACAATGACCCTGCAGTGTTGAGCACCCACTATCCCAGTGGTGTCACTGGGCGCAGAGGGGACTCAGGGTCTTGCAGGTTCAGCTCATCGTCATTAGCCATGAGCCAAGCTCTACCAATTCCAAGTTTGGGGTTGGTTCATATACTCACCCAGGGTTGGATTTTTCAAAGGGGAAGTTGAGCACCTATCTCCCTTAAACTCCTTTGAAAATCCCAGCTGCAGTGTTCATGCAAAACCTGTTGGAGCCTTTGAGTCTGCAAAACTGGGTTGGAAAATGCCTGTGAACAGCCTTCTACAGAAAATTCCTGGCACGTCCTCTGGTGACCTTACCTCCAAACACCACAAAAACAGCCTTTTCATGCAGAATTTTGGCATTTGTGGTCATGGCTGAAAAATGGAAGTGAAAACCCTCATATCTGAACAGTTCAGAACCCTGGGAAGTTTTGCTTCAAGTTTGGTTCACCTAGAAAACAGGTGATTATCCTTTCAGCAGGGGGCACAGCAGTTGCTTGTCCAACCTGAGCTGTTAACAAGGGCCTGAGAGGCCAGTCACGTTATCTGGCTGCACCAGGTTTAATTAGAGATGCAGTCCAGCTGGGGAGGGGCGAGGACACGATTATAAAGGCAGGAAGGTGAGAGAAAAAAGGGGGCTCAGAAAATTTGGATCAACACAAAAAGCGGAAGGTTTGTTGTATTGTGCCCTAGAGCTGAGGATAATGACTTACTTCAGGACTCGGATAGGAAAAATGCAGCGATTTTGTTTAGAGTGGTAGCTGGCTATTGTGGTTTAAACGGAAATCTTTTTCAAAGAAATAAACACAAAGATGCAGTATGTGTGCTCTGTAAAGCGGAAGAAACAACGGATCACCTTTGATGGGTATGTAGCGGCTTTGATAAGGAAAGGGGAAAGCTGTCTGAGGAAGCTGAATTGCTTAAGTCACATGATGTTAGTTAGTAAAACTACTGGGGAAATGGGGCCGGGTTGGCAAGGTGTTGTGCCCTGAGAGACACCGAGCAGAATGAAGGAATACAAGCCTCTAGGTATTTAGGAATTATAGTAGGTGGTGGCTATCGACTAGCCAGACAAGTCTGTTTCCCCGTGAAAAAGCCGTGTTGTTGTTGGTCCCAGGATATCAGAGAGACCGGGTGGGTGAGGTGATACCCCCATGTAGTGTACTCAACACATGGTGTACCTCATCCACTGCACTGACCCAATAACCACTATGGGGGTGAAATGAGACAATCACTGCCCTCTCGACTGCACTCACACAGGAAGATGACAAAAGACAAAACCGCCCTCGCACGTGTGGGTAAGGGATCACTCATCCCAGAGCGATCACTCGACAGCTGACTGATTGGTCCTCATCTCCAAAGGAAACCTGCACAACACCTTCAAAAGACGAGCCTGGGAGCTTAAGTTCATAATTCTTCTAGACACTAAAAATCATGGACTGAACAGAGACACTGCATTTATGGCTCATGACAACAAGCTGTAACCCAATAACCCCCCTTTTTGTCCTATGTCTGCAGAGGTGTTAAGGGGCCACTCTACCTCAAATGGCCCCTGGGAATAAGTGCTAACTACTTACACTGAAGAGTCTGTTCCCCCTTGCATTTAGCCATGATACAGGAAGTACCTTTCCCAGACCGGAAGAAGAGCTCCGTGTGGCTGAGAGCTCGTCTCTCTCACCTACAGAAGTTGGTCCAATAAAAGATATTCCCTCCCCCACCTTATCTCATAAGGTATATACCAGAGTGCTTCCCTGAATCGGGCCCTGGAGGAATGCTGGGCAGTTCTGCACACTCTTTGGTCAGGGTCTCTTTAATTGCATCCTGCCAACCTGCCTAGTTTCACTTTCTATTTCATCGGAAACCTGATTATCCTCCCATGGAGATTATCTTTTCCTGGAAACCTCAGGTTCTTGGGGAGTGAGGGTGGGAGGGTAACACATGCTCCCATGTGGCACTCAGCAGTACCCAGCTAATCCAAGCAGCCCTGGAAAGGATTAAGACAGACATTTGGAGAGGAAATGTGACACCTGGATATTACACAATGTAATGGGATCAGCCAAGTGGTAAATGCATCGTTTAAATAGGTTTTGTGTTCCCCATTAACTTTTCTGATGCTGATTCGTTCTGACGGAGAAACAAAGGGTTGGTCAGTAACTTTTCCCCTCCAAATTTCTACTGGCTCAGTGGTATTGGGATTAGCTCACTGGATTGAATACAGTCTGTGTAGCTAAGTAACTAGAGTGACAGTGACCTACAAGTACGTACTGTATGGGTCGGGAAATGGAATGGGACATGTCTGTCCAACTTCTATGGATTTCTTGCATTACTAAGTAGGTCTGGGAAGAATTATATTTTTGTTGGTAAATGTCGATTTCACTGTACACACCCAAACGGAGGGAAAATATTTCCATTGCTGATAATAGAAAATCACAGAGAGGCGAAGTAAGGCAAATGCTGCTTGAGAACTGATTAGAGTTTGATTGGAGGATATTTACTTTGTATATTTTGACATTTTTGACAATTTGTGTTTTAACCATTATAAAGCTTTATCTTTTTGAACCTCAGTGTCTGCCATTAAATACTTCTTATTGTTCGACCTCCCCCATAATTTTCTGCAACTTTGAAAACTTAAATAGATAAAAATGGAAAATAAAGTTTAAAATCCATAATTTTGCACAACTGTGATTTTTAAAAATAAAAATCTAAAAAAAAATGCTTAAAAATAAATATCAATATTATCTGTCAAAATTATAATGAAATAAAAATCTAATTCTGCCAACCCTACTTTTAAGGCTGACTGTACAAATCCAGAGATTGGGTTTCTTGGCAATTCACTGTTCTCTTCTTCTCAACACACTAATTGCCAGGGGGCACTCATCGAGCTCTCATTCCCTCTCTCATTCAAAGATGGGGGGCATGAAGTCGGGGTGTCAAACGCACTAGAGGCTAAAATGCAACAAGTTGAGCCCATGTTCCAGAACAGGTGGGATCTGATAATAGAGAAGCTCCAGAAAATAAGGGAAGTTCTGCCAATATTTTGCAACCCAGTCATCCCTCACAAATGCAAATAACTGAACGCACCCACTGATAAATCTCCAGTACCGAGACTGCATGCCAGCTACTCAGAATACCCAGCCCTGCTGCAAGAGCTCATTCTATCTCATTAAGAAAATATTCCTTTTTTTAATGTTTCCAGAGGCCCAAATGGGCTGGGGGTGGGGAGCAGTTCAGATTCTCAGCCAGGGCTTTAGTCGGGTCAGAATGCCATTCTCCAGCACTCTTTTGGGGCCGTTCCCGTACTATCCTTTATGAGTGAATGCTCTAAAAGGGCATTCCAGAACCTATTGTTACTGGACTCATCCGTTGCTCACAAGCAGTGTGGGGGCAGTTCAGTCTGACAATACCCTTCCATTTTAGAAACCACAACGTTCAGCTCATAGTCCTCAAAGTGGAAATAACTGAGGGGGGTGAGTCAGAGCTTTTCAGCAATGAGGAATTTGCTGATATGGGGCTGAACTCCATCCTCCTCACCTTCAGGGCACATTGCAGAGACAGCTTTTCCCATAGGCCTGCCGCTTGGTTACAGTGGAAGCACACTGCATTTGAAGGCAAGTTTAGGTTAGAAGCATCTTCCATCCTGTTGCCTGCATGACTCACACAAACGTCAAAGCTTTGCTCTTACCGTTGTTACGTAATGCTGATTCCAAGACAGAAAATGCATCTGTTGGGTACTCTGAGCCCATCTGTTCTCCTTTAAAAAATAACTTATTTTTAAACCTTCCGGAAAGATCATTTGCATAATTAATTTCTTCCTAGAGAGAGTTTTTTCCTCTGTGTACTCCGTAGTTCACACTTACCATGCCTCCTACCCGCCCCCAATTCTGGCTGGTGCTGTTCAGTCCCCCAAACTCAAGATGCTGGAGGTAAAGGGAGAGGGAGAATATCCAAAACCTCTGCTTCCTCTTCTAATATTTGCAACACATCTGTGCATTTGTAAAGGTTTTTCTGGAGCTGTTACTCCTGTGTTTCCTTGCAGCCAGACAAGGTTTGTGAAAACAAGGATTCATCTTCATTCACAGTCTCCTATTAGAGTCAAAACTCAGTTTCACTCCCTGTGCTACCTTACCTTTTACTATAAGCTTTTCAATATTTCCCAGAGCCTACACAGCTCCTAAGCCACTGAGTTCAGTCTTTTCTACTTCCTCCCTCTCCCCTCTTTATTTTCTTCCAGTGGAAAAGGGAAAAATATTTATAAAGTGAGAGAAAGTCGGGGGTTGGGGTGGGCAGGTGAGTATGCTCCCCACACTTTTAAAGAAGTTTTTTGAACTGAAACATGAAAGTTTTTTAGAAAGTGAGAGAAAATGCTACTTTCCTGCAGAAAACTGACATTTTTCAACCAAAAAGCGTCTAAGGGAGACCTTTCTCTTGAAATGATTTGCTGGTAACATTTTTGTTTTTGGACCAACTCTAGGCAGATGGCCATCACTGTCTGACCCGAAGGTTAGACGGTCTCAGACCAGTTCCTAATGGATAGTTTCTCTCTCACAACTTAATTGTTACTCTGGTTGAAAATCTTTGCAGAGAAGCCACTGTTTCCAGGGCTGTCCGTCTCCAGCTGCACCACATTCCCCTTCATGAAGGGTGAGAACACTCCCAAGTGAGTAAGAGATAGCTACTAGATCCGTGGCACTTCAATGTTCATCAACATCTAGTGCATAGTTTCTTGGTAAGAGTAACTAAAACCTTGATCCATTGTATTTAATTGTCCTAAAAGATCTTTCATGAGCAGTGGTGAGATTTCACAGATACTGTACCAGTTTAAATGGAGATGAAGTCACCACCCACTCCGCCCAGAATAACAATGAGAAATGTTTCCTCCTTGCAGTTTAGGCAAATGATGTGCAACCTAGGGAGAATATTACTGTGAATGTACATTGCACCTGAAGTGACCTTACCTATCTGCAACCTTGTAAGCCTGAAAACTCCCTAGTTAGTCTAATAAAAGGTATCACCTTGAAAAAGTATATGGGGTTCTAATTCTGTCCTGAAGATAATGATCGATCAGAGGACTAATAAGAGTCTTCATTAGCCAGAAAATAGACCTCCATTACTCCAGTTTTAGTGGGTTTCATAAAAACCACAGATGGAGTCCAGCCGAAGTTTCTGAGCAACTTGGACCCACTATGCTCTTAAGGTTCAGTGAGATCAGATTCAGTCTTAAGTGTCTGTCAGGGAGAAAGTAGTTTCTCAGCCATACTTTCTCCAGGGACCTGAAAAGTACAGAAAGATATCAAATGGTCCATCAGTTTTATTTTTATTCCATACATAAAATACCTTCTGGAACAGCTCTGGGCATGGGAAAGAGGGTCAATAAACACACTACACATTTTAACCCTTGTTTTTATAGAGAACATTAACTGACAGACACCCTGATTGGTTTGTACTCTCCCTCATCGCAACTCCACACATTGGGTCCACTTTTCTGTGCATTTGCAGGGGTGAGTTTGACACCATCCTGACAGCCCTAGAACCTGGAGACCTCTGTTTATCCTCAAGAGAGGTGCAGCACGAGCAGCAGCCATGACAAATCTGCCGCTCACCCTTGCCCCAAACAGTTCTGCCAATCTCTCTCAATCTGGGCTGGCAAGGGGAGTTCAGAATTCATAGACCATTCAGTCCTCAACCTCTCTGCTGAGATTGCCATCAGAGGAGTAATTAGTGCCAGTGGAGGGGGGTTTATGACGGGGACACTATCTATCTAAGCATCCACAATTCACCAGCTGTCAAATTTAGGTGTTATCCAGCCTGTGCACCCTGCCCTTGTTTATGCCACTTTCTTATATTGACCCATTCTGTTTATCACCCAAGGCAACATTGCCAAGCTGTTCTATCCTCTGGACCAACCACATAATTCCATACAAGACACCACCCAGCCATCAGTTGGTGACTGTACCATGGCTCCCAATCTGCACTGGGCTTATTTGGACAACAAAGGTGTGAAATATATCTGTATATGTGCCAGGAGGGTGCAGAGAGCAGTTCTGCAAAATATCCTTTCCCAGCAGAGCTGGCAGAAGTCCCATTAGTTTGGACTTTTAAAAAATACAAAAGAAACAGAACACTTCTCGGTTTTCATAAGGTTGCCCATCACTGTGGTCTCTGAACATCTGTCGGGAACAATCCTGCATTGGGAAGAGAATGTACAAGCTAGTCTAACTCTGGTAGATCCATGGTTAACTGCTATGATTCCCATGAATGAACGAGGTTTTCTCTGAAGTGGGAACACGCCTACTGCCCGTTATCTTAGGACACTGTACAAGTATCAGATGCTGGCAAAGAGCATTGATTTTTTTTTTCAGATGTTCCAGCTGAACTACTTATTGGATGTTGCCACTTCAGTGGTTGATTGTTAAGTCAAGAATTATTAAGTCAAGTTTATTCAACTGCTAAATATTCTTCTGCACAGAAATCAGGCAGGTTCCTACACACCCCACCATTGTTTTCATAGCTGACATTAGATGCCCTCTGACCCCTCTTCGAATGATTCATTCTTTGCCATTCCCCAAGGTGAAGAGATATCAAATGGAGCGCATGATGGTAGCAGCATGGTTATAAAAAGCATATCGAATATCTCAGGGAAAATAGTGCTTTTTCAAAAATGCAGCGTGGTACCCAGCTGAGAGGGGCAAACATTCAAGGCCTGGGAATAACAGCCCCATGGCAGACCCACTTGGTCAATGAAGTCTTTATGCTCTAGACCTGTTAATCCACTTTCACCAGCATTTGATGAAATGGTGAAAGTGGATTAACAGGTCTAGAGCATAAAGACCTCATTGACCAAATGGGTCTGCCATGGGGCAGTGTCAGAGAAGGCTTTTCATGGAGGATCGATCCATCTGTGGCTATTAGCCAAGAGAGCCAGAGATGCAACCCCATGCTCAGGGTGTCCCTAAGCCTCTGCCTGCCAGACGCTGGGACGGGATGACCGGGGATGATCACTCAATAATTGTCCTGTTCATTCCTTCAGAAAGATCTGGCATGGGCCACCATCGGAAGACAGTATCCTAGGCTAGATGGATCATTGGTCTGACCCAGTGTGGTCATTCTCACCTGCCGGACCCACTTCTGGGGCATGAACAATCTCTTTCTGAGCTGGAAAAATGTCTTAGACCCTGATCCCATGTGTGTTCAACTTTATAGACATGAGCATTACCACTGATGTCAATGATTGCAGGATTGGGCCCTTAGTTAATTGACCCCAAGAGAAATTGTCCCAGCAGCCAGGGATATGTGGGTCATTACCTTTCCTGCAGCTTGGTGTTTTCTGGATTCTAACTGTTGTGTGGGGAAATTCTTGACTCACCTCAGAAGCTTGAGGCTGAATGGAAGTGTAACAAACACCACCACCGAGCTCTTACGCAGCGCTTTTCATCCACAGATCTCCAAGAGCTTGACAAAGGAGTCCCTGTCATCCTCCCATGTTATGGTGGTGAAGTGACTTGCTCAAGGTCACTCAGGAGACCAGTGGCAGAGCTGGGCATCCCAGTCCTGTTCTCCAGCCACTAGGCCGCATGACCAAATACCACGCTGTGTGTGTGGAGCCTGCAATCAGGCCGGAAGGCAGAAATCATATTGAAGAAAAGTCAAAGAAGCCACTGAGAATGAACAAGGTTAGGAAATTAACTTCTCCTTTGGACTGCATGGGAGAACTCACATTATGCCTGTACCCAGTGAGGAAAACTTTACTATCCCTTAAGAGCTCTTGTCCTCATTTTCTTATCATCATTTTCTCCTTTTACATAAGATTTCAACAAAACATACCACTCAACAAAGGACAAATATTCAAAGGTAGTGGCTCTGTTGTGGTTTTCTTTTCATGAAAGGCCTTTGGAGTTAAGCCAAAACATCTTCCAAGTTGACAGGACATTTCACCTTTATAGGATGTCTGTCTCTTCCTGGGGTCTGAGTCATGATGTTCTTCAGCTGTTAGATAGGAGACGTTATTGGTATCTCTCTGCAGTTGCCTAAACAGCCACTCCTGTGAATACAGTTTCTGATTTTTCTAATACCCACTGAGGATTCCTCCTCTTGAATTGGAAATCCCTGAGCCTTTCTTTGCAGTATCCTAGGACAGGGATATAATGCTGGAATCTGGCATTTGTTATTGGCCTTTGATAGCATCCTCCTCATGGCAGTAACCTTGAAGAAGTAAGTGTTGCTGGGGTCCTACCTTGGACTTCAATAGCAACTGCCTCTCTAACCACCACATGCTCCTTTCAGGGTTTGCTCTCCAGCATCAGGAAGCGGATTGTGCCAAAATGGCTTGTTAACTAAAACCCTAATTTCTTTCCTTTGTGTGTGACCCTATTAACATAAATGTTCATCCAGCACCAAAAGGCAACTATTGCTACTCCAGCACCTCCCCCGCCCTGCACACCCACCCGGGGATTGTCACAGTTTAGCTCTGAGTGAATCAGGTCATTCTTTTTCGTACATTCCCTATTTGAATTTCAAGCTGAGCTACATGTTCCCTGTAATCTGTCACTTGGTTATACACTGGAGTCTCCCTGCTCCAGGTCATTAAACATTCCCCTGTAGCAGTTAAGAACAGGGCTGGCCAGAAAACAACAATTCCATTTCAGGAAAAATTCTGAGATTTCAGATTTTGTTGTTGTTCTGACAAGGAAGGAAAATGAGACCTTTCGAATTTTTTCATGATAAGACACCAATGCAAGAGTCCCATCCCAGAAGAGCCAACCACCAGGCTATAAAGCCATTCTCTCTCAATCTCTCCTATTGGAGCTGTTCCACTTTGTACAAATAATTAACTATTCTTTCACTCACCTGGGACTGTGGCAGAAACAGGTTCTAGTCCTTGCTCCAAATCAGGAATAGCTGCTCTATGGCAAAGCTTTGTACAAGAGCAGGTTGTTTGTTTTTTACCTTCGTCTGAACCATCAGTCAGAGTCAGCTATTAAGGCAATGTGCTAATGACAAATCCTACATTCCTATGGATTCAGGCTGGTTCTGCAAGTCAATGCAAAACCCCAGCCAACTTCCTACGTAGATACAGTGTTAATGCAAGGGGCACAGTTCTCTAGCTAGTTTGTTTTGCCCTTAGAGCCTCTCCCAGACACTTTAGACTAATTCTTCCTGCAGCTGTAAAGCTAAAGTAGCTACATCAGAAGCAAGCTTCCTAGGCAGTGTGATAGCCCAGAAACAATGACATCCAGTGGAACAAAACCAAAATCCTTTTCTACAGGCTCCAGCTAAATTGCCTTAAGGCTCTTAAATAATCAATAAAACATCACAGCAGATGTATCTAGGCTGGAACTGTCATTGCCTTGGGAAAAGCACTGGGGCCTGCCATTTTTGATGATTATTTTTTTTTTATGATGATTTTTCCAGCCAATCAAATGCCTTTCAGGATTTTTGGCCGGGGCCTGGCATCAGGCTGTTGTGGCCCTCCCACCAGTACTTGCTTTTTCTTGCTTATTGTCTTTGTTTCCTCACACACATACACACACACAAACACACATGCATATACACACGCAGATCCTTTTTTTTTTTTTGGCCTTCACAAATAAACAGCTATTGGGTTGTGCTGCCGGAATCGCAGATTTATTTGTTCCACGTCTGTGCTGTGTCTTGGGGGGTCTGACCTCCTCGTGTGAATTTGGCAAGTCATGTTGCACCTCATCATGCTGACTGGCACTGTGCCCCAGCACCTGGGCCCATCAAGTGGCCCCCCTGCGGCAGCTGCAGGTGTGGTGAAGTTCGGCAAGGAAGCAGACAAACCTCAACGAATGAAAGCAATCAATGCACAAATGCTAAAACATCAGACGCCCACACCGAATTATTTACTATTAAGCTTTTTGTCCTGAAGACTCGCTCCCTGGGGAAAGAAATGAACGCTGGCCCTTTCCAGTATAAGCGTTTGATTTTCTCTCCAGCCTGAAGGTCCAGGCTGTGCACAAGCCCATGCGGCTTGTGCAAATATGTCCACGGCAAACAGGGTCCAGGCAGGCAGGGCTGCATTTTGTCTGCTCCTTTGGGTAAAAAGGATTTCTCCTTCAGTCGCATCATCTTTTCTCTTTCCCGGACGTGCCAAGCTTTCCTGCTGGGGAGATGTTGTCACAGACATGGCATCCCTCCTTAGAAGACTCAAGAGGTTGATGGGGGCTCTCAGCCTGTCTTTGTCAGGCTTTGCTGATTGGCAGCCTCTTATTCGAAGGCAAAGCTTCTTGCGACTCCATTATACATACTATAAAATAAAAGTTCAAAACCCCTGAGCGATGCCAGTGCTAAGCCTGTACTATTTATTTGTGAGTGTAATTTGAGAGATTAACTGAACATAATCGACTTTGAAGGGTCAGGGTGCAGGGTTAGTGGGGAAGAAAGACTTTCTTTGGTTTAGATGGTCATAAAATCTTCAACGACGTGAAGATCTCCCCTCCACTGATTGCCTTTCATAACTCCCCTTCCCCTGGTGGGAACTCTTGCTCTCAGGTCACGTGCGGCATAAGACAAGTGTAGTTCAATTTATCATCCCTATGGTAAATGAAATATTCACAGAGTGAAGGCTCTTGATGGCTTCCAGTTTTTAATACATTAGCATGGCACTTAAAGTTGCTCAGACCCAACAAGTGGTTTGGCCCCGCTCAGCTCAATATGAAGCATGGCATGCTGGGATGTGTAATCTTTGCAGGTGTAGTCCTATTAACTGCTGCAGCCTGCTCCATTGTGTGCATTTCACTGTGGCTCTTTGCAGTTGAGCAATGTTTGGGTACTTGCCATTACGTATTGAGTTTTCCTACATGGTTCTCCATCACAGTGTCTTTTTTGAGCTGTCCCCGAGTACAGGGATGATTTACTCCACTCCTGGAGTATGCGGAGCGAAGATGGATGTTCAGTTTGGCCTTAAGTATCTTCAGGACAGTTCCTTCCCCTCCAGAAGGTATTTTCATGCCATTCTG